>NC_081557.1:13536779-13698816 GCF_022355385.1 Mustela nigripes
ATCTCAGGGACCTGGGATCGAGCCCCGCATCGGGCTCTCTGCTCCGCAGGAAGCCTGCTTCCCTCTTTCTCTCTCTTTCTCTCTGCCTGCCTCTCTGCCTACTTGTGATCTCTGTCTGTCAAATAAATAAATAAAATCTTTAAAAAAAAAAAAGAATTAATAGCTCCAAGACAACTTGTTTTAATAATAACTGAAGTTATTGAAGTTAAACAATGTTTTAAAAAAAAATCTCAGAATATAAATTAGTGGTGTCCAATAACTTCATATAATACTTTCGTGTCTTTACTTACTTGGGAGTAAGTATTAGAATTAATTCAGTCAGTAAAAACACCAGAAATCCATTTTTCTGAATTATGTGGTCTGCAGAGTTACAGTGAGTTTCAAAATAGGGTGATCAATTTTTTACTTTAAAATAGTATGAAATAATATATTCTCCAATGAATAATATAGAATGATGGTTCTGGTGCCTGAGTAATCACTTAAATCATGCTAGGGAAATTTAAATATATGGATACCTCTTAGGTTTAAGCACTCAGTAAATTTTTCCCAACCAATATGTATTGCAGACATCCTGAGAGAGTTTTTGTCTTATGGTAAATATTATTTATGCTCTTCGATTTTAAAAATAAACTGTCAACACCTGCTTATAAATTTAGTGTAATAGCAATCTAGGTATATTTTTCAGGTACTAGTTCTGATTTAGATCTAATTTATTCAGAGTTAATAGAGTCTATCAATTGGTTCTGTAGACCTAAGAATGCCCTGAAACAGTACACAAATGAGAGTAGCTTCTGTATCTTTCTGGAGGAAAACATCTAATGTTTACTTTGGTTCATAAAAGTGTCTGTGACTCATTATTTTGTAGAAAAGGCTGTTACAGTAGTTCACAAATTTCTATTGTGCCAATTATAGTAAATAAGGTTATATGAAGAGATGCATAATTCATCCACATTAACCTATCTATGCATTATTAGTCAAGTAGATAGCTGTGTATTGAAATATATATTAAATTTGTTTAAGTTGCCTTAAATGTTTTGTATTCTAATATTGTGTATTTTTTAAAAAATATTTTATTTACTTATTGGAGAGACAGAGACAGAGATAGTGAGAGAGAGCAGGAGCAGGGAGAAGAGAAAGAAGCAGGTGCTCCACTGAATAGGGAGCCTGAAAGGAACTTGATCCCAGGACCCTGTGGTCATGACCTGAGCTGAAGATACAAGCTTAAGGTTAACTAACTGAGCTACCCAGGCGCCCCTTATATTGTATGCTCTTATTCTAAGACCACAGTACTAAACACTTATATGAAATCAATTCCTATACTTACTATAATGTATTCATATGATTTTCTAGAACATCACGTAAAGGACCCACAGTTAGTTTGGGGCACCTGGGTGGCTCAGTGGGTTAAAGCCTCTGCCTTCGGCTCAGGTCATGATCCCAGGCTCCTAGGATCAAGTCCCACATTGGGCTCTCTGCTCTGCAGGGAGCCTGCTTCCTCTTCTCTCTCTGCCTGCTTCTCTGCCTACTTGAGACCTCTGTCTGTTAAATAAATAAATAAAATCTTAAAACAACAAAAAAAAAAGGACCTGCAGCTAGGGTCCATTTTTTTTTTTTAAGATTTTATTTATTATTTATTTGACAAACAGAGATCACAAGTAGGCAGAGAGAGAGAGAAAAGGAAGCAGGCTCCCCACTGAGCAGAGAACCTGATGTGGAACTTGATCCCAGGACCCTGGGATCATGACCTGAGCCCAAGACAGAGGCTTAACCCATTGAGCCACCCAGAGGCTCCTAGACTTCATTCTTATATCTCAGTCAATTAAATAAGGCTGATTCTGTCAAACATGTTAACTATACATACATAAAAATATAAACAGATGTGAGGGAGTGACCTTGGTGATATGTTCTAAACCAATGGGTAACTGCTGTTCATATTTTGTTATATTTTACTCAATGAATTGATATGTATGCATATTCTTATAACTCATGAAACAAAATGGGGATCATTTGCCATTTATAAGTTTAAACATTGGTATCCACTTGATGGTGTAATATTCGTATTTTCATACAGACTATTTTATATCACTTATAAAGTAGTATTATACCCCAAATTAAATCATATTTGAACTTAGTTGCAAAAATATTACTTATTACTTGTAGAAAAGCAAATTGAAATACACTAAAGAGTGTTTCAATTTTGGAATAAGAACAAAAGTTACTTGTAACCTCTTATTAAAAATGCATTTGGTGCACTCGATTTTTACATACTTTGTCTTGCAAACCATTATTCCATCATATCTTTATATCCATTATTGCTATGATTGAGTCATATTTCTATGAACATACCTAATTGTTTCTTTAGGATGGGAAATTGCTGAATTAAATGCTCTGAACAATTTTAAAGTTTTGGTTAACTTTTTCTAGGGGTAAATTCTTTTCAGGAAGTGGCAGCCATTTGCACTTAGGGCTGGTTGTTTGAGAGTAACCATCTCACTCTGCCTTTATTCATATTAGGACATATCATTTAAAATCGTTTGCTTCTTTGTTGTATCAACTGAGATTCTTAGGAAAGGAATATGTTTTATTTTATTTTTTTAAATTAACTTATTTATTTGAGAGAGAATGAGAGCAGGAGGGAGTAGGGAACAGGGAGAGAGAGAATCTTAAGCAGACTCCATGCTGAGCATAGAGCCCAAGGCAGGACTCGATCTCATGACCCTGAGATCATGATATAAGCTGAAATGAAGAGTCAGACACTTAACTGACTGAGCCACCCAGGCACCCCTAGAGCAGCTGTTATTTTAAAATAGTTTGTGGGTAGACAAGAACTGAATGGTAATATGTAGAATTACAGAGTAAATGATTGTCAAGAAAACAAATAATTTGGGTAATTAAAATGTAAAAAAAATGGTTATTTTTGAAAATAATAAAATACAGACAGTTTTCAATTTAGGCTCAGTTGACATTACAATGCACCAAAAGTGTATTGAGAATGAACATCTGAAATTGGCCTTTTTTAAGCCTTTTTTAAGAAGATATTCAGCTTTCATTAAAGGAAACTATGTAATATAGCATATAGATGTAAATCATTTTCATATTCAGAAAACCTACTGCAAACACCTCACTTTGCTAATAAGAATAGCTCAGTGATGGTCAATAGTATTGACCTATAAACTGAAAGGAAGAACTTCTCTGCCTACAAATAAATGTAAGTGATTTCTTGAGTGAGACTGAACATAGGCCCTGCTTAATTGTAAACAGCTGACTTCTGGTGATGTGTTTCCCAACAGTCATTCTATCCATTAATATTCACATTAATTGTTTCCATTTGGATTATCACTTGGTTCCAAGTAATATGTACATAAAAAAAAAAGTTACTGTTACTTCAAAGAACTGCATTTGGATATAACCAACATGGATTGCTTTTCAATTGTTTTTGAGATTTTTTTCATTTTGAGACTGTCAAAATAGACCTTTTCTCCACTGTACAAAGGTTTCTCATAACCACTGATCTCAAAGCCGTCACATCTTTGTTCCTCAGGCTGTAGATAAATGGATTCAACATGGGATTCACAAAGATACAAACCACGGCCACAATTTTCCCTTGTTCTACAGACTGCTCTTTTGCCGTTCTCAGATACATGCAGAATAGGGACCCATAGAACATGGTGACGGCAGTCAGGTGAGAGCCACAGGTGGAGAAGGCTTTGCACTGCCCTTCACTGGAACGGATCCTCATGATGGTGATTAAAAAAAAAAAAAAAGAAAACATAGGAGATGAGGATGATGAGTAGGGAACCAGTGAGGTTAATCCCCGCAGACACAAACAGGGCAGTCTGCTTTATGTAAGTGTCAGAACATTTCAGCATGAGGAGGGGTGGGTCTGCGCAGTAGAAATGGTTGATGATGTTAGGTCCACAAAAGGACAAGCGAGAGGTCAATATTACCTGCATTGTGCCCACCAGAGAACCCCAGAGGTAGGGAAAAGTGACAAGGCAGATGCAAAGTGGCCTGGACATTCTGCTCTTATAATGCAGGGGATGGCAGATAGCCATGTACCTGTCATAGGTCATGGCACCAAGCATGTAATATTCAGTAAGGAGCAGAGTCACAAAAACAAAACACCGGGCCAGACATCCCGTGTAGGTAATGGTTTTCTTCTCAGAGAGGAAATTCACAAGCATCTGAGGAGAGACATTAGTAGAATAAAAAATATCCACACAGGCTAAGTGGGTGAGGAAAAAGTACATGGGTGTTTGCAGCCAGGGAGTGAGTCTGATTAATGCAATCAAGCCGAAGTTCCCTGTCAGGGTGATGAGGTAAATCAGGAGAAACACCACAAAAAGGATAGGCTGCACCTCTCGTTGACTGGTCAGTCCCAGCAGGATGAACTCAGTTGCCTTGGTGCCATTGTGCAGGGGAAGTAGGGCCATCTTCATATTCTCTGATAAGGGAACAATTTTTTCAGATATAAAAACAGAAATAAATTGTAGACATTTCAAGAATAGAAAGGTAAATGGGCACTAACACAAACCGGTTTTGAAAGGCTTGGTTTAAATAGGTTGTTACTTCCTCCAGAGATGGATGGGCTTCAGTAGCTGCTGTCAGGAGGCTGGAGAAGTAGACGATATATTTGAAGTCCATACACCAGCTGAGCTGGCTGTTTTGCTGCTCTCACTTTCACTCAGCTTGAACATATGGAATTTGACTTAGCTCATTGGTGTCAGTAATTAGGCTATAGGATCAGAACCTTTGACACTCAAATGTGACTACTGCCATAGTCTGATCATGACATAAATACTTCATCAGGAAGTGGGAAGAAGGGGTGATGCTCTGTAGACTGATTGTATTGTTGTCTGCAAGGGCCAACCTTTTGAAATCGGAGTAGCCTATACTCTTGAGAGTCTGTTGTACATTTACTGATGTTCGGTTTCTCCCTAATTTCTTCCTTAACCTCCTATAGCAACATAAGTCTCCTGGCTCTTTGGTGATTTGTCCTTTTTATTTCCTTTGCTTCAAACCAGTCACTTAAGGTCTCAATTGTTTTTCACCTAATATCATCTTCAGTCTCATGGTCTCTTTTTCTCACAGTTTCCAATTTATTTTACATTATATATCTCATATTCATATTTCATTTTATCTCCTGCCCTTGACTTCACATCTGATATCTAAACTATCAGGAAGTATTGTCTGCTGTACCTTCAAAAGATTGCACATTGAATCTTAGAACAGCTTGTCAGCAGTTCCTCTGCTACCAGTTAGGTCTAAGATAAAAGTTTCCCTTCAGTCCTTTTTCTCATGCCGCATTGTCCTTCTAGCATTTTTGAACATGTTGAACACAATCCTACCTCAGGACCTTTGCATATATTGATCTTTGCTTTGAAAGTTCTTCTACCAGAACGTTGACTTAACTTCATCACTTCATTTAGATGTCTCAAGTTAAGCTCCATACCAAATAGCTCTTAGTCGTGGCCCATAATCTATTTTTGTTCATTTACAACTTCTGAAAGTATTATTTATTTACATAAATAGTTTTTATTTACATATATTTTTTGATTATCCTCCATTAAACTGTTAATCACAGGAGGACAAGAACTTTATGTGTGCCCTATCCCTAGAACCTGGGCCAGTGCCTGAATCAGTGGATACACAATAACCATTAGTTAAGCAAATGGATGAATCAAAGAGGTAATGGTAACTTTGCCAAATCACATCAGCTGATTTTTTTCATGATGTGTAGATGTCTTACCTCCCTGATATACCAGTGGAGACTGAGTTACTACAAAGATTATAGCTGCCATGTAAACAATGTACAGTACAAAGCACAATTATGGGTTTACTTTTATAACATGAGCTAATGATAATGGTACTACTGACCTAACACCTTGGAAACTGGCAATGAAAATTTGGAGGGTGGACTATTGGAAACAGATGGAAGTTGACTCAGGACTGAAAAAACTGAGTTACCTTTAATTTCATAAGGCCAGGAGGATATGAAAAGTCCATACCTTTTAAAGAATAACTCTACTGCTTATTAAAATAATACATTCACAAATATCACACTTAGATCAGTGGTTATCTATCAACTCTGGCTTCAAATTGGGTTTCAATGTTGAAGTATTGAGAGCACCAGTATTTGGGTCACAGCGGTACTCAGGTTGGGTACACATATTGACATCTTTTTGAACAAACTTTTCATATGATTTTACTGCCCAGTCAGGGTTGAAGCACTGAAAGAGACAGTTTAAACTAAATAAAGGAGGTTTATCACATGGCTTTATGCTCTGAGAGTTTACACTTCCCCTTGCAGAGGATCTTGAGGTATTACCAGAGAATTTACTTATATATAAAACTTGCCATCATCAATGCACACAACGTATTTCCTCATTAGCATGAAGAAGGAAGTACTCCATCCTCTGACTGTAACCTTGACAACATTCTGTTGATTTTTGGAAGCTTTAAAAAAGAGAATCTTTCCAAAACCCTAATTTAGGTTTTCTTGCATTCAGAAATAGAAGGAAAAAGAAGTAAACCTTTTTATTAATGATTACACCATTATATTATTTACTACACTTAACCCAGGGTTTCCTTTCTGGGGTACACATGGAGAAACGTCTCTTGCAGAAGTAAATTTGTTATCATTATATTTCAAATTATGAGCTGAAGTGAAGGAGTGGGAGAGAAGAACTCACGTGTTCTTATTCTCACTAAAGTGTTCCATGTTTCAAAAATGCCAACACAGGTCATGTTGAATGGCATCATTTTTTTTTTCAGTCACACATCACACTTCAGAGCCTGCCATACCATGAGACCTCCACCAGCTAGATGCTTTTCGAGTTGTTAGGAGACCCCCAAACCTTGTCATTCACTGTTTTTCTTATGCCAAGAGAAAGATTAGTGAGACAATGAGAGGAATGAGGATAATCCCAAAGAAGATAATGATTAAATGTATAAAATCATTACAGTTCAAATAACAGAATTACTGAAAAGAATCACAATTATGCTTAGTGTAGGTAGAAATCCAAGGTCCATGAACAATGCAGGGGGAAGAAAACAAACAAAAAAATTAAACCCAAAAGAATCTTTTCTGAGAACTTTATCTAAATGGGATGCTTCAGCTGAGAAGTCAATAAAATTTATTGCAACTTTGGGAAAGGACACAGTAAAAAAGGAGTTGTTGGCTGGCTCAGTGGGTAGAACATATAACTCTTGATGTCAGGTTTGTGAGTTCCAGCCCCACATTGGGTGTAGAGTTTACTTTATTTAAAAAAAAAAAATATATATATATATATATATATACATATATGTAAAAACATGTATATGTATATAAAAAAAATAAACAGTAAAGAAAAGTGTATTCCCCTTTAATAAACAATGTAAACCTGTTTTGATCATTCCTGGTTATAGCAATGCGATCATATTTAGTGCAAAGTTGAATTGGAAAAGTATATGAGAAGCTCCTTCAAATGAGGAAAGGGAGAAGTTCACATTTTTTTTCTTTTTCACCTTTAACTTTACACTTATTTACCAAAATCCCTGTAAATTTTTTAAAATTATTATTATGTTACGTTAGACATCATACAGGACATCATTAGTTTTTGATGTAGTGTTCCATAATTCATTGTTGTTATAACACCCAGAGCTCCATACAATCCGTGCCCTCCTTAATACCCATTACCCTGCTAGTTCCCCCAAACCCCTCTCCTCTAAACCCCTCGTTTGTTTCTTGCAGTCCACAGTCTCTCATGGCTCATCTCCCCCTCTGATTCTCCCTCCTTCATTTTCCCTTCCTTCTCTTAATGTCCTCCATGCCATTCCTTATGTTCCACAAATAAGTGAAACCATATGATAATTGTCTTTCTCTGCTTGGCTTATTTCACCTAGCATAATCTCCTTTAGTTCCATCCATGTTGATGCAAATGTTGGGTATTCATCCTTTCTGATGGCTAAGTAATATTCCATTGTATATATGGACCACATCTTCTTTATTCATTCTTCTGTTAAAGGGCATTGCAGCTCTTTACACAGTTTGGCTATTGTGGACAACACTGCTATGAACATTGGGGTGCATGTTGCTCTTCTTTTCATTATATCTGTATCTTTGGGGTAAATACCCAGTAGTGCAATTGCTGGATCATAGGGTAGTTCTATTTTTAACTTTTTGAGGAAGTTCCACATTGTTTTCTGAAGTGGCTGTAACAATATGCATTCCCACCAACAGTGTGAGAGGGTTCCCCTTTCTCCACAACCTCTCCGACATTTGTTGTTTCTTGCCTTGTCAATTCTTGCCATTCTAACAGGTGCAAAGTGGTATCTCAATGTGATTTTGATTTGAATTTCCCTGATGGCTAATGATGTTGAACATTTTCCCATGTGTCTGTTAACCATTCATATGTCTTCTTTGGAGAAGTATCTATTCATGTCTTCTGCCCATTTTTTGACTGGAATATATGTTTTTTGGGTACTGAATTTGATAATTTATTTATGGATCTTGGGTACCAGTTCTTTATCTGTAGTGTTATTTGCAAGTATCTTCTCCCATTCCGTGGTTTGCATCTTTGCATTGTTGTCTCTTTCCTTTGCTTTTTATCTTGATGAAGTCCCAAAAGTTCATTTTTACTTTTGCTTCCTTTGCCTTTGGAGATGTGTCTTAAAAAAAATTGGTGTGGCCGATGTCGAAGAGGTTACTGCCTATGTTCTCCTCTAGGATTTTGATGGATTTCTGTCTCACACTGAGGTCTTTCATCCATTCAGAGTTTATCTTTGTGTATGGTGTAAGAGAAAGGTTGAGTTTCATTTTTCTGTATATTTCAGTCCAGTTTTCCCACCACCATTTATTGCAGAGACTGTCTTTTTTTCCACTGGATAATTTTTCCTGCTTTGTTGAAGATTAGTTGACCTTAGAGTTGAAGGTCCATATCTGGGCTCTCTGTTCTGTTCCATTGATCTATGTGTCTGTTTTTGTGCCAGTACCATGATGTCTTGGTAATCACAGCTATGTAATATAGCTTGATATCAGGCAATGTGATGCCCCAACTTTGTTTTTCTTTTTCAACATTCCATTGGTAATTCAGGATCTTTTTTGGTTCCATACAAGTTTTAGGATTGTTTGTTCCAGCACTTTGAAAAATGCCATGGTGTTTTGATTGGGATGGCATTAAAAATAGAGATTTCTCTGGGAAGTATAGACATTTTAACAATGCCTATTCTTCAGATCTATGAGATTAAAATGAATCAGGGAGAAACTGACAACTTTAATAGACCAATAACCAGTAACAGGATTGAAGCAGTGATCAAAAATCTCCCCCAAAATAAGAATCCAAGGTCTGATGGATTCCCTAGGGAATTCTACCAAACATTCAAAGAAGAAATAATACCTATTCTCCTAAAGCTGTTTCAAAAAATAGAAACGGAAGGAAAACTTTCAAATTCATTCTACAAGGCCACCATTACCTTGATACCAAACCAGACAAAGACCCCATCAAAAAGGAGAATTACATACCAATATCCCTGATGAATAGGGATGCCAAAATTTTCAACAGGATCCTAACTAATAGTATCCAGCAGTACATTAAAAGTATTATCCATCATGACCAGGCGGGATTTATCCCTGGGATGCAAGAGTAGTTCAGCATTCACAAATCTGTGTAATAGAACACATTAATAAGAAAAGAGACAAGAACCATATGGTCCTCTCAATTGATGAAAAAAAAAATCTGACAAAATATAGCATTGTTTCCTGATTAAAACTCTTCAGAGTGTAGGGATAGAGGGTACATTCCTCAATTTCGTTAAACCATCTATGAAAAGCCCACAGTGAACATCATTCTCAATGGGGAAAGGCTAAGAGCATTTCCCTTAAGATCAGGAACACTACAAGGATGTCCACTCTTACCACTATTGTTCAGCAGAGTCCTAGAAGTCCTAACAACATCAATCAGACAACAAAAGGAAATAAAATGTATTCAAATTTGCAAAGAAGAAGTCAAACTCTCTTCATAGATGACTTGATACTTTATGTGAAAAACTCAAAAGACTACACCCCCAAATGACCAGAACTCATACAGCAATTCAGTAATGTGGCAGGATACAAAGCCAATGACCAGAAATCAGTTGTTTTCATATACTAACAATGTAACTGTAGAAAGAGAAATTAGGGAATCAGTTCCATTTACAATAGCACCAAAACCCATAAGATACCTTGGAATAAACCAAAGAGTTAAAGGATATATACTCTAGAAACTACAGAACACTTATGAAAGAAATTGAAGAAAACAAAAAAGATAAGTGTTTCTCTTAATAAAAAGTGTATGAAATCAGTAAGGTGTATGGAATGGGAGTATATTTTCTGTGCCAAATTCTAAGGCTTTTGGCTTGGAGGTGGAAGAATTAAAAGAGAAGTTAGATATATGGACTTTTTGAAATCCAAGGACTGGCTAAAGCTAACATTTAAGCTTATTCTAAATCTTAGCTTAGTTGTGAAATGGATCTGTAACTAAGTTCGGGATGGTTGCGAGGACTGATCTTCTAATGCATTACCAGTCATCTGCTGTCTTTGTCTACCTGTCTATGGTTTTGTCTTAATGTGATAATTATAATCACTACTAATTCCATTTTATGTTCAACAGAGAAGATAGTAGGAAATCAAACAACATTAATTAGAAGTTCTTGATTTTCAGAATTGTCAGACTTACCTGTGATTTCCTAGGCTTCTGGAAGGTCCCCAAATTGGAAGGTTTTTTACCTGAATTATTAGTTCTGAATGAATCATCCCTGAAACGTTCACTGGGAAATCACCTATGGGACATCTTTTGGACTCCCTCTGGTGATGTTTACAAAAGATGAAAGTCATTTCTTAATGGATGGGATCCTAATTTATGGGTTAATCTTTAGATGCATGAAGTGTCTTATTAAATGCAAAACCACGGAGTACCAATTTTGATATTGAGATTCATTCTAGGGTACAAAAAAGTATTGTGTTCTTTACAATGAAGAGGTCTTTGCCATGACTCTGCTCATCATATCTTCAGCTGGAATAGTTCTCCCCTTGTGAATAGTCCTGGGGTTTTTCTCTGTTTCTATTGTGGTACTTGCTTCCTTTGTTCCCATTTCTTTTACAGAACAGTCAGTGCTCTGAGGACAGAATTAATGCCATTTCATTTGACATCTCCTGAGGAGATCTATACTACATTTTGGGTGCATAGCTGATGTGTAGTCAAGAGTTACTAATGAGTACCCAAACAGTGATGCTAAACAGAGGGTTGTGATTTGGTGATCTTCCGTGTCAGCAGCATCTTATCTCATTTTCATCAGTAACCTAAGATCATTTCTCCTTGTGAATTAGATTGCAAGTTGCAATGAGTAAGTTTTTAGATTCTCAGATCTCATTGAAAGGTTAGTTTGAATGAAACGGGTTCAAGTAAGCTTGTTAGCATGGACTGCTTGCTTATACCATATATTTAGTTCATGATCCTGATACACATTTACTCATATAATATTTCCTCTTTGGATCTTATCTACATTAGAATTTGAAATAAGAGTAAAGTCCTAGTAGTTCTGGACCAGGTTCATAGTAATACCATTATGACTATGAGTAGCAAAAAAATAGTATTGTATCTTTCTTTGAGCTGATTTTCCTCCTCTGGTCTACCATTAATGCTTGACATAGAAAAATGTAGATTATCACAAAATAAAGAACCAAAGCCTGGCCCTTTGACATGGGCATATTAATGAGTGGATTAAAAAAAAAAAAAAACAGAAAAGAAGATTTAAGGCCTTCAGGGATCACTCAGAGACTGGCTTTCCTTGTCTCCTTACCGTGGGCTTTGTCCCTGAATCAACATGTCAGGTCGCCAAAACAAAGAAAACTTTGGGTTCAGCTTACTTAAACACTTGCTCCTTGGATTTAACTTAATGTTTCCACAGTTTCTTTGATTTCCATGGGGCAGGGGCAGCAACCAAATTTCCAAATTTTCTGCCTCCTCTATTAGGGGAATAGGAAAATATCTAAGGTGTGAACCTGAAATGTGTTGCATCAGTAAAGCTGAGTACTACACAGAGGGATTCCTGGGCCATGTCTGAACGAATCTAAGGTAGGGGAGGGCCTATAGTTTGCCCAAGAGCCAAGGTGCAGCTGGGTCAGCAGGGAAGGCTTAGCAGGCTGTGTTAGGCTGAGAGGGATTAATGACTGCAAGATGCATTTTCCTGGTGTGGGACAGCAGAGGAACCATGCAGATATGAGATCAAAAAAGGCCAAAGAGAAGCAGAAGCAAAATGCATGCAGATCAAAGCCTCTCTTCCCCAGTGATAAGGGGCCTTGTAAGTCACAAAAGGAAAAAAAAAAGGGACGCCTGGGTGGCTCAGTGGGCTAAGCCTCTGCCTTCAGCTCAGGTCATGATCTCAGGGTCCTGGGATCGAGTCCCGCATCTGGCTCTCTGCTTGGCAGGAAGCCTGCTTCCTCCTCTCTCTCTCTCTGCCTGCCTCTCTGCCTGCTTGTGATCTCTGTCTGTCAAATAAATAAATAAAATCTTAAAAAAAAAAAAAAAGAAAAAAAAAAGATTAAAATATGAAGGACCGGGCTTTTACCTAAAGAGAAAGATCAAAGGGTTTATTTAAATTCTGATGGCTCTAAGTCCAAAGCTGTTCTTCAAAAGAAAGTCATACTTCACAAGTCTATGTGATATGTAATTATGTCTCACCACAAGTCCCAAAGAATATGACAATTAAAGATACCTTGTCATTAAATTTTCTTCTGAAAATATAAGAGAAACATGCAGAATGTTTATATATCATTTGCCATGAACATGCAAAGAGTAAATAAAAAATCTTGTCAGATAGGCAAAAATCCCTAGTTAAACAAATAAACAAACAATAAACAAACAAACAAAACCCCTATATAGACTTTTTGTCATTCTGAAAATGCTTTTCTCTCTAGTTGGTTTGTTGAGATGGGTAGAAGCTCTAGTATAATATTATAATTATCCCTTATATTTTATAACACTTAGTCTTAAATCCATGCTACCATCAAATCCTTCATGAAGTATGTTAGTAAAAAGAAATTATTATTTTTTTTCCTTTTTTAAATATTTTATTTATTTGATAGAGAAAGAAAGAGAACACAAGTGGGGAGTGAGGAGGGGCAGATGAGAGGGAGAGGCAGACTCCGTGCTGAGCAAGGAGCCCAATGAGGGGTTCCATCCCAGGACCAACCTTCAACAGAAGTTAGTTGATCTTCTAATGGCATGCATCCCAGACTCCAAAACTTTCTCTGTATACCAGGCACCATGCTACCTTAAATGTTGTAAACAGAAGAACCTATTATGCCCCCAGTGAAAAAATATTAAGATGAAATATTAAAATACTAAGAAAAATATTCAAGCATAATTTAAAATAAATGATGAATCTCATTCCTTCATGATTCTTGGGAGATTTGATTCCCTGTTGGCATTGGGGAATGGGTTAAAATTATGTCTTTGATGAGCTTAGTTAGGATTTGCAAGAGAATAAGATAGTAGCTGTACATAGTCTGAATGATTTGATGCTAGAAATAATTAAACCATAGGAATTTGGTCCCTATATGATAATTCTGTTATAAACTCTTCAGGTTTTTCTATCCATACTGTTATTAGGAAATCACACTACTTTCAAAGGTAGGATTTGATATTGTAAAAATACATTTTGGGTTGTAGAAATAAATCCTTTAATGAATAAAAATAAAATTACAGAATGATGAATTAGTAAATATCTTTATTTAAATTCTAATGATCTAAAAGTAGAAGTATTTATAAATGTTCAATAGACCAGAAAGAACATTCATTCCATATATAATGATTGACTGTCCCCGTTTGGGAAAGCATTGTTCTAGGTGGCAGTGAGTCTGTAACTAATGATTAGATGAACTCTAGTCCTTGAGATTAACACTTTGATGTTGAGTGTTATTTTATACTAGACCTGAATTTTTTACGCAATATAATACAGGCTACAACTTATTGAATGCTTGCTACATGTCAGATATATTTGGGGTTTTACCTGAATTAAATCCCTCATATGAAGGAGTTGCTATGAGAACCAAACTCTATGCATGAGAAAAATTAGTCACAGAGAGATGAGTAACTTGGGCAGATTTCATAGCTAGGAATTAGATATGGGGTTTTCTGGCAAGGAGGTCTCACTGAAGACTCCCAGTATCTGTTTATGTTGAGGACACTCAAAACCTAGCCATGTATACTGTCTCTTAATTCATGAAGAAAATTAGGGAGTGGTGTTAAATAATCGTTCTAGTTCCTTCCAAGTTAATGATGCTACTCTTTCTGACTACAAGCATCCTATTGTATAATGCTCTCTACCCCTTCATAGAAAATCAGCCACTCTTAGGTTTATGATCTACATTAATTATTTAAATTGAATCTAAATAAAAATAAAGTTAATTAAAAATGCATTTCATGCAGATTCCTTCACTAAACGCATTTCCATGTCAGCCACCTATCCGGAGACAGCAGCCTTCTAAAAATAAAGACCAACCTTCTAAATTCTTTGGGTGCTTGCATAGGGCCAGCAAGCATCTACTTGAGAGAGTCTCAGGTGTCCCCTCTCAAGAGTGCAGAGACTCAGGTGTCCCCAGAGTCACTTCTGTTTCCTACAAATGCCTCTCTCTGAGTTTTCTTTGTTCGAATCATATAGCATGTTGTGTTTTGTTTCTCCAAAGAAAAGATATTGTCATAAAGTATTCAGTTAAATTATCTGAAATGTTCAAGCTTGCATTACATACATCATTAACCCACAGTAACAGAGACATTAATTATCTCGACACACGATTTATGTGTCAATAAGTAGATATTTATTAAAAAATACCATCCCAGGCACCTGGGTGGCTCAGTGGGTTAAAGCCTCTGCCTTCGGCTCAGGTCGTGGTTCCAAGGTCCTGGGATCAAGCCCCACGTCAGGCTCTCTGCTCCGTAGGGAGCCTGCTTCCTCCCCTCTCTCTCTGCCTGCCTCTCTGCCTACTTGTGATCTCTGTCTGTCAAATAAATAAATAAAATCTTTAAAAAAAATACCATCCCAACCTCAAAGAGTACTTTTCTATTATGATAATTACTCTAATCTTAAGAACTTAGAAACATACAAAATAATTATGGTTACATTGATTTAGATGATTTGTCCTGCATCTTATTATCCTGATCAATAAGTTCTAAGTCCACATGTGCAATGGTATAGTGCAATGGACAAGAATGTCAGAGACATTTACAAAGTGCCTTTGTAAGAGGCAGTGTGTGTTATTGAAGGACAGGGTAGGTTTCCCATGATGGTCTTTGTGGTACTTTTATCCTGCAAAATGGGAGGAGAGGCACGTGAGGGTATCTTATATCTTGTTCAGTTGTATAATTAGTATGAATATTATGCCAGTAAGATCATTTCCATGTCCTGTAAAACTTAAATAGAATTTGTTCTAGAATTTTTCTTAATTTTTACAAGCATTAAAAGGCGGCAGAGTTACAATAAGGTTATTATAAAGTGAGAATATCTTTGTTAATCTTTTCCTTACTGTCTCCTTCCCTACACCAGGGAACATTTTAATATGTTTTCCCTAATCACTCCTCCAATGAATACTCGGTGTCACTAATACCTATGTATGTGTATATCTTATATACATGATATATATAGTTTATGTACTGTACATGTATCTTATACCAAATATATAATTGATTTTTATGTACCATGAACCAATTTTTGGCCCTGATATTTGGCATTAATACACAAATCAAAGGAGATCCTAGGCTGAGTCTTAAAAGTTAAGTAGGATTTGGTGATAGGAGGGCCTTCTGAATAGAGGAGTCACAAAGAGAAAGGACATGCGTTGCAGAGTTAGGGAACAAACGGCTTGACTTGGTCTTGAGTTCAGAGGGGCACGAGGACAAGTTCTGCAGGGATGTGTGTCGTTCCATTCAGTTGTGCTAAATAGATGAGGATTTATATACAACGTCAAAAATATACTGAGAAACAAAGGACTGCAATGTTCGAAACACAATAGCATTTAAGGAAATTGTAAGTGAACTAATGTAATAAATCTTGCAGAGAATATAAAGTCTTTTCAACATGAGGGGACTTGCAGAAAAACATTTAAAATATGACTGCCCCACTAAAAGGAGCGCTATACTATTTTAAAGGGTTAAAATATCAATTGCACGCTTCCTCAACTATTTCTTTGTGTCACAAGTGTTCCTACAAGTTTTAGAGAAGACGGATCAGATGATATGATGGGGGTAAGGGACACGTGACAAAAGACATACGTTTTTATTTCCTTTCTTTTAGCCCTCATTTGAAGCCAAAGACACACAATGTTAAAGAAAAACGACACAGTGGTGACTGAGTTTATTCTCCTGGGACTGACAGATCGAGCTGACTTGCAGCCTGTCCTTTTTGTAGTCTTCCTAGTCATCTACCTTATCACGGTAATCGGCAACGTGAGCATGATTTTGCTGATCAGAAGTGACTCAAAACTTCACACTCCAATGTATTTCTTCCTCAGTCACCTCTCCTTTGTGGATCTCTGTTACGCCACCAGCGTCGCTCCTCAGATGCTGGTTCATTTCTTATCCAAGAGAAAATCCATTTCCTTTCTGGGTTGCATGATACAATTCCACTTTTTCATTGCCCTGGTGATCACTGATTATTATATGCTCACAGTGATGGCCTATGACCGCTACATGGCCATCTGCAAACCCTTGTTGTATAGCAGCAAGATGTCCCGATGTGTCTGCTTCTCTCTTGTGGCTACCCCTTATGGTTATGGCTTTGCAAATGGTCTGGCACAGACCATCCTGATGCTTCGCCTCTCCTTCTGTGGACCCAATGAAATCAACCACTTTTACTGTGCAGACCCACCTCTCATAGTCCTTGCATGCTCAGATACTTATGTCAAAGAAACTGCCATGTTCGTGGTGGCCGGTTCCAACCTTACTTGTTCGCTCACCATCATTCTCATCTCCTACATTTTCATTTTCTCAGCCATTCTGCGTATCCGCTCTGCTGAGGGGAGGCGGAAAGCCTTCTCCACCTGCGGGTCCCATTTGACGGCTGTCACCATCTTTTATGGGACACTGTTCTGCATGCACCTGAGACCCCCTTCTGAGTCATCTGTAGAACAGGGGAAAATTGTCGCAGTGTTTTATATCTTTGTGAGTCCTATGTTAAACCCTTTGATCTATAGCCTTCGGAACAAAGATGTTAAAAGTGCAATCAGGAAAGTTGTCGAAAAGAAGTTATTTCTTAAATAGACACTTTGGTTATAAGTATATATATAGGATATTTTATTATCTGACCAATTAATGAACATTTATAATTAGCAAATCACTTTCTGTCATTATGTGTTTTTTGTCTTACTTATTCACATATGGAAGTTGAGAAAAAAGTGTCAAATTATTTGCTAATATTGATAGTTTCAGCTCAATAAATTAAAAATAACTCAGAAATTGAAAGAAAAAACCAGATGGCATTCTTATTGCTCCATGAATTCAAGAGAGAAGATTCCATATATACACTCATATTGATACTAAATGATAAAATAATTACCAAATGATGTTATATCAATGACTGTCTCTTTGCTTTTATACTTTTTAATAATTTCCAAACTAATTTCTGGAAACATCTCTACCATCGTCTATAAGAAATTTTTCCTTTTTTCTTTTTATAGAAATCATATAACAATGATTACCTTTCTGAATCTCAGATTATTACTCTAAGCAATATGTAGAATTATGTTACTGGTCCAATGGTATCCTCATTCATAAGAATTCAGGTGGAATAGCATCTTTCCTTAAGTAGATTGACTTTATATCAGTCATTCCCATAATAAAATTAATTTAGCAGTTTCAATTGTTAATTTTTTATTATGGACCATTTCAAACCCATATGCAAAAATATAAGATACTGTAAAGACCACCTGTACAAGCGTGAGTGATCATCATTAAGTCTTCATCTTTGCCACTTTGCTTCAGACGTTTCACACACTCAGATCTTCTCACAGTGAGCCATCCCTGCCTGATTCTCTTCCTCTCTCCATTGCCTGCATTCAACTGTCATTGAATGTAATATTTTTATCCCCATGGAGAGTTCTAACAGTTGCTGGTGTTTATGTAATCACAGAACTAAATAATGTTATTTAGCAAGATTTAAAGTTTGGTAATAACGAGTTATGCTCTCCTTCTGCAAATTATTCTATTTTTAGTAAATATGGTTAGATTCTTCCCTGCTGGTTCATGTAGCATCAGTTTTCACTGAGATAGTCTACGTGAGTATATACACATACCACACACTATCTATCCATTCTATTATTATTTTTAAAATTTGATTTATTTATTCGACAGAAGGAGATCACAAGTAAGCAGAGAAGCAGGCAGAGAGAGAGGAGGAAGCAGGGTCCCCACTGAGCTGAGAGCCCATGCGGGGCTCGATCCCAGGACCCTGAGACCATGACCTGAGCTGAAGGCAAAGGCTTTAACCCGCTGAGCTACCCAGGTGCCCCTCTATCCATTCCATTATTGATAAATGAATCTATTTTCCTGTTCTGGATAATATGAAAATCTAGCAATGCTTTTTCCTCTGAAATTCTGAGTGTATATCAGTTCAAGAGATCCTCTCAGGTGCACTCCCTGGAGGGTGATTTCTGTGTTATAAGAAAAGAACATCTTTAAATTCAGAGAAAAGGGCCAAATTACTCAATCCATCTGCTCTCCTGCAAACAGTGTGCAAGATTGGTCTTTACTGCATCTTCTTATCAATACTATATATTATCAGACTTCCAAAATGCTTTCAGGTCTGATGGGTTTAAGGGAGTCTCCTTTCTTGTTTAAGCTTTTGCATTGTCATTTTAAGTGGAAAGAAGTGTTTTAAGTGCTTTGATGCTACCTGCAGAGTTTTCTTTTCTTTGGTTGTATGTCTGTATTCTTTGTTCATTGTTCAGCGGGGTTATTTTATCTTTATTTTGTACATTTGTAGTAGCTCTTTATAAATTCTATACTAGGTACTAGCCTTTTAATGATTTCTGCAATGTCTATATTTCAACCTGATTTTAGCTAGTACTCCTTTTGTGCCTGATAGACTTGGTGGGATGGAAATTTTTCATTCTAACATAGTTCAAATTTTAATCTTCTCTTTGTGCTTGTGCTTTGTATGTCTTGTCTAAATTCTTTCTTAATATAAAGATATTCTCTTTCAATGGCTTTACAGTTTTGCATATTTAAATCTCTATTTTTGTTGATATCCTAAATGTTGCAAAATAATCTTTCATCCTGATTTTTAATGAAAGTAATACAATTTCTGTATCTTCAATACTGCATATGTTTCTCATTAAGGTTTTAATGAAAATTCTGTCATGAATCAAGTTTTGGATTTGTATCAGTCCGGTTCTTTATCGTAGGACCAAGCTGTCAATTCCTTCATCAATGCTGACTATTTTTATAAAAATAATTTTACCACCCTTCTTCTCGAAGTTTGAACATTGGAGAATTTTCCTGAAGGGTCTGTGACAGAAGATAACGATTAAGATGCATCGAAATACTTTATTCCGCAGAGGTCATGTCTGTTATTTTCCCAGAAGGCAGGTGATACCCACTTCAATGAACCAATGTTAGTGGCTGTGAGAATGAGCAAGAGAAAAAGCTATTCATAGTGTAAGCTGAAGTCTATGCCCACCCTTTTGTTTGGGACTTGCGAATACAAGTGTTCCTGACCTTGGTGTTAGCATATGTTGCAATTTGTCCTCAGTTCTGCGTGCCATGCTCAGCTTTTTTTTTTTTTTCCTTCCTTTTTTTCCTTCCTTCTTTCTTTCCCCTTTCTCTCTTCCTCCTTCGTTTTTGCCTTCTCCTTCCTTTCCTTTTGTGTTTTTTTCCTTTGTGTTTTCTACTTTTGTAAACTGGTTCAACTCCCAAACTTGAATCTGCCACATTTCACAGAGAAAACAACCATCAACGTGGGGTATTGGTTTTTTTCCTCTTCAGGCATTACAGGTGGCCCATTCCTGATAGCTAGTTGGCACACCTATCCATGTCATGGTACCTACTTCTCACTTTTGGCTTCTTCTACTGAGATTACAAGTTCTGAAGTCAATAATGTTGAAGAAACCCTCTCAGAAGAGATTGGGTGAGCAGAGCACAGTTCTATGAAGTCCAGGTAAATCTAGCTAATTTTTTTTTTTTTTTTTTTTAGTGTCTTCAGTAACCCTACAAATGTTTTATTGCTTCATATATAAAAACTGAGAGAGATGCATATGAATTTATTTCTTTTTGTAATTTTTCTACTTTATTATCTCATGTCCAGTAATGAACTAGTATTATTCCTTTTATCCTTTTGTATTTTCTATACCATCTTGGGTGATTAAATTTTCGAAATGTTTTTACTGATAGTCATATGCCACCAGCAGTATTTTTCATTGTTTTTGTTAGTTGATGCACATTATATATATTTGTACCTTTTTGCTGCAGGTTCTGAGTCCTTTAATTACTGGGTTTCTTAGTTTACTGTGGGAATATATATACTTAGAAATATTTCCTAACAACTTATTTTATATTTTTAAAAAATTTTGTCTATCTTTTCCCCCATTCCCTAGCATGAATTAAATTATGTTTTCCAAACAATTTTGATTCATGATTTTATTATTCCCAGATTGTCAGCTCCAGAAAGCAAGGTGCATGTCTGTTTTTGTTCATCAGTTTATTTTTTATCATATTTTTTCAAGATTATTTTAGAGACAGAGTGTGTGTGTGTGTGAGCAGAGAAAGGGGAAGAGGGAGAAGGAAATAATCCTCAAGCAGACTCTCCACAAGGCATGGAGCCCTATGCGGGGCTCAATCCCAGGACCTTCAGATCATGACCTTAGCCGAAACCAAGAGTTGGACGCTTAACTGACTGAGCTATTATTGCTTATTATTTTAAATATATATCCCCAAATATATATATCCCCAAATGTAGAATATAGGTGGTTCTCAATAAGTCTGTATTGACTAATAAACTGTTATTACGCCCTTTGCATTAGAATTATTTGGTGGAAAACTCTGCACTACTTTCCACCATGATCTATATGAATTCTTACCAGTTGAAAACCCTACTGCGAAACTTCACATATGCTTGCTTCATCCTCCCACCATGAAGCAGAAACTGTTGGAGGACGAGTCATTCCACTTTCTTTTATACTCTCTATGTTGACAGTGCAGTGATAAATACAAGACTTTCCCTGAATGTTTTTAACCCTTTGGATGAATGAATGAATAAAAGAATGCATGTCAGTAAACCTGCAGAAGTTTAGCATGGTGTGAGCTTGTCACATTTCTTTGCTTAACGGTCAACAATGTGGTATCAAGGACGATCCCCTGGCCTGTTTGAATCCCAGGCTCACAATTTATAACTTGCCTCAACCAGGAAAAGTTACTTTATCTCTCTTAGCCTCAGTTTCCCATCTCTTAAGTGAAGATGAGAGTACCAGTGCCCCATGGAGTGGTGTGAGGAATTACTGAACTACTGCTTGCAAGGGGCTAAGCCGAATACTGGGCCCACACATGAGTGGTCCAATGCCCGTCACCTATGATTAATCATCCCCATTCTGATGTGTTACCTGTGGATTCTTAAACTAATTAGTCACTGATTCCATTTCAACTCCCTACAGATTTCATGTGTGAGGAAGAAAGAACCATGCTTCATAAGACACAAAGTTACTTGGGAGGGGGTTGGATAATCAAGATTTGTTGTGTGTTCACTGAATTAAGCAAACATTTCACACTCCTTATATTATCCAGCAAGGTATCTGTTGATAAGCTACCATCGTGCAGGGAGTGGACTAGATGCTGAGATCACAGTCCTTGCTTGCAAGGGTTTGCAGTGTCATGGCAGCAAGAGAGATATTGGCAGGTAATGAAACAGAGTGTGTTAGATGGGGGAAGATCCCTTAAAGCACATGGCAAAGCGCTAAGTTCTTGAAAAAAAGAAATGGAAAACTCAGATGATCATCAAAATTTTGAGATGGAGATTTTCTGGTGTGCCTTCCCCAGAGATCTTAGGGCAAATAGGAAATTTAAAATGATGGAAAACAAGATCAAGGCATTTGATTAGCTTTCTGATCCCAGAGTGTCCTAGTTATTCCACAGAGGCCTGATTCCCCATGTAACACTCATTGAGGATATTCTGAAGATCTTATGAGACTTGCTTGATAACCTGTCTGTGCTTCCCACATCCTAGTATAAAGGTGGCTACATTTCATAGCCTAGAAAGGCTCCAGTGAAGTTCCTTAATGAGAAGTGAGAAAATAGGTGCATTTCAGAATCAGAAGTAAGTGTATGTGTTTTCATGTTCTTTATTTTTAGCCAAGAGGAGATTGCAAAATGTCTCAAATTGAGGCACGGTAATTTGTACCTCGTTTGCGTGAAATATGCCCAAGCAAAGCCTTCTGTTCTCAGTTCCTGAGTTTGAAGCTCAACTAATTTCCTTAAAAAACAGGCTTTTGAAATTTCTATTGATCTCCCTTGATAATATTTTACAGATCTGTCACAGGTACAAAAGAATCAAAAAAAAGGCAGAAGTTCTACTTGCTGTAGAAAAACACGAGGACATTTTCAGGCATGTGTGAACGTTTACCCTATCATAAAGTTCTTAGACCTGGAGCCAGGGGATCTAAAAGCCCTTTACTTTTATCTATCACCTATCATCCATCCATCCATCTATCTATCTGTCTATCTATCTATCATCATCTATCCTCTATCTATCTATCAACTATCATCTACCTATCTTCCATTTATTTATCATCATCATCTATTATCTATTTATTTATCTATGTATCTATTTATCCAGAATCACCTATCTATCTATCATCTAACTATCTAATCATCTATCACCTATCTATTTCTTTACTTTTTGGTAAGATTTTGAGTGTGTGCATTTATCCTCTTTGTGGATCCATAGTTATATTGGTTTCATTAGATTTTTATGAAATTTGTATTAGAAAAAAAAAGGAGGAAGTCTAAGGACCATTCTTCCACTGAATTCTTGCTGAGGGTTCTTCCTTAACTTACTTCCTTTTTCTTTCTTTTTTTTTTTTTAAATTTTCAGAAATGATATGTTTTCTCATTCTCTTGTAACTGAACAGGCTACAAAATTGATCTAGACAGCAACCCATTGAGTCGTGTTGCCCTCTAGCACATTCTCACCAGGGCTGAATCTTTGACTGACTTTTTCTATTTTTTCCTTTTCTCCTTTTTCTTCTCTTCACTTCTTCTTTTCACCGGGGTGCTACCCTCCTTCTATATCCCCATTATCAGCTCTGTTAGTCTCTGTGTTCCAGAAACACCTGGCTTCATGAGCCAGCATCTTGTGCAGTTGAACTCACCTGATTGCAGAAGCATGTTAAGCTAGGTTTCATGCCCAGCTGTCGCCATCCTGAAATGCTTGATAATTTTTGAACATAGATAACTAATAGACAGAACATAGATAACTAATATTCTTATTTTGTACCGGACCCTGTTTATTAGCTAATCCTAGTTCCAGGTTTTACCACTTGCAGCTTTGTACTGTCCTTTTGCAACTCCTTTGTTGGCTCTTTCTTCATTAGTTAGGGACTTTGCTTGGTTGTAAACTACTAAAGCCACAACTTGTTCAGAAGATACCTTTCACTCTAGCTTGACACAGGCTGCTGTGTCGTCTGTGATCTTCTTTCTCTGCAAACACATGTTATTCATTGTCTTTTTGGTGCCTGTCTAATAAGGACTTCTGTGCTACTTTTGAGTGGATATTTCTGGATCCCAACAAGTCACTGAGTTCATGGGTCCAGACTATTTCATATCCCACAGGCAGTCATTAAGTGATATGCAATAAATGAGTTTTTCTGCAACTGAGACTTTTAAGTCCAATTTCCTGCCATGCATTTTATAAATTTGAAATTTTGTATGAAATCCTGATCTTTTTCTTTCCTTTTTTCTCTGTCCTGGGAACACTGTCTACACTCTTTCTAGGGTTTCCTGGGTGCAAATGAATAGGAAATTATCTCCTTTTCCATTCTTTTGATGTCATTTAAAGAAATATGCTGTTTAATGGGTAATTTCCTGCTAGACACTTCTGGAAGTGTAGCTACAACTCTCTACTGACTTTTGTTCTGCAGTGAAGGTCATTTTTATTCTTGGTAGAAAATTCATAAGTGGAGATGAATCAGGCTTCCAAAGAAGTGAATCATTTACATTTTAGGGAACATCTAAGCTGGGACTTTTGCAACTCCTCTGCATGAAACCTGTACACATACACACATCCTTAGCAGTTCCAAAGAAAGATCACATATGGTGCCTTTGTCTCCGTTCTTTATTCTTCCTAGAATACCTTCTTAAAATAAGTTCACTGCTTGTGCTCATCCTCCTTCAGTTTGTTGCTAAAAAAAGTCACCGTTTCACGAGTACTTCAGTGATGTTACTATTTAAAAGTTGAACACCCTCTCCACAAAACTCCATTTGCTTTTTTTTCTTTTTTAAAAATTTTATTTTGTTTTTTCAGTGTTCCAAGATTCACTGTTTATGCACCACACCCAGTGCTCCATGCAATCTGTGCCCTCCTTAATACCCACCACCAGGCTCACCCATCCCCCCACTCTCCTCCCCTCCAAAACTCCATTTTCTTAATTTTTCTAACACTGCCATTTGCATCACCATATACTTAGTTGCATTCCTCTTTGTCTCTGTCCACTAGATGCGAATGCTAGAAGGGCAGGGATTTTTGAAGGTTCTGTTCATTTTGACATCTGCAGGGTCTTAGCCACATGATGTGTGGAGTATCAATAAACACTTACTTTATGAACATCTAGTTTGATGTCCACAATGACTTTAGGGGCAGGCAAAACAGATGTTCTCATTCCCATTTACAAATAAGGAAATGAAAACTCATGCTTAAGGATCGTTGGTCATTATCAGTAGCTTTTACTAGTGCATTCAACCAATGTTAAGTACTTACCCTTCTGGATAAAGGAGATAAAGCCCAAAAAGGCACTCTCATTGGCTTTCTAAAACTTAGACTAAACTAAGTTTCAGGGACTCATTTGGAAATGAGATAAGAATCGGGCAAGTTTAAAAAAAAAAATTGAATATAAGAGAAGGGAGAAGGCAAACAAGAAAAGGCATTTGAGAGGAAGGAAGAGGAAATTCAACACCAGTAGTGATGTAAAGGGAGCTAAAAAAACCATGGGGATTGTCATACTATAGACAGAAAGAAGTTGTGATTAACAACATAAATACTGACTATGCAAAACTTGTTTCTTTATTGGCCCATTATATCATTACTGTAGACTGTTTGCAAAATACTGAGTGAGCATTAATGTGACTTGATTCTTTGTTCATTTATTTGCCGTAAGTTTATGAGAACTCTATGACTGTGCCTTTTAAAATTGTGAATCTGGGAACATCTGCTTCATAATCTCCTGGGTAATTGTTACATATGAAGATACCCATATCCCACATAAGAGGTTCTTAAACAAACTTTCTATGACTTTTCTTGATAGAAGCTTTCTAAGATATCTTTGTACATTAAAATTCAAAAGCTCTTATTTCTCCTAAGGACATGCTGTCATGTCAAGTTCCGTGGGGATACGGAGATGAGTAAAACACTTATAAGTAATTCATTTTTCATACTTACTCTATTTTTTCTTTTATTTTTAAAATTCAGTACGTTAAAAGTACTTAGAAGTCAGAGTATGCAGGGCATCTGGGCGGCTCTGTTGGTGGAGCATCCAACTCTTGATTTCGGTTCATGTTATGTCTCAGTGTTGTGGAATTAAGCCCTCTATCCAGCTCTCAGCTCAGCACAGAGTCTGACAGAGATTCTTTATCTCCTTCTGCCCCTCCCCCATTCATTCCCCCACTAACACACATTCTCTCTAAATAAATAAATAAAATCAAAAAGGAAAGAAAGAAAGAGAAAGAAAGAAAGAAAGAAAGGCAGAAAGAAAGAAAGAAAAAGAAATCATAGTGCAATAATGAGCTAGACTTTGTCCCTGCCCCTGAGGAAGGAGTATATGAGGAGTAGAAAGTAGACACGTTATGGTGATGTAATGTGCTACAGAATGAAAGAGAAGTAGGCAGCTTGTGCTGGAAGCATAAAACATACCAAGCCTTGTAGGATAAGTAGAGTTTGAGAAGCCAAAAATACTGCAGAGAAAAAAAGGATATGTAGCTCAGTTGTATACATGGATATAGGAATAGGTATAAATATTGTTATCCTTAGGTATAGCTATAGGTATAAATGTAGGTGTCTATATAGAGAAATATAATAGTAATTCAATATAAAGACAAATGAAATAATGGATTAGTAGAAGTACAGAATCTGTTTAGGGTAGTATAATATGAATGATACATGGAGATAATGAGAAAAATCATTTCAATAGTCAGTAATATGATTTGTACCTTCCTGTCTCCTTCATTTCTATTGTTTCTAGCACAGGTCCAGACCCTGAGAAAATGTCCATCACAAATAAGAGTGTAGTAACAGAATTCATTCTCCTGGGCCTTACAGATAGCCCCGAACTCCAGCCTCTCCTCTTTGTGCTGTTTCTGGGTGTGTACCTTACCACCCTCTTAGGCAACCTGGGCCTGATATTATTGATCAGGCTGGACTCTCACCTTCACACTCCCATGTACTTCTTCCTCACTAATTTGGCCTTTGTAGACTTGTGCTACACCTCAAATGCCACCCCGCAGATGTTGAGTAATTTCTTGTCAGAGAAGAAGACCATCACCTTTGCTGGCTGCTTTACACAGTGTTACATTTTCATTGCACTTCTCCTCACTGAGTTTTACATGCTGGCAGCAATGGCCTATGACCGCTATGTGGCCATATGTAACCCTTTGCAGTATAATATGAAAATGTCCAGGCGCGTTTGCATCTGCTTGGCCACATTTCCTTATGTCTATGGCTTCTCAGACGGGCTCTTGCAGGCCATCCTGACCTTCCGCTTGAGCTTCTGTAGATCCAATGTCATCAACCACTTCTACTGTGCTGACCCACCACTCATTAAGCTTTCTTGCTCTGATACTTATGTCAAAGAGCATGCCATGCTCATATCAGCTGGCTTCAACCTCTCCAACTCCCTCAGCATCATCCTGGTGTCCTACACCTTCATTATTGCTGCCATCCTCCGGATCAAATCAGCAGAGGGAAGGCACAAGGCATTCTCCACCTGTGGTTCCCACATGATGGCTGTGACCCTGTTTTATGGGACACTCTTCTGCATGTATGTAAGACCACCTACAGACAAGACTGTCGAGGAATCCAAAATCATAGCTGTCTTCTACACCTTTGTAAGTCCGCTGCTTAATCCACTGATATACAGTCTACGGAACAAAGATGTAAAGCGAGCCTTGAAGAATGTTTTCAGAAGAAATATGGTCACTAAGATGGAACTGCCTCCAATTTCCAGTAAATCATAAGTGAACCTTTGGCTCAAATATCTTTGCATCATGATGATGTATTTTGATATTTTCTATGAATATGTCTCAAATGTCTCAGCTAAAAATCTCAAGTCTGGAAAAAATGAGTTTCACTTATTAACCTAGGCTCTTGTCCCTCAACATGTGCTCCACAGATCAGCAGCAACAACATCACCTTGGCATTTATTCGAAATTTAGCACCACATTCTGCACTTAGATCCACTACGATCAAATCTGGGTTTTGATTACATCATAGGTGATTTGTAAGCATATTAAATTTGAGAAGCACTGCTCTAAGAGAAAATTCCTACTTAATATTTCATAGGACTTTCCTGTGTTCTTATTGTTTACAACAATAAACAGGATAAAGATGCTCTTAGCTCAGTTCCCTGGATTTATTTTATTCCTATTACCGTCTATCTTTTGGGACTAGGGGTCTTTATGAAGCATCTTTCTGTACTTCTCTGACCTACTAAGTAAAGCTAAAACCATGAGTCACGAGAGTGATTCCTGTTTCTTGTGAATGTGCTTTTAGAAAAGGTCAGTAAAGGAATGGGAAGAGAGGAATATAGCTATTTTTTTTTTTTTTCCTGCTTCAGAGTTTGTGGATCTTGTCTGTGGCCTCTGAACTATAGGGACTGACTTCTTCCTTCTGACCTGCAAGGCTGAATTTACGCACTCACGTCTAAGAAAAGAAAGAATACTTTCTGTGTCACTTGAATTTTAAAAATTGAAAATTTCTTGGCATTATCATTTATCTTCTTTTCCAGAAGATTTTTAAGTGAAGGTTTAAATTATTGATTTGAGTTTCACTTCTTTTCTCATATAAATGTTTATACAGTTTACCTAAACATGACTTTAGTTGAAAACCACTAAATTCAGTACTTTTTACATTCAGTTTGCAAAATATTCTTCTTTTTCCCAATGTGGCCTTCTTTAGCCTATAGGCCATTCAGAAGACCATGCTTAATTACCATGTACTTGGAATTTCAGAAGATATTTCATTGTTATTTATTTGTAATTTAATTTTGTTGTCTGAGAGCATATGCCTTATGATTTTAATCTTGGAAATTTACTAAATCTAGTGCTTTTTTCTAGCTCTATTGAGATATAATTGACATATAACATTGTAGCAGCTTAAGGTGTTCAATTTGATGATTTAATACACGTATATGTTGTGAAATGATTATCAAAAGACTATGAGTTAACACATGAATTGTGTCATATAAGCATGATTTGTTTGTATGTAGTGGTGGTAGTAGTGGAAACATTGAAGATCTATTCTCTTAGCACTTTCCAGGATACAGGACAGTATTGTTAACTATAGTCACCATGTAATACATTAGATTCCCCAGAGCTTATTCATCTTATACCTGAAGACTGTTGCCTTTGACCAACATCTCCCCATTTCTCATGTCCCCAGCCCTGCCACCCAGCATTGTACTGTTTCTGTGAGTCTGACATTTTTAGATTCCACATAAAAGTTAGATCATATAGTCTTAGTCTCTCTGACTTATTTCACTTAACCTAATACCCTCAAGGCTCATCCATCCTGACACCAATGGCAATTTCCACTTCTTAATGATGGGATAATCTTCCATTGCATATCACCTGTGTTCCTTCATCTGCAAATGGACACTTGTTTCCATGTCTTGACTACTGTGATTAATGCTGCAGTGCATGTGAGGGTGCAGACATCTCTACAAGTTCATGATTTCATTTCCTCTAGACATAGCCCCAGAAAGAGGGCTTACTGGATCGCATCATAGTTCTATTTTTGATTTTTTGAGCAAGTTCCCTACTGTTTCCATACTGACTGTACTGATTTACATTTCCATCAGCAAATGCACATGTGTTGCTTTTTCTCCATGTCTTCTCCAGAACTTGTTATCTTTCATCTTTTTGATAATAGCCATATTAATAGCTGTAAAGTTATAGCTCACTGTGGCTTTCATTTGCATTTCTCTGAAGCACTTTTTCATTACCTGTCAGTTATTTGCATGTTTTCTTGGGGAAAATTTATTCAGATCCCTTGTCCACTTCTTAATTAGTTCTTTGTTTTTTGTATTGAGTTGTATAATTTTTTATATATTTTGGACCTTAACCTCTTCTTGCATATAATGTTTGCAGATATTGTCTCCCAATCCATAGGTTGTGTTTTCATTTTGTTGATTGTTTCTTTTGTTGTGCAGAAGCTTTTAAATTTAATATGGTCTAATTTTCCTTTTGTTGCTTGTGCTTTCAGTGTCATTTACAGAGAACCATTGCCAAGATCAATGTCAAATAACCTATTTCCAATGGCAGGTCTTAGATTTAAGTCCTTAATTCATTTCAAGTTAATCTGTCTGTGTGTGGTATAAGATAGAGACCCAATGTAATTGTTTGGCATGTGGTTATCCAGTTTTCCCATCGCCACTCACTGAAGAAACTATCCTTTCCACATTGAGTATTTTTGACTCCCTTGTCAAGTATCAGTTGACCTTACATGCATGGGTTTATTTCTAAGCTCACAATTCTGTTTCATTGGTCTATGTGTCTGTTCCCCCCCCCCCTTTTGTTTTGTTTTGTTTTATTTTATGCCAGTACCATGCTGTTTTCATTATTATAGCTTTGTAGAATAATTTGAAACTAGGAAGTGTGATACGTCTGGCTTTGTCCTTTCTCATGTTTGTCTTGGCTATTTGAGGTCTTTTGCGGTTCCATATGAATTTTAGGACTTTTTTTTTTTTTTTTTTTTGACTGGTATTGAACTCACAGATGAGTTTTGGGAGTATGGACATTTTAACAATTTTAACTTTCTTTGACTCCATAAATCCTTGGTATGTATGTATGTATTTATTTATTTATTTATTCAATTTCTTTAATCAAAGACTTGTTTTTAATTTACAGATCTTTATGTATTTAAAAAATTATTTATTTATTTGACAGAGAGATCACAATTAGGCAGAGAGGCAGGCAGAGAGAGAAGGGGGAAGTTGGCTTCCTGCCAAGCAGAGAGCCCAATGTGGGCTCGATTCCAGGACCCTGAGATCATGACCTGAACTGAAAGCAAAGGCTTAACCCACTGAGCCACCACCCAGGCCCCCCAAGACCTTTATGTTTTGGTTAAATTTGTTCCTAAGTATTTTATTTTTCTTCATGTTATTTTAAAAGGGATTTTTTTCTTTATTTCTTCATCATATACCATTGTTATTACTATATAAAGCTATAGCTTGGGTGCCTGGATGGCTCGGTTGTTTAAGCAACTGCCTTTGGCTGAGGTCATGATCCTGGAGTCCTGGGATCAAGTCCCACATCAGGCTCCCTGCTCAGCAGGGAGTTTGCTTCTCTCCCATACTCTCTCTCATTCTCTCTCTCAATCAAAAAAAAAAAAATAAATAAAATCTAAAAAAAAAAATGTAACTTATTTTTGCATTGTAATTTTTCATTCTGCATAAACTTACTGATTCATTTATTCTAACAGTTGTTTGATAGTGTTTTTAGGGTTTTCTGTGTATAAGATCATATCATCTGTAGAGACAATTTTACTTTTTTCTTTCTGACTTCCAGTATTATGTTGAATAAGAGTGGCGATAGTGGTCACCTTTGTCTAATTTCTGACCATAGAGGAGAGCTTTCAAGTTTTTACCATGAAGTATGATATTAGTTGTAGGCTTGTCAAATATTGATTCATGTAGGCTTTTTCTATACCCAATTTGTTTAGAGTTTTTAGGATAGGACGTGAGTATTGTAAAATACATTTTATGCATTTATTGAGATGATCATATAATTTTAATATTTTATTCTATTAATGGATACATCTTTTCTTCACAAATAACAAATCCCTATAGACAAAGTGTACTATATAATAGATAATGGGTACAAATGAATTTGAATTTTGCTTTTAAAGTTTGATATGTGTAATTTGAACAAGGGTTTTAACTTCTTTTATCCTTAGCTTACTTTTGTTTGATAATAATAATAAAATATTTTAGGTTTTTAAAAATATTACTTTATTATTGTGTAATTTACATGCAATAAAATGTGTCCATTTTAAGCACAACTCAATGTGTTTTGACAAATGTGTTTATCTCTATAACTGCAACCACAATTGATACATAGAACATTTCATCACTTACAATACATATTTTATCCCTTTGCTGACAGTTACTTTCTCACATACCTAGCTTTTGATAATCACAATGTACTTTCCTAACTTATTTTTATTTATTATTTCTTAAATATTATTTATTAAATATCATTTATTATATAAATATTTAAATTTATATTTCATATAAATGGAATGAAACTATATACAGTATATGTGTGTATATTCTTGGACTAAGCAAAATATTTCTGAGAATCATCTAGTTGTTCTATGAATCCATAATTTGATATATTTTCTATTAATGAATAGGATTGCATTTTTAAAATTTACCTCAATGTGTTTATCCACCCATCCATTATTGGAATCTGAGTCGTTTCATTAAGTATCAGACTTGTCTTAAGTGTTGGTCTTAACAAAGGAGTGATTTCAAGTGCAAACTAAGATTCTCCCACCAACCTGAAATAAATTCACATGGAACTGAGGTGATTCAATTAAAAACCATGACTTTCTATCTTCTTATGTAAAAACTGCTTTTTCTTTCGTCCTCAACTGATCAAGTCACCATGGATATAAAGTCATCACCTCTGAGATACCTTGCTAGACTTTTGTAGGCAGAACTGATCATTTTCCATACGAATGTTCCATTCTACTTTGTAACTAAAATTTTGGGTGCATTTCTGCTATATTCAATAATAGGGCCAAAAAATTAAATTAGGTTGTGACGTTGGAATGGGTAATTAGAAGATAATAATAAGTTTAGGGATCTTCAGCAAACCACAGAGCACTTGCCCTGTAATGTAGGAAGCTTCTCCTCAGCTCTCATGTGCTTCCATGCTAGAATGCAAGCCATGCAGAGTCGGATTATACTGATCTTAAGAAGAATTTCATGATTTTGTAATTAGTGCAACATGTGTCAATTTAAAAATGCTATGTCACCCAAAGGCATTGGTAGGTGAAATACGGCTCTATTTCTTCAGTAAATTCACTCAAAATTTATGTATGGAGCCCTTAGGATGTTTGAGTCCCTGTGCTGAGTGTTGTGTATAGAGTGAATATAAAATGTCAGTCTCTGATCCTCTCAGAATTCATGGCCTGGAAGGAAAGACAAATTTTGAGCCAACAGACATTCCATTTACAATTAGCATTGTAATGAATGTCATAAAGGAACTGAACGAGGTCACATAAGTGAAAAAAATTACTGTGGTGAGGAGGCTTAATGAGGTGGAGGAATTCCTCTCTCAGAAATTGACATGGAAGCTGCCATCTAAAGTATGAGCAGGCATGAACCCTAGGACGTTAGGAAGAAGTGGTATTCAAAGCAGGGACACGGCTTACCAGAAATTTCTGAATTTGCAAAAAAGGTGGTCATGAGACCAGCACTGCTAGACCTGTGAATGAGGGAGAGATTGACAGAGAACATAGAGGAAGATGATATTCGGAACTTTGATTTCAATACATCATTTGCCGAATGTGCCACAACTGAAGACTTCACAGTTGGACTAAGGACTATGAGCACATGGACCGTATCATTTTATCTTTGTATCTCTTCGATGAGTGGATAATTGGACACTTGGTAAATGGTAAGAAAAGATAGACGTACTATTTTCACATATAGCGTGTTTGTTTTCACTTGTGGGCCGATGAACAACTTGTTGTTAAATGATATGTTCACCAAGTTTTTCATGAAATATTATCTTCTAACACCGGGACTTAACATCTTGAATGAAATCTGCCGTGGCTCATTATGATATCTTATCCAAATGGTTTTACTCACTGGGTTTAATAACCTTACCGCTTTAATCTAGATATCAAAGTCCTTTCAGCAAACGTTCATTCAATAGCAACTATGTGGACAAAACACAATTCAGACTAGGGAAAATCACAAAACATAAATCCCGTGGATTATATTATTATTTTATGTCTTTATTAATTGTCCTTTTACCTAACTAGAATAAATGGTGATCCATAATACAAAGACTCCATGAGAATAAACTTCTGGTCACTCAAAGCAATCAGCTCAAAATGATCACAAACTGGGGGTGCCTGGGAGGCTCAGTTGTTTAAACATCCAGCTCTTGATTTTGGCTCAGATCATGATCTCAGGGTCATGATCCCAGGATTATGAGATCCAGCCCCACCATGGGACCTGTGCTCAGCAGGGAGTCTGCTGCAGATTTTCTATCTCTCCCCCGATTTTCTTCTGCCCTTTCCCCACCACATGATTCTTTCTCCCTCTCTCAAAATAAATATATAAACCTTTAAAAAAAAAAAAAACCTTTTAAAAAAAAAAAATTACTACTAACTGATGCAAACACATTGTGAAAATCCCAAGACTCTAATTAGTGTATTTACATAAATAACTACTTCCCTGGAGTTTTCTCTTTTAGTAATACTGAAATTATTTCTTCAGGGTAGGTAAAAATATTTTAGGAATAAGAGCTTCAAATTACAGTTTGGGTATAAATCACTCCCAGGAACTCATCCCTTGGACCACTAGTGTCTCTGAGTCTTTCCTGGGGTCAGGTAGGAATGACAGCTCTGACTTCTATACCTGCACTTTCTCTTCTTGTTTCAGTTTTGGATTTTAATCAGGAAGAGTTAGGTGACAACAAAAGCAACTTTAATTTCTTGGCTAGTTAGAATGAATTGGTGTGTGTGTGTGTGTGTGTGTGTGTTTTAATTATTCACTAGAAAACATAAAAGTCTCATTGGAATTATGTGTTTACACTGATCATTTTACTTTAAAAATATTGTTCTCCCCAGTCATTCAATAATTTAACACACACTGAATAAGCATATTAGACGAAGCACCTGATAATCTCGTAATTTTGCAAAATAGTATCTGTTGAATGAATACCCTCCCAAAAATCTTAAATCATTGAAAAGAGACAGATCAGGACTTGTTATACTCATTCTAGAAAAAATAAAGCTCTTATAGAACTTAATAAATCTTTTAAAAAAATTATTTGAGAGAGAACTTTTGGGGAAAATTTATATTAACTAAGAGACACATGGCTAGTAATGAGTGTAGGATTTGTAACTACATAAATGCTGAGTCAGAATGTTATCAATGATGGACATTTTAGAATTTATTTAGTCAAAGTCCTGATATTGAATAAATGGGGACTGAAGTCCAAATAAGGAAACTCACTATAACAACGTAAAAAAAACCTATTTTTTAAATGAAGACTCAAAAGAGTTTTTACTGATAGTATTCGTTGGTATGAAGCCATCCTATGTAACATGATCCAAAATTTAAGTTCATTCATTGTAATCAGGTAATGTACCTTGCTCTTAAATTTGTAAGACTTTGGAATGGAAACTGAAGAGGAAGATGCTGGAGTTCATTATGGTGGAGGAGACAAGGAAGATGCTCCTTCTGGAAAATTAATATTCACACGAGATGATTGACGGCTCCACCAACTAACTGACTTGTTTGCCTGTTTCTTCATTTCCTACCTTAAAATATTACTATTTTTCCAGATATTCCTGAACATTTATCTATCTATATGACCCACTGAGGTTGTCTGTATGCTGGATTACTGACCCTATACTTCAATAATCCTTATTTCTCTTGTCTGTGGTCCTTTCCTTGGCTTCAGTTATCTCCTAGTCTCACACTCAATCCATCTAATAAAACAACAAAATGGTGACTGTATGCACATGGAATAGTTCCTATGTATAACGGCAGCTCAACCTTACCTGCTCCTTTGGACATGTGCCTTTTAACGGGACCCTGAAGAGGGCAAACTTTTCCCCAAATGAACATTTCAACATGCAGAGTGTCAGGGACCAGTGATAACTTACAGAAATGAGCTTTGCACTTTGATTTTAAGTGGGAGAATAGGAAATTCTCGGAACTCCACATTTTTACCATATATTCATCATGTTTACTAATTTACCACATATGGCATGAGGTTTTTGCTCAATAATCCCTACTAAATTACAGAGTAATATTTTGTTTTCTTGCATTTTTATGTAATAAAAATACATATGCGTATCAACATCCTTGTGAATCAACTTCAAGTGGGCATGGAAAAATCTGTGTAGTCTATTATCTTGTTTATCTATGAGCATTCCAATCCAGAGAAAAGCAAATTTCCATTACTGAGGCAGTGAAACCTTATGCTGAGTTTTATTTTCATTACATTTTTTTTAAATAAAGGACACAGATTTTTAAAAAATCATTGCTACTTACATTGACTTCTAATTACCCAGAAGTTTCCAATTGGACGCCAATGACGTAAGGAGACACTTGTTTAGGAGGATGTCTGGTTCCCTTCTTCACTGAAATTTAATTATTTTTCTGGGTGTTATTTCTCATACAGGCAGCAAAATATGCATGAGAGATCTCTCCAATAATTCGGTATGAATTACTTGGCACTCTACGTTGAAATAGGAGTTAAAAAATCAGAGTTGTGGAGGATAAATTTGCTACTCCTTGAATAATTATCAAATAAATGAACCATCTTTCCACTATGGGGCATCCTGGGTCCAGTAAACTTAAAGAGGAAGCTATCTAAGGCAGTTCCCACTATCTACCAAATTTTGTTTATAGAAATAGAAATAACACTCAGTTGAATTTCTAGCAAGTCTCCCAAAATCATTCAGGGACTTATTTCCAGTGGAAAAAGGCTTTAGTTCTAAAGCAGCAAATTTGAATTTACCATTGAGGTCTACAAAGAGATTTAAATTTGCCAACAGTATTTGTCAAATACACATTTCCGATCTCAAATGTCTTCATTTTTTTGAGATATTGAGAATCATGTTCTCAGATACTTTTGGTCTTCATAAAATTTGAATCAGGCAAGAAATTCAGATTGATTTTGGAAATGAGAGTCATGGATGGCAAGATAGGGTTATAAAAAGACGGGAAGAGCTACTAGGGAGGCATGATTTTAAAAGAACATGTGGTAGTTTCAACACAAAAAAGTTAAAATATGTATAAATTATATACGAGTACTTAAAATTTTGGAACATAGTTTTATCCACATATATGTAAATTACTATATACTTTATCCCAAACACTTAATAAGCAACCATTATTATTTGTTTGATGTGATATAATGTGCAAATAGATGCTCGTGCTTAGGGTCCTGCTGTAGAGAATATGTGTTTGGCAGTAGAAAACTCCTGTGCTCACCTGCGATTGATAGACAGAGCTCTGTTGTCACAATGCATTCTATAGCCCTGGGAGCGCTTAGATGTTTTTCTGCTTGTTTCTATTCCTTCCCGTTTATAGAGTTCCTCTTCCATGCTCAGTAGTCCTTCAAACAGTTTTTTTCTTTTTTCTTTTCTTTTCTTTTTCTTTTTCTTTTTCTTTTTTTTTTTTGAGACCATGAGTGAATGATAAATTCAAAAGTGCTTTAATAGTGTACCAGGGGCACTACTGAAGGAAGGTGTTTTCCAAATAGTGCAAAATAGGTCTTACATCCCTGTATTTTGTGTTGCTCCTGAGGGGCAAGGATTCTAGCAATCTCTGGTACTCAGTGTGGAAATTAGGGATTCTAAGAGAACACTCGAGATGCTCCAGGCCCTTTGAACTAGTAAGCTTGGGAAAGGCTGCACGTTCTTGCCCATCCTCGAAGCTTCACAATGCACTGTGGGCATATAAAAGGCTCTGAGATCTGAGATTCCCTGCAATCCAGAAACCCATTTTCCTTTTCTTTTGCAAAACTCAGCATTATATTTTAAATTAAGAATCATTTTATTAAAAATCAAAGCACCACAAACATTTCTTTGTTGGTTGGTTTCATTGTGAGCATATTAATTCATCGAGTCATTCAGATAGGATGATTTTTCTTCAAATACTTAATCTTCTTATGAAAAATAAAGTATAGTTTTTCCTCTCTTTGCATCTTTCCTTCTGTTCCCAGTCATTTCTTATAAAGTATATCTTTTTTTTTGTAATTTATTTTTTTCAGTGTTCCAAGATTCATTGTTTATGTGTCACACCCAGTGCTCCATGCAATACGTGCCCTCCTTAATACCTGTCACCTGGCTTGCCCATCCCTCCACCCCTCTCCCCTCCAAAACCCTCAGTTTGTTGCTCAGAGTCCATAGTGGTTTGTCTCCCTCTCTGATTTACCCCAACTATTTCTCCTCTCCATCTCCGTATGTCTTCCATGTTATTCCTTATGCTCCACAAATAAGTGAAACCATATGATAATTGACTCTCTCTGCTTGACTTATTTCTCTCAGCAATTTTCAAACTTAATTTCACCATAGACCTATTTTGTTGCCTGATATCCAGTTATTCTGCTGCACATAGTTTTGAAAATACTAATCTAAAAATCCAGGTGTCAGCAAATTTAAGATTTGTGGGGACCTCATTTGCAATTGTTCTTGCTCTATATGACTTGTAGCATTCTTCTAAAGGTAAAATAAAACAGAATAGCCTCATTGCTTTGAAAACGAGAAGTGCGTATTTGTATGGACAAAAAGTACTGTAATCAGAATGTAGTCTTTTCTTCCTAAATTGTAGAATGTGGTTGCTAAACTATTTAAGGGGAACTGAAGCAGACAAGTTAAATTCCATCTTCCCTTTATATATATATTTAAAGATTTTATTTATTTATCTGACACACAGAGAGAGAGATCACAAGGAGGCAGAGAGGCAGCCAGAGAGAAAGAGGGGGAAGCAGGTTCTCCACTGAGCAGAGAACCTTATGCTGGGCTCAATCCCAGGACCCTGAGATCATAACTTGAGCTAAAGGCAGAAGGTTAATTCACTGAGCCACCTAGGCACCCCTCTCCTTTATGTTTTTATTGTCTTTATTAGTTGTTAAATATAATATGATGGCCAAGAAGATGCTAGCATTTAGGGCATAGTTATACAGACTATACAGATTTAAAGATTAGATGAATCTCATAATGCCATCAAAATGGAAGATTTACCTTTGAAAGTGAATATTTTCCAAGTGGAGTCATATTTCTGGTGAGTGAGAAAAAGCCCTTTTGCTATTTATACAAATCCAGATTCTCAAATTAGAGTGATTTTCTTCTCAACGGCCAAAGTTGTAGACTTAAGCCCTGCAAATTACCTCCACTTCAAATTAACAGGGAATGTTGGTTCCAACCCATCGCCATAATTTAGGTGTGGTGGATATAGACCCACACACACCCTCAGATATATATCCTAAAGATATGCTACCGTGTAGATTTCAGGAGTCATCATACTTTTTGGCTTGGGATAAGGACTTTAGTTTGACTGCTTACCACTGCGTAAATGTTTTATTTGGCACAATAGAAGACCCATCTCTGCATCTATGTGCAATATCTTTGATTTCTCTGGCAGGCCTCCTATCTCTGTATGTAGCATTTACACCCTCTGAAAGTCCTCCCTTCTCTTGCTTTTCTAGAAACTTAGTAATCCAGCAAGTTCTGGTTAAGCGTTATCAATCTTTGATGCTATCCTGATTTCTGAACACATTTACTATGTTCAAATATTTATTATCGAGCCCATTATAACCTTAATTTCCTCTTCATATGCCTCCTTTACCATGAAGATACCAACCAGTGCTCTCCTGAGAAGCACTGTTACCCACTACCTCGTCTGCCTAAACATCACTGAGCCAAAGTAGCTAACTTTGGAGGGTACTTGCTTCCATCTTCAGGAACAGCTCAGATACTAGAATAGAAATACAGTTGGTGACACTGGCATTGAATGATATTACTATTTGCATCTCAGTGGATCAGTCTTACAGGCTTCTTTTGTGGTACTCCGGTAAGGATAAGTTTACACATGGAAGTATTTGCCAACATTGCATGTGGTAAGTTTCACATTACATAATGAATTCTGATACCTGTTTAAATTTGGAACTCTTAAGCTCTTGGAACATGGAGCCCACATCACTGTATAGTAACCTGAGTGGCTGCTGGCTCTTTGATTCACTTCTGCTCACCTTCAGACCCAGCCCACGTCACTCATTCTTATTATCCAAATGGCTCCCAGAGTCATTTGAGTTCTGATCCCTTATCTTACTTAGTCTATCAATTTAAAAATAGCCCAGGAAAACACAAAGAATCCATGACCGAAATACATTCTCCAGACTCCTGGAAAAATTATTCGTTATTTAATTTTAAATTATAATTCATATTATAATGAACTGATAATTTTATCTAAAAGCGTAATGCTTTTGTTATAACTAGTATCACCTGAACTCTGTGCTAAGAATAATTCTATCTCTCCCAATTGATTTTTGCTTTATAATTTCTGGGCATTGTAATTCTGTAGTGAAGAAATTGAACTATTTACATAATGCTGCTAAAAAGTTTAGAGTCCAATTTGTGTTGTTTCTATGCTGTAAACTTAAATGCTTTCTAAGATAAATTTTAAAAAGTGGATAAGCAAACAATTCTATAATCTTAAGTTTTGGCCACTTCTCTTCCCCCCAATACCCATATCTCCCTTTCTTGATTCATACAAGTGCTTCAGAATGAATGTCCCTACTTTAGTAATTTATATTGGGCTTTGTTATTTTCAAATTTGGGATCTTTATCTTTGGTCTGCTTGCATAGGAATACCACATTTCCCTGTATTTTATTGATAGAGCAGCAAAACAGGTTCCAGAGAATTTCCTTCAAACCGCTATAATTTGGGGTTCTCTCATACAGCCAGTAGGGGTTGCAAGTCTCAAAAGTTGAGCTTCTAAATATGCAAACACTGTTGACTGTTGAGTGTTTTCAAACACATGTCACCATTTAGTCTGGCACCATTCCCAGGATCAATGATGAAGCCTAAGTGACAACTGGCCATTTAATCCTTTTGTAGACACACTTTTTTGTCATAAGGCCCCCCATTCCAGAACAGGCTGTGTCACAGGGTCTGTTGTCTTGGGAATCATCTGCACATTACACACCCAGCTCAAAAGGGCTCTCTCTGACCTTCTTAAAATTCTCAGCTCTTCCAACTGCAAACACTGATACTAGTTTTGTGTGAGGATGATAGAGAGTGTGAGAATGGAGAATAAGAGAAAGAGAGAAATATATAATGGATTTCTCACTCACTCTTACTTTATTTTATTTGTCTAAGTGAACACTGCTGGCCGCTAAGAAAATGGTCAAAGGAAATTCCACCCTGGTGACTGAATTTGTTCTCTTGGGATTAACAGATCGTCCAGAGCTTCAGCCCGTCCTCTTTGTGCTGTTTCTGGTGATCTATTTGATCACCGTGGGGGGGAACCTTGGGATGTTGTTATTGATCAGGATAGATTCACGCCTCCATACCCCCATGTACTACTTTCTTGCCAGTTTGTCTTGCTTGGATTTGTGCTATTCCACAAATGTGACTCCCAAGATGTTGGTGAACTTCTTATCAGAGAAGAAAACCATTTCCTATGCTGCTTGTTTAGTCCAGTGTTATTTCTTCATTGCCATGGTTATTACTGAATATTACATGCTAGCCGTAATGGCTTATGATAGATACATGGCCATCTGTAATCCTTTGCTTTACAGCAGCAAGATGTCCAGAGGGGTATGTATTCGCCTGATTGTTGGTCCATATGTCTATGGGTTCCTTAGTGGTCTGATGGAAACCATGTGGACCTACCACTTGACCTTCTGTGACTCCAATATTATTAATCACTTCTACTGTGCTGACCCTCCTCTTATCCAGCTCTCCTGCTCTGACACTTTCATTAAGGAGACATCCATGTTTGTGGTAGCAGGATTTAACCTCTCCAACTCCCTCCTTATAATCCTCATCTCCTATATCTTCATACTCATTGCCATCCTGAGGATGCAGTCTGCTGAAGGCAGGCACAAAGCTTTTTCCACCTGTGGGTCCCATCTGGTGGCAGTGACTGTATTTTATGGGACGCTGTTCTGCATGTATGTTAGACCTCCCACGGACAAGTAAGTGGAACAGTCTAAAGTTATTGCTGTTTTCTACACTTTTATAAGCCCTATGTTGAACCCCATCATTTATAGTCTGAGGAACAAGAATGTGAAACAAGCTTTTTGGAAACTGATCAGAAAAAATGTACTTTTGAAGTAAAATTACAATGTATCTTTCTTTATAAATTAAATAAAAGCTATATTCATAAGAACTGGATCCAACTTTAACTGCATTTACAGTAAAGTTATTTTAAATCTATAATGAAAAGCTAAAATCTAATGACAAAACATTCAAGACATAGGTACAGGAGATTTATAGTTTTACAGGTGATGTGTGAGTGTGTATCGAGTGTGCAAAGGGTTGGAGGTTGGATATGTAGGTATAATGGATAATTTCTCTTAAACACTTTTACATCATTTGTTACTTTCACACTATAAAAATTATACATTCTTATAGTAAAATATTTAATCTCTATAGAAGAGTCCGAAGTAAAAGATTTTTCCCTTTTTCTTCTCCCTCCCTGCTCTTCCACTGTCTCCTTTTAAGGTTACTACTATTAACAGTTTCTTATGTTTGTGGAAAATTTCTCTGCATCTACAAAGCAGTGTATGGCTATATATGCACACACACACACACACACACACACACACACACACACACATTTGCCAATACACACGTTGACTGTTAGGAGCTAACTTTTAGTAGTTTGTAATTCTGTAGCATTTGCTATGCAGTGGTTTCCACTGCATGGTCTAGAGCAATGTGACCACAACTACTAATTGAGACTTGCTGTCACCTCTGGTAGAAAAAAGTCAAGATATCAGCTCCATGTCCATACCTGATGTCCATTTATTCATCCCTGCTTATAAGAATCATTTTTAATAAGACACTTTCTTCCTTCTGCCATAACAGTACACAAAAATTTCCAATTAGTTTTTAGATATTAACTCCTGAATCAGGCAACGGATGTCTCTTACAAAAACACGTGGTTTGCCTCAAAAGAAATTGTGACTCTGTGGAGTTTATCTGTGACATCACAGACTCCTAGGCTCTGCAGTTTTCATGCCTTCCTTCATCTTTGCCTGTTAACATATTTTCAGGATGGGAAAGAATTTTTTTTTAATTTTTTTGGTAATGTAATGCTAATTTTATCCACAAAAGTTGCCCTTTGTCACAATTAGGTACTATATATCTAACTTTAGATTTCAACATTGTGACTTATTTGTAAATATTTTGATGCTAAAGAATTCAAAAGACAAGTTAATTTTTAAGATGTTAACATTTCAGGTGACTTTGCAGCTATAAAGCATAAGCAGAGTTGATGAAATGTTTACAGAGTAATAAGCCAAGTACTGATCCATTACCAAAGATTCCCCAAGGAGCTCTAGGATTGTATAGTTTTGTAGAGTTCATGAAACTGTAAAGAGAAGAATCAATACAATTTGTTAAGTGCTGCAATATAAGAAAATGAAATTGCTAATGCAACAGAGGAAAGAAGGAATGCATTCTAAGGTGAAGTTGGTCTCATATGATTGTACAAGAAGAGAACTTGTACATCCTTTGTGCACCTGCTCCAGCATACTCAAAGCTACTAGTACAACGTGATGTCAGGTTTGAACAAAATAAGTATTAAACGTGATTTGTGATCACATATGTACATGTTACTTTCAATGAAAAAGGAAAAGCTACAGAACTGTAATTAGTCACTCACCCTTGGACACATATTTCTCAGTTGTATTTCAAAGCTTCTTTTCTACCCAAGAGCTTATTTCTCTTCAATGTTTTCTATAAGGTAACATTTTCATATTTACTGATTCTCTGTTATTCCACATAATTATTGCAACTTTTCTATTACTAGATATTGTTCTTTAAGTATGTTTTATTTTGAAAGTCAAATTGTCGGGGCGTCTGGGTGGCTCAGTGGGTTAAGCATCTGCCTTCTGCTCAAGTCATGATCCCAGAGTCCTGGGATGTGCCCTGCATCAGGCTTCCTGCTTAGTGGGAGTCTGCTTCTACCTCTCCTCCTTGCTTGTGCTCTCTCGCTATCTCGTCACTGTCTCTCTCTCTCTCTCTCAAATAAGTAAATAAATAAAAATCTTAAAAAAAAAAAAAACAAAAGGAAAGTCAAATTGTCTGCGAATGCTGGTAAAATGCACATCTATACAAATTGTTATTTTTGTAAATTTTAACATTCAATTAATAGCGCATTGGATTTTACTTAAGCAAATACCCAGGATCTATTGCTGTTTAAGCACACACACATATACAATTATACAGAAGTAGCTCCCTTATTTTTCCAGTATTCTAATTTCAGGGTCCATGTCTGTAATTTTACAGACTAACTTGGCAGTAAATGAAGCTTTCTTAATGATTGCAGCATAGAAAAAAATTAAGCAAACTTCCATTTTGAACGTGAACAAAGTACCTCCAGTTTGCATATGTCAGAGAATGTCTTTGAATGAACCAACAAAGGACTTTGTGGAAATATATGAGCTATAAGCGAACAATATTGTTCAGAAATACCTGTGACCATGATGCCATTGACATTTATGATTGGTATTAGCAATATGAAGCCATAGTTTTGGCCACATGTGTGAACGTCTAAAATAAAAAGGGATTTCACTAAGTGCCTTCATGAATTGGTTGGTTGTTAGGAATTACACCATAGAAAGTCTATTTTTTAGTTCATATTGTGCTGTGCTGGAGATTGAGTAAGTATGTGCTTCTGCAGTGCTTTGTGTATTAATGATTTGAGTTCCCTTATTAATGAAAACATCTCCCATGAGGAATTTTAAGAACAAGCTCTTAAGCTCTTGCTCTTCTTCTTTTAAAATTGATCTTGCTGGATTCTAGATTTATTGAACAAATTAAGCAAGGTGATATTGGAAGAATCTATGAGAAAACAGAGAATATTTTCCACACTTCCTTAAGGAACAATAATTATAAGATGTTTTATACTTTTCTTCCGACCTTTCTAAAAGGTCATGAATCCAATTGGTCATTTTCTCAGGAAATCTGATCCATGTGTACTTAAAAAAATTAAAATGCTGTAAATCTAATATTTTTCTTCATATATCATATATTTCCTTGGAGTGCTGGATATCTGAAGAATGTTAAGACTCTCACACTCATATACACACACATGAAGGGGAGAGAAGGGAATGACAATGTTCAGCAAAGTTCAGACACTGTTTTAACATATGTTGTTTCACTTAATCTGCCCATCAATATTATGATTATAGAATTGTCATACCATTTTAAAGTTGAGCAGAGACTCACAATTACTTGCTTACCTAAAATCACATAGCTGTGAAGAGAAGTCCAAATGTGTCTGGCTTTGACGTTTATTGTTTCTTTTTTCTACTATGATATGCTGTTTTTCACTATACTTTTTTGAAGGGAAAGCCATGGAATGGGTAAAACTATCATTTTCTGTATTCCAAAAATACTGTTGATCGGGTATTTGAAAGCTGAATGCACACTGACCAATATAATCTACTATGAGAAAAGATCTTATTTTATAGTGTTTATAAAAATTCATATTTTTCAATAAAGTGAGCTTTGTAGTCAGATCCTGACTCCATCATTTATCAGCCAAATTAATAGTCATGAACATAAACTCTAGGTTCAGATTTATTGATCAAATTAATCTCTCTCTGCCTCAGTATTTTCTTTTGTAAGATAAATATATATAGTACTTTCTCATAGAAAAGCTGGGTAGAAAAATGGATTAATACCTATGTTGTGCACCTTAAACTAAGGTAACAGTGTGTGTCAACTATGCTTAAGTAAAAACATTTAAGAAATACCCATAAAGTATTTAGCACAATGTTCGATACATAGTATTCACTTAATAAAAGTGAACTGCTTTTTATTATTAACTAGAAAGTTCCTTCACCTATTTGAGACTTGGTTTACTCTCATAGCTTTCAATATTTTTCTGTTATTACTTTTATCATTCTTCAGATATAATGCCCTTATAGTTTTGGTTAATTAATTAATTCCTGTGTTCCACATCTTGTAAATACCACAAGGTCCTATCTAAAATTTGAAAGCAATTATTTCTCTGTTGTTCAACATGGTACATTGTCTGTGCCCCCTTAAAAACTAGAAAGGTGATTGACAGATAATAGATGATAGATAGATAGATAGATAGATGATAGATAGATAGAAATTAGAGGATTCTTTAAAATTGGAAATTAGATCAGTTGTGGAAGGTGACAGCAATTAGAAAACATGACACACACTGATGGAATCTTAACTGTGTATGATTTACTCATGTACAATTAGTCAATCTGTTTTTATTTTCTCCAACAGAAGAATTCATCTGGCATGTTCAGGATAAATCAGACCAGAGAGAAGGAATTTATTCTCCTGGGGTGGACCAGTTATCCAGTGTGGCTGCTTTTCTTTTTTGTCTTGTTTCTAGTTATCTGTATTCTCTTTCTTCTGGAAATCTTGAGCCTAACACTGTGGATCACATCCTCATACTATCTCTTCACTGATCTGCCAATCCCACATACTCTGGTTAACTTTTTATTTAAGAAGGTCATTTCCTTGGGGCGCCTGGGTGGCTCAGTGAGTTAAGCCGCTGCCTTCGGCTCAGGTCATGATCTCAGGGTCTTGGGATCAAGTCCCACATCGGGTTCTCTGCTCAGCAGGGACCCTGCTTCTTCCTCTCTCTCTCTGCCTGCCTCTGCCTACTTGTGATCTCTGTCTGTCAAATAAATAAATAAAAATCTTAAAAAAAAAAAACCCCATAAAATAGGAATCCTAACAGCACATCTTTAAAAAAAAAAAAAAAAAAAAAAAGAAGGTCATTTCCTTGATCAATTTATTTGAACTGTATAACATGCTCACTTTCCTGTTAACTCAATATTTTGTCTCTGATGCTATCTCTGACAATCACAGCCACATGATCATTTGCTCTTCATGTATTTACAGTATGAGATTCAAAGTGCTCTATATTTATATAGCTGCCATTGTCTATATATCAGTTTCATATAGATTTGTGTAACATCACAGTTGTTTTCTCAAGTGCTTGCAACATGGAAGATTATCATCATATCCAGCTGCTTTGTAGCTTCTGAAAAAAATTAGATTTTACTATAGACCAAATGGAAACTCTAGAACATGCTTAGGAGTATATGGGAGTCTCAAGTTATCACTTTTATGAGAAAATTTTCAATCTTTTCAGTCACTGTAAGCCAGAGAAACCTCTCTGCTTTTGAATTCTATTTTAGAATTACCCTGGGCAATGGCACCTCCTTGAAAAAATCAGTAGCAAAATTAAAACTGTATCTCTCTTATATGTTGTGACTCTTCTTTTGAGCTATCAAATAATAAAGAGAAAGAATGTAATATTTGAAAATATGAGGAAATCTAAAGTTTAATTACTACACAAATCTTTTTTTTTTCATAGCATGAAGAGTCACCAAATGAATAATGTGAAAAGCTTATATGAGTTGAATTTTTATTATGTAATGTATAAAAGTGTTTTCTGTTTGCCTTTCTTCAGGGAAAGTGATTTAATTTTTTTTTTTTTTTTTTTTTTTTTTTTTTTTTTTTGAGTGAGAGAGAAAAAGAACATGAGCAGGGGTAGGGGCACAGGGAGAGAGAAAAAAATCTCAAATAGACCCCAAGCACAGCATGGAGCCTTGCATAGGGCTTGATCCCAGGACCCTGAGATCATGACCTGAGCTGAAATCAAGTGTTGGTTGCTCAACTGACTGAGCCACCCAGGTGTCCTGGGGTTATGACACCTTTAAAATCATTACTTATTCTGATGATCTTGGATTGGAAAATCTGTTATAGTAAAATGGACTTTTTTCCTCCTAGAAGACTTCCTCCATTTAGTGACCTTATTGGTAATCTTCTCACACAAGCAAGACAATGTTGAGGACAAGTTACCTCTTGCTTTACACTTCAACTGATAGAAATATCTTAGTGATTAAAAAAAAAAAAATCTTAAAAAAAAAGAAATATCTTAGTGTATTTGTGGTCACATGTTAATTTAACTCAGCTCAACAAAAAGTTATTGAGGCCTATCAAAGGCAAGGCCTGGGAGGTTTTAAAAATATATTTCCACTCCTTCTGAAGAGTGACACTTATTTATGGAGAAACTTCACAACTATTTTACCATAAGACTTGCTTCAATAAGGGAAACAGTTGAAGTATTTGTTTAAATTGTTTTCTGGGCACAGAGGAAGAGAAGTATCCATTCTGCTTAAGGCGATTAAGGTAGTTCTCCCACAGGAAGTAACCGTTGATCTGAGCTTTGGAAGGTGAGTAGAACTTCAAAGGGCAGAGAATGGGGAAAGTTGTTTCCTGAAGAAGGAACCAGCTGGTCCATGGAGGATAACTTGGTTGTACCTGGGACACCAGTCATGGATAAAAAAGTGAGAAAAGATGAGGTTGAATAGTAAACTAGATTAGATGAGGAGAGAAGGAATGCTTTGCTAATGTACTTAGATGAGGAAGCATGAACACTTCATAATATTAGTGATATGAAGGAAATATGACTTCCAGTCATGACTCAGCATGTGACTTGGAGTCAAGAATTCTGTGAAGATCAATAATCTTGTTTTAACCAAAGTAGAGGGAGACTGCATGACTGGACATGATCATTGTCAATCCAGCAAATCAGAGTCTTCTTCCAAAACCAAAATTTTTAGCTTTTTCCTTCCATCTTGAGATTGACTTTAGGAGAAATATTTGAACTGGCCATGAATTTATCTATTCCTATGTCCTTGCTACCTTCCTAGCACCCTATTTCCTTATGCACTTAGTGTTCTCCTGTGCATTTCCCTACTATCAAGATCCCAAAGTGCATGGTGCTAAATCGCTCCTTGTTCCCCAAGTTGCTGAGCAAAAGCTGAGTTTCATTAAGCTCTCAGGGGGAAAAAAGAAAAGAAGAAGCTTTCTAATAAAGGAAGTCATTTGCATATGATTTTCTCAATTTTATCAATATTGTGATATTCAAAGTGCAGAACATTTGAATTGGAAGTGACCTAGGATATACTGTAGTATACACTCATGCATTTTATTTTTTAAAGAAGATTATATTTATTTATTGAGAGAAAAAGAGAGAGAGAATGAGTGGGGGAGGGGCGGAGAGAGAGCGATAAGCAGACTCTCCACTGAGCATGGAACCTGATGTGGGACTCAATCCCAGGGCCCTGACATTCATGTGTTTTAAAGATGAAGAACTCAAAGAACAATAACTTGTCTAGCACTAAAGGACTAACCTTTTTTTTTTTAAATAATTTTAATTATTTATTTGACAGACAGAGAGCACAAGTAGGCAGAGAGGCAGGCAGAGAGGGGTGGGGGAAGCAGGTTCCCTGCTGAACAGAGACTCCCATGTGGGGCTCAATCCCAGGACCCTGGGACCATGACTGGAGCTGAAGGCAGAGGCTTTAACCCACTGAGCCACTCAAGCACCCCAGGACTAACCTTTGTAATCAGAATTCCTCAGTGGAACTAAACCCACTTTACTTGGTTCTCTCTCTAGCCAGATGTTGTAATAAATGTATTAGAAATTGCTTCCATTAACCTAAAAAGCATGGGCATTTTTGAGGCATCGTTGTAGATGTTTAATCCCTTTGTGAAATGAGATGATGCTCAATCCACCTCATGAAACGACATGAGCTAAATGTGAGAAAAGCCACCAAGGTTAGTGGTTAAGGACAGAGAGCTGCAGTCAGATCTGCTTTCTCATCTTATCCTGGTCACTTAGTAGCTCTTTTATTTTGAGAAAAGTAATTATCTTTTCTAAGGCTCAGTTCCTTCAGCTGTGAAATAGTTTTAAGAATATTAACCTGATATTTTTAAATGAGTTTTTGAAAAAATCTTACATGACAAAGGTTCAGTATGTTAAGTTTAATGAATTTAGTTACTTTATTAATCAAACATATGAAAAACACTTAAGCGCTAAGAAATTCAACAGCTAAACAAAGTACATTATGGCCTAGAAAAGTAAGGAATTGGAAGCACTATCCATCCTGTGAATTGGTGTCTCCAATTACTTTCATTTCCTCTCAGGCTTTTCTAAATAACAAAAAACCAACAAAACAAAAACACACACACAAAAACAATATAAAACAACCAAAAAAGGGGTCTAATATACCCCTTTTAATCAAAGGAATGTATGATTGCTACAGTAATACCGTACGGTAGAATGTGCCTGTGCCACATCGGTGGGAAGGTGCAATTAATGAGTAACTAACTGGCTTTCTTTAGAGTGCAACTTGTTCTGCTGAGTCTCGGAGTCAGTGAGGGAGACAGGACCGAGCAATACGTGGTAAGTAGGCAGACACAGAAGGGAAGCGTACACTATTCCTAGCTCCCCTGTTGCTAATCCTTGAGTTGTCTTCAGGAAACTTTTAATTAGCAGAATTGATTGCTTCATCTTGATATTTTAAAAGTACCATAGGGAAAAATAATCACCCTTATAAATACAAGAAACAATTCCCCTTCTTTACTTTTTGAAGGTGTACTGGTTTTCCAACTTCTTTGTAGGTAGGGCTGTTTAATTTGTGTTTTACGAGTGAGCAAAATGTTCTTATTTATACTTGGAATCCACTTTCTTATTTAGTAGGGATAAGTGCATGGTTAGAAATAGGTAAATGGCTACCTAGGCAAAAACTAGAGCTGGTCATATGAAAGATACCAATGTGCAAAATTGGGGAATATTTTATTTTTCTCAATAATAAACAAAGGGGTGGTAGACACTAAAATTTTCTTGTGATAGACTTACATGCCTCCCACATGGCCAGGTATTAACATGCATTCTAAGTTATAAAATCGTCAGAGAGCAATCATGGTGCAATATTTTCAATGTGAGAAAACTCAGACTCATAAAGATTAAGATATCTGTCATCACAGAATAAGTAGGCAGCACAGTTATATTTTTTCAAATTGAATCTGCCCAGTTGCAAAACCTGTGAGATGAACATCAGTATTAAGGATACTGGGAATATTTTAGCATCAAAATCATTTTTTAAAGTTTGGAAAGCCCAAAGATACCTTAGCAGATTATTTTTACAGAAGACAGGAGGGGTGGAAAGGGCATGAATACATAGAAGGATGTAACATGATGTTTCACTGTTCTCCAGTAAAAGATGAGAAAAAGATTATGAGCCACCCTATACCTATATACAACAAATAGCCATTTTTCTACCCCCTCTCTCTTTTTACAAACATTTACTTATTTATTTTAGAGAGAGAAAGTGCAGGGCAGAGAAGCAGAGGGAGACAGAGAAAGAATCTCAAGCAGACTCCACGCTGAGCACAGTGCCCAATGGGGAGCTTGATCTCACGATCCTGAGACTGCCACTGGAGCTGAAATCAAGAATCCAATGCACAACCAACTGTGTCACCCAGGTGCTTCCAAGTAACTACCTTTCTATAGATGATGTTTCCTATTTTATGACAAGCCTTTTAGCTTTGCAAAACATCTTAATGTATTCACTAGGTAACCATTAGTTGGAGCTGAGCTCAAGGATAGGAGCCAGCAAAAGGTGGACCACTCAGGAAAAATGGAGTTCCTGAGGTCATTCCAGGAGAGAAGTGGTAGAGCTGAGAAATATGAATAGGAAAGAAATTAGAGAAACCAGACCTGTGTTGGGAAGCTGGGGATTAAGTGCTGTATAATAGTTCTGGAAAAAATCCTCTGTGGTTAGGGTGCAGGAGGACAGCTTAAAAAATACATATAACTAATTATATTGTTAAATTATTTTGTATTAAATAGTTTCCGTCTGCTTTTTTTTTTTTTTTTTTTAATTTTTTATCTGCTTTTGATAGAGTTGTGATGTGTGTGTGTGTGTGTGATCGCGGAATGGATGCGGAAGAGCTCTATGACAAATTTAAAAGGTCTCAAGAGGCTTGTGATTATTTAAACACTGTCATCACAGTTTTTAAGTCATAAAATCATCTTTGGGCATAACCTCTGAGGAATTAATTAAATTTTAACTAATAATTATCATCTGATATAGTTTTTTCTTATACAGATAAAACTTTCTTTTTCCAAGAAGGATCTTGTTGATTGAGTGAAAAATAAAACTCAAAATTACATATAGATTTGCCTGGAGATCTATATTTCTGAATAGTTATTTTTTTTTAAATTGTGGAAGCAAAATTTTTTCAATGCATTTGGATTGGAATAATAAGAACTGATGTTTCCAACTCAGGGTTGTGTTTGTCACAGATTTTAAGTAAGTTTGGACCAACAAGAGTATAGATTCTAGACTGCCTGTACCTTAAAAACCTACAAGAAAGAAGTAGTGATGAATGCAAATCTGAAAACCAGGACAAGCTCTATAGAGACTTACAGTAATCTTGGGCACTGATCCTAGAGGTCTCAATTAGTTGGATAATGATTTCAACTCCTGCAACAGCAAAACAAATTAAGTTAGAAGTCCAACTCTCACTCCTATCAAATTCTGAGCTGCTATGTCAGTTGAGGTCGGCCACGATTTTAGTAGTCATGACTCACTCATTTTTCTGCCATCTCATCCATGGGTTCCCAGGTAGTTCAGCACTACGTCCACATGAACTGCCAGAAGGAAGGAGAAAGGAAGAAGGGAAAGGCAATCCTATGTCATAAAGGGATGGATTAGAAATTGTACACTTCTCTTTCATCACATTCTCTTGCCTAGAACATACTCTTTGGTTGTAGAAAATCTAGTCTAAGAATAAACGAAGAGAAGGGAAGCTTTGTGGTTGTGCTCTTTTGTTTACTTTGGTCTTGCTTTGTTTTTGTTTGTTTGTTGTAAGTGCTGTTCCATAAAGACCCACTCTGGCTCCAAAGGCACTAACATGGGTAGAGGGGAGGTACCGCTTCTAGCCCAGGCTCTGTCAAAGCCGTCTCTGCCTCAGGGCTGTCACTTTGCTCTTCCATCTGCTTTCTCAAATGTAGACAAACATACTGGACCAAGTCATTTCTATTATCTAATTCAGGTCTGATAGACTGAAAAATCAGCTTCTCTAAATGTATTGAATTGACTGGAAAATGTTAGGAGACTTTCTGAAAGCTTTCCTGTGCATTATACCTGTGGCCATACATGGTAAAATATTTACCATCATTCAACTTCTCAAAGATTTCTTTCCTTTCATAACCCCCTAAAGAACATCTAGTCTATCTCACAAAGAATGAATTAAGATGCATCTCTAATGTATCACTTTGTTCCCTTTTACAAAGAACCTAAGGAATTAATGTGGCATCTTCCGGAAGAAATCATTTGTTATCAGGAAAAGAACTTCTGGTACAAGATTCTCAACTTCTAATTAAGTTATCGGGTAAATTCATTTTTCAGTGGTGGATTTCTGTTTGTTTCTTTTTTTTTTTTTTTTCTTTGCAGAAATCTGTTTAATGGTTTAGGAATGTGTACATTCTGGCTCTGCCGTTTCCATAAAGGCAACTTTTCCATGTTTCAAAAAAAATAGATTTGCTATAAAGATTTATGTATCATAAATAGGAAATGTGAAAAATCCCCCCCAATGCAAACCAAGGATGCCGTCTGTTTGTTTCTTGGTACCGATTGGCAAAATCTGGGGTGAAAAAAAGTAATGTGAGGTTAGGTAAAGTATTGAAAAATAGACAAAGTGCAGGTGGGTACGAAATATCCTGAAAGAATCCAAAAATGTAAGTAGACAAAGAGAAATAAGAGGATAATTAGCAAAGGAAAAGTCTTCAAGCCCACTAATGACTGGAACCCAGAAGTTTGCACTCACTAATGTTTAATTGGATACTGTTTCAAGTAAAATACTATTTCTAGTGTTCCCAGGGACAAAGAGTCATAGAAAAGGAAAGAAAAAACAGAAGAAAACGGTCCAAAATGATGTTCTAAGAAATATGACTTTTTCTTTTGCCTTAAAAAAATTTTTCTTACTGATCGAATGTTCTCATTTCCCATTGAAAGAAACGATGAGAAACTTCACCTCAGTGACTGAGTTCATTCTCCTTGGACTCACCAGTCGCCTGGAACTGCAGATTGTCCTCTTCCTGCTGTTTCTGGCCATTTACATGGTCATGGTCGCAGGGAATGTTGGCATGATTGTCCTCATCCAGGTCAATGCCCGGCTCCACAAACCCATGTACTTTTTCCTGAGCCACTTGTCCTTTGTGGATCTGTGTTTCTCTTCCAACGTGACTCCCAAGATGCTGGCGATCTTCTTGTCGGAGAAGGAAACCATTTCCTATCCTGCTTGTCTGGTGCAGTGTTACTTCTTTATCGCCTTGGTCCACGTGGAGATGTACATCCTGGCTGTGATGGCCTTTGATCGGTACATGGCCATCTGCAACCCTCTGCTGTATGGCAGCAAGATGTCTAATAGTGTGTGCACCACCCTCATCATGGGGTCTTACATGTATGGGGCACTCACGGGCCTCATGGAGACCATGTGGACCTACAACCTTGCCTTCTGTGGCCCCAGTGAAATTAACCACTTCTACTGTGCTGACCCACCACTAATTAAGCTGGCCTGTTCTGACACTTCCAACAAGGAGCTGTCGATGTTTGTTGTGGCTGGATGTAATCTTTCTTTTTCTCTGCTCATCATCCTGATTTCCTATCTTTATATTTTTCCTACTATCCTAAGAATTCGTTCCACAGAAGGCAGGCACAAAGCTTTCTCTACCTGTGGCTCCCATCTCACAGCTGTCACCATATTCTATGTGACCCTGTTCGTCATGTATCTCAGACGTCCCTCAAAGGAATCTGTGGAACAAGGTAAAATGGTAGCTGTATTTTATACAACAGTCATCCCCATGTTGAACCCTATGATTTATAGCCTTAGGAATAAGGATGTGAAAGAAGCATTGACCAAAGAGTTGTTAAGAAAACAAAGATTTTCATAGAATCTACCACTATTTTTTTGGTTCCCAAACTTTTTCTAAAACTTTTTCCAAAGTTACAGGGTAGAATTGATGACAAAATGAGAAATATGGTGCATCAAATGGGGACATTGAATTTTTAATTCTAATTATTATTTAATTCTAATAATTTTTAGAGATTTAAACATGAGAAGTAAAATTTCATTACCAAAATTGGCATGTTGGTACTTATTCATTATGCTCACTAATTATTGTAATTTCTTTGTCTTTTGTGCACATGGTGGCATTTTAATTCTCCTGTTTTGGGTTTAGGTGGAAGTATTTCTAGACAGTGAGTTAAATTAGAATTCATACATATCACTTCTAAGCTGAGCATTTAATTGTTCATGAGAAAACCCTTCAGTGGGTTTTTTCCCCTTGTCCTGGTGACCAGCAATATTTAATATTTAAGATGGGTTTTTGAGTGAGAACATGTGGAAATGCTCCCTCCACCATCTCACACTAGAAGTGTGGAATGAGAAGTGCCCTCTGTCTTACGACATATGCTTAACTACAATGATATGTTGAGTTATATTTCCATGGCAAGGAGTCCCCTCTTCTGACTGACACTACAGTAACTATACAAAATTTAAACATGTGAATGCATACAACAGAAATTAAGCCCCACAGCCCTCAAAAAATCATATTTGAGATTTTGTGTTTTGGGCTTTTTCGGTTTCTACAAATATGTGTGTTTGAGTTAAAATTTCTTATTGTAATTATTTAAAATTGTTAATATAAAGCATAAATGTTGTTTAAAATGTCAAATAGTACTATAGGCTTATTCACACTCCTCTCTCACTTCTCCCCTCCCTATCTCCCCATAGATAAACACCTTGTTCCTGTCTTTGGGCATTAACTCATTTTACATTGTAGGTTTAGATGTCTGTGTATTGATTTTCAAACTTGTGCATGATTTATTTTTAATTTATTTTTAATTTATTTTCAGCATAACAGTATTCATTGTTTTTGCACCACACCCAGTGCTCTATGTAATCCGTGTCCTCTATAATACCCACCACCTGGTACCCTGACCTCCCACCCCCCGCCCCTTAAAACCCTCAGATTGTTTTTCAGAGTCCATAGTCTCTCACGGTTCACTTCCCCTTCCAATTTCCCCCAACTCCCTTCTCCTCTCTATCTCTCCATGTCCTCCATGCTATTTGTTATGCTCCACAAATAAGTGAAACCATATGATAATTGACTCTCTCCGCTTGACTTATTTCACTCAGCATAATCTCTTCCAGTCCTGTCCATGTTGCTACAAAAGTTGGGTATTCATCCTTTCTGATGGAGGCATCATACTCCATAGTGTATATGGACCACATCTTCCTTATCCATTCGTCCGTTGAAGGGCATCTTGGTTCTTTCCACAGTTAGGCAACTGTGGCCATTGCTGCTATAAACATTGGGGTACAGATGGCCCTTCTCTTCACGACATCTGTATCTTTGGGGTCAATACCCAGTAGTGCAATTGCAGGGTCATAGGGAAGCTCTATTTTTAATTTCTTGAGGAGTCTCCACACTGTTTTCCAAAGTGGCTGCACCAACTTGCATTCCCACCAACAGTGTAAGAGGGTTCCCCTTTCTCCACATCCCCGCCAACACATGTTTTTTAAGAATGCTTGTGTAGTTAGGCTGAGAGCATAAACAGTTTTCTTACCTAATGTGTGAAAAATGACTAACTATTTGGAAGAAGGTGAGTGGATCATATAAATCTCCCTGCAGAGCAAAGACAATCTCCTACAGAGCTGATAATGCCTTCTATTCCTCTTTTACAAATTTGTAGTTAGATGAAGTAACACCTCTCTCAAAATGCCATTTTGGCAGAGTGGACATATTGTGCAACCCCTTTCCCTTTGCCTCAGTCTCTCCCAATAGTCTAGGAAGGATGAAACCCATCTCTTGTGTTGTCCATCTCCATCTGATTTCTATCACATAAATTTCAACGAGGAGATGAGCAGTGTGGCAGGCACAGGTCTCATTAGGCTTATACTCTTGTGGTGTGAGATATGCATACACAATTATCACAATACACAAGTGAATCATATGTTAGTGACTGCATGGCAAAATCTGAAAAAAAAATACTGTAGGATAAAGGAGCACAGGTGGGTCTCTGGCTCAGGCATAGAATGAGGGTAAATTTTATTGAGAAGGTGATAGTAAACAAAAACTTCATGGAGGTTGTCTAGATATTAGCCAAGCACGTGTGTGTTGTGTGTATGGGGGGGGTGCTGTAGGCACAGAGAACAGCTGGTGAAAAGGGCTGTGTTTCAACGACAGATTAGAAGCCATTGGTGCCGAAACCTAGGTCAATGAGATAGTTGATGGAATATGAGATCAAAGGCGGAATAGGGTCGCACTGGCCAATTATTTAAGATGTGGGTGCCATTGGGAGGTTTCTTCCTTTGAGGAAAAATGAGAAGCTGTGGAAGGGCTCCATGTTCAGTAGCAATATGATGACTTGCATTTTAAAACATCCACTTCTGTTTTTGGATTTAGAATGGAGTGTAGAGGCGCTTGGACAGGGGGATGTTACATAATTCAGGCAAGAGAGATGGTTGCTAGGACCAGGGTAGAGCAGGAAAGGTAGGGAGAGGTCCTCAGATTTGGGGAATATGTTCGGTATAGATCTCTGGGTCCTTAAGGTGGGGTTATTGCTTGGAAGTTAGAGCACCACCAATTCTGGTTTAGGTGCTACAACATGACTAGTTCTCACCAATGGATTGGAAGTGTACAAGCCAGAGATTGTTTTAAAAAGGTATGGATGGCTTCCCTATTATTTCTCCAACTTCTGACAGTTGCATATAGATGCTTAAAGTGACTTAGTTGAGGGCAGAGGACCTGACAGTTGGAAACCCTGCCTGACTGCATGAAAAGGAGCCTCCTGCTGTGAATTGGAATACCTCTTTCAAATTTTATGAAAGAAGCAAAATTTCTAATATTATGTTACATAATTCCACTTAATGTTGATAATCCTACCTGGTAATTTGTCCCTATGTGTAAATGTCCAATGCCAGATTCTCAAAACCAAGATTTTTTACTTCATCAAATATCAATCCTACTCTTTCCCTTATCAATTTTTGCTTTTATGTTTGTGAATCTCATTTTATTTGTTTTACATAAAACAAATATATAAAACAAAACTGCTTTATATAAAAAATATGTTTTATATTTACTTTTTCTTCTTTCTAACACTTGGAATTATGTGCTTAATTGATCAATTTACATTTTTTCCTATTTAGTAATGATAACTATTTGAAATTATAGTTCAGATTTGGAACCTATCATATATCTTGAAATGCATCATTCCTTTTATGTTATGTTTTAAATTTAATTTTAGCTTTTACTTCACCTTAGATCTAAGAATTATATATGTAACTATTTTCATTTATGAATTCCTTTTATAATTTAATGCTAATTTAAAGATGTATTCCTTGCTATTTTCAAAAACCTTGTACTCCTTTATATCTCCTAGATGTTATCATGTTATTTTTGCACTTTTCCACTATGAATTTTGACAAATAATCAGAGGTTGCTCTGAATATAATATATTAATATCATATATTAATATAGTTATATATTATATTCATTTATAATGTGTATTATATATTATGTTTATACATATTATATTGTAATATAAAAATATAATTATGCCTTCTGAAAAATCTAGATTTCTATATTAAAATCCACATAAGTTCTCATAGTCTCTTTATAGTTATTCTTTTTCTTTCTGTTTGCTTTTGTAAAAAGATTCAAATTTAAATTAAAGATTCAAATTTAATCTTAATTTGCATTATTCTTTTCCAATACTCTGTTTTATAATTCATCTATTATATAATATAATTGCATCTTCACTATGGATGATACCCTTCATCAGTTAAGTAACATTTTCCCTCTTATTAAATGATTTTTAATTACATATACTTAAATTCAACTTTACTTCATATTAATATTACAAACTCCTCTTCTCATGATTTTGAGTTCACTTGTCTTGTGCCTTTTAATCTTACAGAGTTCTATGTATATCATCGGTAGGCAAAAACAACAACTTGTTGTTTCTCCCATTGTTCAAAGTGGAAACACTTCAATCAGATGATTTACATGAGGGTTGTCTTCATTTGGGGCAGTGACCTCTCAGAGAGAAGAGCTAGCATATCCCAGGTTTTGCTATGTTTTGATTATTACCTTACAGACTCTCCATTTATTCTGGTGTCAAATATTGTGGAAACACCCATATGATTTTCTCATAGCTAAAGATCCTTTATTTTCAGTCTGTTTCATGATGCCCTCTTGAAGATGCATTGAAATGAGGAACCTGTTTGGCCTATGCAAATGACATGGAGATTTAGATTTAAGTGGATCTTAAATATGTTAACTCCCTCATTTTTGCCGTTTTTTAGCTTGGGCTTGTGAAGCAACACCAATAAATCGAACATGGCAGTGTGTTTTTATTCTTCATCATATTCTTTCCTTTATGTGGTTGTTCTTTCTTTCATACTTTAAAAGGAAACATTCCAAGTGCCCCACTGACAAAGTCAAATGAAGATTTATTGTTGTATAATAATTTCGTGGCAAGAAGAAAAATGGAAGTTGTCCTAGTTTGCCTGTGTCAACTCGATTAACGCAGAGAACTACAGACTGTAGAGTCTTTTCCTCATTGGAACCCAAATTATATTGACACAAAGAGGAATTTGGAAGGTAGAAGAGGAGAAAAAGCCAGTACTCTGTGATTGGCAGAACCAAGGCTCCCGAAGATATCCACATCCTCATCCCTAAAACCTGTGAATATTGCACTGCATATGGCAAATACTAACAAAATACCTGGTATTACATAATGACCAGGGATGAGTAAGACAACGTGTTTTGGTTTCACATTGTTTCATTGTGAAACATTGTTTCAAACTGTTCACTGTCTAACATTATGAAACATGCACTTAAAACTATCTGAGATACAATACTATAATTACAGCAATATGAACTAAGTTATATGAAAATACAGGGGAGGAGAGTATTAGTTTTACTTAGAACTAAATGTTTAAAAGGAAAGTAAGTTTTTCATGACCCATAGAATTAGATAATAGTGATAAATAATCTTTGTGGTCTGGCGAGAACTCTAATTTCTTCCTCTGCGAGTTGTCCTATCTAAATTTCTCTGTGGTAGATGAATGGTTTTCATGGCTTCTTACACTGAGAACCATCTTTTAACATAAAATCCAGAGGAATCACATGATGTTATTTAGTGTCTTGTAGAGACAGGCCTTAGAAATTAAATCTAGCAAAATGTTAATATAGATAGGGCCTATATTAGGCCATGGGTAGGGCAAAGAATAAGGCAACTGCTCTACTGAAAATTTTCTTGCAATTTTGGGGGAAAGCGGCCATTTCCTTCGCTGATCTCAAGAAGCAGAAATAGGCTCTTGTTGCCGGAACTAAAGTGAGTATAATGCAGCAGTCAGGACAGAAGAGGGAACCACTTGGAGGGTATATATTGCCAGGAGATTCAATTAACATGATCAAATGCATATTATCATTGACATACCACATTATTTGGCTATACAAAGAACATATTTTTGTTCCTTCAAGTTCATAAAGAGTGTGAAGGAATATATTCTATAGAATATATTATACATACCAGTCATATAGTGGAAATGGGTGTATTTTGAATTAGAATTGAGATTTTTATCCGCTCAATTAGTAGTTACTTTAGGCCAATCGGATGAGATGAGTAGCAGTACAAACTCTGGAATCAATGTCTAGAACCAGAAACAGGAATCTAGTCCCTGATTTAGGGTGTGTAACCTTGAGCAAGTCACTGAAACTCTTTAAGCTCTAAGTTTCTTGTCTGTAAAATAGATATTATAATAATGACTTCAAGAAGTAGTGGTAAAAATTAAGTTAGTGTGTGCAAATGTAATAAATGCTTTATTGTTGCTATTATTAAATTTCTTATGTTCTTGTAAAATGAAGGATGTAAAGCAAAATCATTTTCCTGCTCTGATATGCTACAGTTTTTATTGTAGGCAATGATGCTACTTGTTTCATCTTACACTGGAAAAGCCCAATGGCACAGAGCGAGGACTGCAGAACACAAGACTGCTCTGTGCAGACTGAGTGACACCATCACCAATTGGGCTTGATGCAAACCCAAAACAAATTGTGTTCTTTGATCCCAGGACACATGCAAAATACCTTGAGTTTGGGGAAAACCAAATTGTGCAAATCTGGTATTAAAAAACAAAACTCAACAGTGGACTCTTCCTCTAGAGAGCTGCTTGCCCCCAGGGTTGTTTGTAGGCAAACTTCTTAATTGTTTCTTCCTTGTTTTTGTTTTGTCAAAGCAAACATTTAAGGGAAAATTCTCTTGTGGACTTCCAGGTTCTCTTTTACCTGGTATACATTGTTGATCATTTCTTATGTAGCATTTGCCTTTTACTTCTGCATTCTTACTGGGAATATTTCTCTTCATTCTCAGGTTGGTATAAAAATGTATCTGGATCTCTCAGATTAAATTTGCATCTTGTATTTTATCTTATCTTATTCTTCATAATTGCCCTTAATTATCCCATAGATATTATCTGAGTGTGAAGATATATATTTGTGTGCATGGGAGAGACAGAGAAATAGGAGGGATGGAGAAAATAAACAGAGAGAGGGAAAGAGGCAGATTTTCTTCAATTTTTTAAAAGGATTTATTTATCTATTTGGGGTGGGGAGAGAGAGAGAAGGGGCAGATGGTTAATATCTCAAGTCAACTCCCTTCTGAGCACAGATTCCAACGTGGAGCTTGGTAACATAACCCTGATATCATGATCTGAGCCAAAATAAGAATTGGTTTCTCAACCATTTGAACCAACCAGAGGCCTTGAGAGAGATTTTCTATAGAGATTTGATTATTTGTTTATTATAAGCTACTAATGGAAGTGCTAATTTCCTGGAGTGCATTTAAGAATAATTGTGTCCTGTGTTATTTATTACATGTGAATATATAATATCTCCTTTAAGATTCATAATTAAATAATAAAATGAGTACTATAATTACTGGTACATCATATTAGGTATAGAGAAATTAAAGAGAAAACAAAGAAAGTATAAAAGCAGCCCAACTTTATGAGTCATGGAGACAGAATGCAACCGAAGTCTGACAACAGAAATGAAATGCTCTTTTTTCTCTTTCTTAAAAAAAAAGATTTTTAAGGAGTTATGTATTTATTTTAGAAAGAAAGAGAGAGCAGGGGCAGGGGCAAAGGGAGAGAATCTCAGGCAGATGCCCTGCTGAGCATGGAGCCAGATGCTGGACTTCATCTCAGGGCCATTAGGTTATGACCTGAGCTAAAATCAAGAGTCTGATGCCTAACTGACTGAGCCACCCGGGCACCTCAAGAAAAGGAATTATTCAACTGTAATACTTTATATTTTCATGCCTGTTTCTCCATCTTTATTGGTAATTTAATTTGAAATACAGACCGATACAACATGGGAAGTCTGTGTATGCATTTTTGCCTTTAGATGGTGAGGACAGCCCTCTAAAGTGCTAATGAGGTCCCCCAACCCCCTACTTTTTTCCAGACCTCATTCTTTTTAAGATCAGGTCTGACTACTCCCCTCTTTCTGATGTCACCATTGCAGTCTATCAGCGGGCGAACCACTTCTCAGCTGTTCATATATGTAGCTTTTGCAAAGTTCATTCACCACTGTCTTTTATGCCCTTTCATTATGCTGCATCATTCTTGATACATGAGAATAGATCTGAATTTCCAAGTAAGAATTCTTCTATTAACCTTTGAAAAATGCACAAGGGTGAAAAGCCCAGGCAGCCATGTCCTTGATAGTCCCTTAACTTCCAGTTGTAATGCAACTGATTTATGATTTTGTGTGCATTATCTTTATGGAAGTTGTGTAAGTGCTATACATGGTTACTGTGTACATTTGGGAAAATTTGTAATAACCAACCTAAAGCAAAATATATGTTCATATTACTACTTTCTACCTTGTGATTTGATGTCATCTTTTATTTCTTAGGCCCACAAATATATTTCTTTAAAATTGTAATTTAACTTTTGTTATAAGAATAATAAATTGGTAGGTAGGTAACCTTGGCCAATGTCTTAATACACATACTGTGAATAGTGAGTGAGTCATCACAAAGCAATTTGTTTAGTCTTTAATTTAAAGGAAACTCTGCTCTGTGCATAATGGATTGATGTTTAACTCTAATTCAATGAGGTCACATGCATTCTTGAAGCTTTAATTTATCCCTGTGTATCTGTGTATGATTCAATCTAAATGATCATGTCCAGTTGATCCCTGGAAAACTCTTCTAGGGGAGAATGAGTCCCATAAAGGTAACATGAGGCCGTAGGGCTGAGGGTGGATGGACAGAAGACACAGACATTATACAAAAAAAGTGACATTCTGTGTATCATAAAACAAAGGATTTTAGCGATAACTTTATTAATTCTGTCACAGATCATTCAGCCTATATAGAAATATATTCCGAAGTAGTTTATCCAGTTATAAATAACTTGAACTCTTCTTTTTTTAAAATTTTTAAATAATTTTTAAAAAGTTTCTTTTCAGCGTAACAGTATTCATTGTTTTTTGCACCACACCCAGTGCTCCATGCAATATGTGCCCTCCCTAAATCCCACCACCTGGTTCCCCCAACCTCCCACCTGCCGCCCCTTCAAAACCCTCAGGTTGTTTTTCAGAGTCCATAGTCTCTTCTAGTCACATCCATGTTGCTACAAAAGTTGGGTATTCATCCTTTCTGATGGAGGCATAATACTCCATAGCGTATATGGAACTTGAACTGTTCCTATTCTTTAAAATGTTTAAGTCATTTCATAATGCCTCAAGTTTTCATTAATTCACCTGAGACTCTGGAGTCATATAGTCTCAGTCTAATCTACTTTGGTTGGAAGCTTTCTCCTTTCTCCAAGAGAATTATTCTTTCCAAGGGTGGGTGGAAGTTACCTTTGTGGATAAAAGTCTGTTTGTTTTCATTATGGCCAGAAATGTATCTTCCTGCCCACTCTTGTCTTTTCTGGTCACTATCCAGTGATATCAATGGATATGTTCAACTGTCATTAACAGTGATGCTGGAGATTAAAATAAGGGTCTTGGAAACAATCACTGGCCCTCTAAGAGTCTGCTTTAGGCTCAGGTCACGATCCCTGGGTTCTGGGATCCAATCCCACATCTGGCTCCTTCTCAGTGGGAAGACTGCTTCTGCTTCTGCCTGCCACTCCCCCTGTTTCTGCATGCTCCCTCTCTCTCTCTGACAAATAAATAAATAATCCTAAAAAAAAAAAAAAAAAGAAAGAAGTAATCTTGAAATTTGGCTAAGCAGAATATTGAGTACTAGTATGTTTCAATAACAATATTTGGTGTAGCTGTTATGTACTAAGGCACTCAGTAGCTTTCAGAGAGCCTGCTACATAGCAAGTCCTCAAAAAAGATTTGTTGAAAAGAATGGCAGAATTCAGGCATAGATATTGAATAAAGGAAGATAGAAGAGGCATGGAAAATATATAAATTAATAAATAAACAATATTTGATTTTTAAATTCATTTCATTCCAGTTATCACTAGGATTTATGACGAATATTGACTTAGAATTGAGAAAATATTGACTTGGAGTTGAGAAAATGCTCAATTTCACCGATGTGACAGAGTTTATTCTTTTGGGACTAACCAGTCGTCAGGAATGGCAAGTCCTCTTCTTCATCATTTTTCTTATGGTCTATGTGGTCACCGTGGTAGGCAATATTGGCATGATCATGTTAATTAAGGTCAGTCCACAGCTTAATAGCCCCATGTACTTTTTCCTCAGTCATTTGTCATTTGTGGATGTCTGGTTTTCTTCCAATGTGACCCCCAAAATGTTGGAAAATCTGTTATCAGACACAAAAACTATTTCTTATGCCGGTTGTTTGGTACAGTGTTTCTTCTTCATTGCCCTCGTCCATGTAGAAGTTTTTATTCTTGCTGTGATGGCCTTTGATAGGTACATGGCAATTGGGAAACCTCTGCTTTATGGCAGCAAAATGTCTAGAGCTGTCTGTATGCGACTGATTTCTTTCCCTTATGTATATGGTTTTCTGACTAGTCTGGCTGCAACCCTGTGGACATATGGCATGTCCTTTTGTGGGAATATTGAGATCAATCACTTCTACTGTGCGGACCCACCTCTCATCAAAATGGCATGTGCTGGGACTCTAGTAAAAGAATATACGATGACCATTCTTGGAGACATCAATGTGACATATTCTCTGGCTGTGGTGATCATTTCATATCTGTTCATTCTCATTGCCATTCTACGGATGCACTCAGCGGAAGGGAGGCGGAAGGCCTTTTCCACCTGTGGCTCCCACTTGACAGCGGTCATCATATTTTATGGGACTCTCATATTCATGTATCTCAGGAGCCCCACAGAAGAGTCTGTGGAGCAGGGAAAAATGGTTGCTGTGTTTTACACCACAGTGATCCCCATGCTGAATCCCATGATCTACAGTCTGAGGAACAAGGGTGTGAAAGAAGCCATGAACAAAGTGATCAGGAGAACATGTTTAACAAAATAAAATAAAATTCTGTTTGTGTTGTCTTGTGGGTTTCATAAGCATTTGTCAACAAATTGCCATTCAGTGTATTGCTTAAAGACTTTTTACAAAAGTTAAATATTTCATGCGTTAAAAATAAAACAGAGAAAGTCTCAAACTAAGAGGAGAAAAAGGAGGCAGATCCATCTCTCTTGATGTAAGTAGTGAGTGTTAATTAAAACTCAAAAAGTGGGGTGCCTGGGTGGCTCAGTGAGTTAAGCCTCTGCCTTCGGCTCAGGTCATGATCTCAGGGTCCTGGGATCGGGCCCCGCGTCGGGCTCTCTGCTCAGCAGGGAGCCTGCTTACCCTCTCTCTCTGCCTGCCTCTCTGCCTATTTGTGATCTCTGTCTGTCAAATAAATAAAATCTTTAAAAAAAAAAAAAACAAACTTAAAAAGTAATGAATTGAAAGGGTTATTGGAACCAGGGTTCACAGGCACTCTAATTGAAATTGTTCAAATACTTAGCTAAAATGAAAGGACTTCGTGCTCCTTATTAGAAAAAAATGGAATGGGGTACCTGGGTAGCTCAGTCCATTAAGGGTCTGCCTATGTCTCAGGTAGTGATCTGTGTCCTTGGATTGAACTCTATACCAGGCTCTTTGCTCAGCAAGGTGTCTGCTTCTCCTTCTCCCTCTGTGCTCTGGCTTTTTTTCCTCTCTCTTTCTCAAGTAAATAAATAAAATCTTAAAAAAAAAAAAAAAGAACGAATGAAAAAGTGGAATAGATGAGTTTAGGAAATACTTAACAGTTTGCCTATTTGGAGAGTAAATGGGGGCAGAAAAAAATTCAACATATTTCATTTATTTTCTAGTGTGACATAAAATTGGTGGTCTTCATTCCATTATCAAAACATTCTCTGTATCTCCAGTACACAGACTAGGAGTTTGCTAAGGCTGCCATAAGAAAATACGTCAGACTGTGATGTGTAAAGAACAAAAATTTATCTTCACAATTCTGGAGGCTGGAAGTCCAAGGTCAAAGCACCAGCAATGCTGTTTTTTTTTTTTCCTGAGGACTCTCCTTTGGTTTGTAGAAGCTGTCATCTCCTTGTACTTGTCATGGTCCTCCCTCTGTGTGTGTTGTGTCCTACTCTCTACTTCTTATAAGGACACAAATCATCTTGGATTGGGACCTACACCTACGACATCATTGTAGTTTGATTTTCTCTTCACAGACTTTACCTTCAAATACAATCATATTCTGAACTGGGGGAGTCAGGACTTTGACATATAGATTTCAAGGAAACATGATTCAGCCCATAATGCAAAGTGACATGGTAATAGAATTGTGACCCAAAGTTGGGACAATGATGTAGAAAAAACTGTTTCAGAGAATTGAGTTAAGCTGAAAATCAACCTGGGAAACAGGATGCAACCTGAGTGTCCATGGAAGACATCGGTCTTACTGGACAGACTTCCCAATGTACAAAGGAAAACACTGAGCCTGAACATAAAGGAGGAAAATGCTACAGAGCGATGAGCTCCCATGTTTAGTGCTGACTGTGCTAGTTGTTGTTTCTCCAGAGGACTCATTCAGTGAAAAAAAAAAAAAAAAAAAAGATCTAACAAAGTAATTGCCTCCTTCTCACCTATTTGTACAATCTCTTAGGAAAATGGAGTAAACAAACATGTACTATAAATTTGGTCTGCATTAATCACCAGAAGAGCCACTGATACTCCTTGTCAAGACAGTTCTTCCCCTGTAGCTAAGTAGGTTTCTTTATTCTGGGACTGTGTATAGCCCTGAGAACTCTGTACTTATTTGGGCAATCATATTCATTTTCAGAATTAGACTTATGATTTATAAAGGACTACATGGAAAAAAGAATGCCAATTACCAGGAAGGTACAGGCATTTAGGACTTCCGATATTGTTACTTATGAAAGTAATCAAGTAATGAGTCTAGAACATAAGGGAATCAAAATATATTGAATGGTATTCTCTAGAATTCTTCCGTTCACATGCCTGAGAGCCCACATTTATTGAGGGCTTGATACGGACTGTTCACAGTGCTATGCATACAACCTACTTTATTTTGTATAATCTTAAAAATAGTCCTGCCCATTTATGAAACATGTTTTTGTTTTATTTTGTTTGTTTTATCAGAACATGGGACTGTCCATAATATTTCCCTCTACCCTAAACCTGAGAAATAATCACTATCCATAATGATAAGGAATCAAACGCAGTGGGGTTGTGTGATGTTTAAATGTATTAGTATTTACAAAATATTTGGGTCAGAGCTTGGCCTATAAGACACACTAATATCTGTGCTTTATAAATTTTAATTCATTTCACCCTCTAAGCAATCCTATGGCATTCAATTCCTCATTATTTATACTCAAAGAATAGTTTACTGTGGGGTGTTCTTAGGGAATACAGATGACTCAATAGAGAAAAATTAACATGGGCATTTTAGTTAATATTACTAGTCTGAGTTTTTTTCCCAGCAAGCAACAGAAGTCAATTCCAGCTACCTTTAGCAAAACAAAACTGTTCTGGAAGGATACATAGTCTTCCAAATCCATGTGTAGCCAGAATACCAGGCTTAGAGAACAGATAACTATTCATGTTGTGGAGATAGGATAGCTCAAACTGCAGCATCGGTGTTCCTTTGCAGGATCAGTCTGCTCTTTCAGGCCCACTGCAATCAGTTTGATGCAAAAATATTTTGTTCACTGGAATCATTATTACATCCGATAATCAAGGGCAAGCATCTGATCCCACCCACTCCTCCCTGAAGCTAGGGTCTAGCTCCTCAGATTTCATTATGGAAACCAGAAGTGGAAGAGTAAGCGGATAGAATTCCCATCCTTCTCAACTCTATGCAATGGGAAATTCCCTCCCAAAGAATTCTAATGGGGTGCTACTGTCTGGGAATATTTAAAAGCCAGACAATGGCCAAAATGCAAATAAAACACATTCTTAAAAATAGCAAAGAAAGATCCCATGCTCCACCTGGAAAGTGCCTATTCTGTTTAGTCTGGGAGGTTAGGTAAGCATTGGACTAGCCTTACTTAATTGCTGAGAATTCTCTAGTAATGAATGTTAGGTTACACAAAAAGAATGAAGCCATTTGGGAAAATACTGTTCTTTGATACTTAGTTCTTTTATCTCCCTAAATTCCTTCTCTGCTCTTGTTAAAATAAGGGATAAAGAAATTCTTTAGTATGGAAGATTATATTTTGGGCCAGATATCTCCATAAAGTACATTTGTTCAATAAAAAGTGGAGAAGAGCGAAGAAAGAGGAAAGGAAACAGAGAAAGATAGGAGGGGAGAAGCACAATTAGAAGAAAGTGCAGAGAAAGGAGAGGGGATAAAACAAGACAAATAGAACCTATCCTGGAAGGTTGATACACCTAGGTTCTAAAGCCTTCCTGCGACTGAGCTTACCCCAGATGGAGATCAGTAGTCCTGGAGTTTAAAAAGAATATATAGTCCAATGTAAATGTAGAGTTTCCTTCTCTCACTAAAGGAAATGAGGAGGAGAAATTTCACCTCAGTGACTGAGTTCATTCTCCTTGGACTCACCAGTCACCTGGAACTGCAGATTGTCCTCTTCCTGCTGTTTCTGGCCATTTACATGGTCACAGTCGCAGGGAATGTTGGCATGATTGTCCTCATCCAGGTCAATGCCCAGCTCCACAAACCCATGTACTTTTTCCTGAGCCACTTGTCCTTTGTGGATCTGTGCTTCTCTTCCACAATGTGACTCCCCAAATGCTGGAGATCTTGTCGGAGAAGGAATTCATTTCCTATTCTGCTTGTCTGGTGCAGTGTTACTTCTTTATCGCCTTGGTCCACGTGGAGATGTACATCCTGGCTGTGATGGCCTTTGATCGGTACATGGCCATCTGCAACCCTCTGCTGTATGGCAGCAAGATGTCCAAGAGTGTGTGCACCACCCTCATCACAGGGCCTTATGTGTATGGGGCACTCACAGGCCTCATGGAGACCATGTGGACCTACAACCTCTCCTTCTGTGGCCCCAGTGAAATTAGCCACTTCTACTGTGCTGACCCACCACTAATTAAGCTGGCCTGTTCTGACACTTCCAACAAGGAGCTGTCAATGTTTGTTGTGGCTGGATATAACCTTTCCTTTTCTCTGCTCATCATCTTGATTTCTTATGTTTATATTTTTCCTACTATGCTGAGGATTTGTTCCACAGAAGCCAGGCACAAATCTTTCTCTACCTGTGGCTCCCATCTCACAGCTGTCCACCATACTCTATGTGACCCTTTTCTTCATATGTCTCAGATGTCCCTCAAAGGAATCTGTGGAACAAAGTAAAATGGTAGCTGTATTTTATACAACGGTCATCCCCATGTTGAACCCTAGGATTTATAGCCTTAGGAATAAGGATGTGAAAGAAGCATTGACCAAAGAGTTGTTAATAAAACAAAGATTTTCTTAGAATCTATCACTATTCTTTTGGCCCCCCCATGTTTTTCTAAAGATTTTTCCAGCATTATAGGATGGAATCAATTTACTCTACTCTTATAATTGATGGCTAAGCTGAAATATCACCTCTTACAGCAAGTCTTCCCTAATACATTCAGGTTGTATAGGTACCATATGGTGCTTTACCCATGACCTTACCTTCTGGTGTATTTATAACATAGAACTATAATCTTATGTGTAGCATACCTCTGTTTCTTCCACTATTCTAGGAAGTTCAGAAAGGAAGAGACCATATCTTTTCATCTTTTTCTCTATTACCACAGCAAAGAACACCCATTCCATTTGTTTGTAGAATTCAGGTAGTAGGTTGGCTTGTATTCTTTGTTCCAGTTGAACCATTGGAAGCAATCTCCCAATTTCTTAAAGGGCCAAATGCTTATAAAATTGGCAAAAATGAAGAGGTTGCAGAACTTCAAATATGGAAAACTCACCAGATATGGTTGAGAATATATCAATAGAATATCATCTTCATCACCGCAGGTGGTTTTTTTAAATTTTTATTGTATTTCAGGCACGTAGTACTGGACACATAAATAGGTAGATGCATGTCAATGTCCATAGATGTTGATACAAAAGTCAAGAATTGTTGTGTTTTGCAATGCCTTTGAGACAGTGATCTTGTATAAGTCAGGTGCAGACCCATGAAAATTAGGGATAAGACTGAATCAACTTATATGTCTTCCAGCTTGAAAAACGGAGCTTAAAATATTAATTAATCTTAATTAGAGGAATAAAGTTATATGCTTTACCATATAGAGATTGTAAACTGAAATTTAACCCACCACATCTACAAACAATTCTCCAAACTAAAGCAATAAAAATGAAAACCGTATGTCTTGCATGATTAAATCATGCTAATTTTTCTCCTCTTCTATTAATAAAAACTGTTTATCCAGGAATTTGAATCTTTTTTTACAGTGTTAAACAATAAAGAAAAATCAACCATTATCTGGGAATTCAGCTGGGTGTTAGAGAAGTACTAATTCTTTTAGAGGAGGAGAAGCCCGTTTGGGGCTCATCAATGACATGTCAGTATGACATATGACATGTATCTTCCTTATTATCCCATTTTTTAAACAATATTTTCTTACTGAAAAATAGAAGGAACTTTCTCTATTAATATATAGAATTTTACTTAGGTAGTACAGATTGCTTGAAATATATGTTGTGACCCATGGTTATTATCACGGGAAACTAAGACCCAGCACCTCCCCCCCCAACAAAGGTAACACAATAAACAGGATACAGACAAAACATTTTAAGAGAGGAAGAAAGTAAGATCTCAAGTTCTTCTAGCCCTTTTATTTTTTTAAGATTTTATTTATTTACTAGAGAAAGAGAGAGAGAAAGAGATAGCAAGAGAGAGCACCGAGCTGGGAGAAGAGGGAGAAACAGGCTCTCCTCAAACAGGGAGACCAACACAGGACTTGATTTCAGGACCCTGGGATCATGACCTGAGCTGAAGGCAGACACCTAACTGACTGAGCCACCCAAGCACCCCTATTTTATTTATGTTAAAAATCGTAATTCCTCTGAGAGTCATTTTGTTCTTGAGATTCATTTCCTACTGTAGATGATGCAATGTGTAACTTTTTAATGACCTCTACAGGTCTCTGTCTACACTCTCCAGTGAGAAAGCCCCATCATGGGAGATCCAATCCTTACAAGTCCTCCTGATTTATCCTTTGGTGATGACAGATGAGATGCTTCTGAGAACATTTTTTCCTCATGTACAAGTAGGTTCCTGCCCAGGCAGGTTCATGCACAAGGACAGCCTGTGTGTTTTTATGGAGTCAGTCTGAAGTGTTGGCCCTCTAGGTTGTCCTTGCAGTTCTGCAGAAGGAGAGAACGTTCTTGGAAAGGGTTATCAGGAAGTGGGATTAGAAGCTTTGTTGCAGCAATGCATGTCACTGTGTGATAGTCAGATAATTATGTTTCTGTTTTCTCTATTAAAGACATTCTGTCCTTTAGTAAAAAGTATCATTTTCCATTTCTCTCACTTTATCCATTGTCTGTCTCCTTCTTTCTCTTTGTCACCCCATACACATGTGCAGAGTCACTGATGGGAACTTTTACAAGTTCTACTGTCTGTGCTCAAACCAGCAATATGTTCAAGCACAATGACTGACAAGCCCACTTGCTCTGAAGACATTAAGAAATGACTCTGTACTGTTTAGAACCCACTACTCCTTTTCTGCCCCCTTCCTTCTACATCCTTGATGTTCGGAGCAAACCTAGAGAAAAGCTGGGAGAGCAATTTCACTCTACATGAGATTTTTCTATCGTTCTCTTCTTTGTTAAAAACAGTGCTCTGAAGATGTCTGTATGATGCTGGCAGGTTCGCTATGGGCCCAGACATTTCCAACGGGAAGCAATTATCTTGGTTTGCCTAAGACTGAGGTATTCCCCAGGATGCAAAACCAGGATATTCTTGGGCAGACTGGATGGCATTTGATCCGCTACACATTCTCCACCACAGACTGAACTGGTCACAGACATGGTGTCAACAGTTTGAACCCCTTTTTCTTCCCCTGTCCAAATTTGTCATTAAACATCTACTAAAATTTAAGACCTTCCTGGAACTGGAGACTGAGCTCATATGGCTTGTCTTACTCACTGGTAACACTCCTCACTTCCTAATAGCATTTATCTTTTTCTTCTATGTTTTGATCACATTTGCCATAAGTGAAAAATAAGCAGTTAAAAATGCTCTCTTTACATATTACACATATGGTTTATTAATCATTCAATGTATCAGTGAATTTGTAAAAAGTGTTTAAGAGTGCTTGGATGAGTAGACTGAAACAAAAACAGGTTTCATAAATAAATAAAGCATAACTAGAATATTACTGCCAGTAAATGAGCTCAAAATATTTAAACTAGAGTATTAGAATGTCCTAGATGGCATCCAGAATACAGATTGCTAGTCATCTTAATTTTATATAGTCAACAACTAAAAATAACTTCCTCTTCAACTCTTTAAAAAATGTCCTTAGCTTTTGGTACGTTTTAGACATGGCATTACTTTAAGCTTAAATACTCATAGAAGAGTATGGTAGGCCCTCACTTAGTATTTCATTGTTCTTATTTTATTCAATGTTCTAAGGCAGAAAGAAAGGAAGAAAGAAATTGCCATAGAATTTCTTAATGCTTCAAGATCCAAGGGAGGGGACGCCTGGGTGGCTCAGTGGGTTAAGCCGCTGCCTTCGGCTCGGGTTGTGATCTCAGGGTCCCGGGATCAAGTCCCACATCAAGCTCTCTGCTCAGCAGGGAGCCTGCTTCCCTCTCTCTCTCTCTCTCTCTGCCTGCCTCTCTGTCTACTTGTGATCTCTCTCTGTCAAATAAATAAATAAAATATTAAAAAAAAAAAATCCAAGGGAGAAGGACTTTCTAAAAGTATGGAGGAGATGCTTGAAAAAGGTGGTGATGCTTGAATTTATTCTTATTAGGTTTGTTTGCAATGTGGATGAATGCTGACAATGATTCAATTCTTGATTAGGTTGATTTTCAAAATTTTAAAAATATTAAACCAATATTAAACCAACCAAAAATATTAAACCAATATTAAACCAACCAAAAAGATTTTCCTTTTTGGGATAAGGACAATTGGTTTATAGTAAACCATTTTATACAGTTGTAGTAAGCCATTTTTTGAAAAACAGTTCAATGTAGAAGATTCAGAAATGGATGCTGAACTTTCTGATTATGAAATAACATTTCTTTGTGGCTTTGAGTAAATTTCTCTATATTATAGACCTTCAAAACTCTATAAATATAGTGAATAAAAAGTGTACACACATTTTAAAATGTGGAGCTTTCAGGAAATAACAAGAACATTCTCCTTCTGGTGTTTTTTGTTGTTGTTGTTGTTTTTTATTTTGTTTTGTTTTGTTTTTTTTTGAGAGGGGAGAGAGGAAAGGGAGGGGTAGCAGGTAAGGGAGGAAGAGAGAGAATCTTAAGCCAGTTCATTCCAGATGAAGATTCTGACCAGGGCTTATTCAGTTACTGGAAGGAAGGTCTCCCAGTAACATCTGCATTAGCCTGCTATATGAATAAGAAATCAACTTTTACTGTGCAAAACCACCAAGATTTCAGAGATTGTTATGACTGCTAGTATTATTTTCTTTAATATTTATTTATTCATTTTAGAGAGAGGGAGGGGAGGGGTAGTAGGAGGAGAGTAAATCCAAACCAGACTCCCATATGAAGTTGGAGACTGATGCTGGCCTCGATCTCACAACCCTGATCTGAAATCAAGAGTCAGTCACTTAACTGACTGAACCACACAGACACCCCTCCTAAAATATTTGTGTCTACAAGAATAAGTATTCCATGTTCTGTTGGTGTATTTCTATAATTTTATACTATTTTTCTATTTTCTCTGTAAAAAGTCTCATACAGAATTACATGCATAAGAGAAAGAGATACTGCTAAGAAAAGATGCCTGAGAAAGAAAAAAGAAAAAGGAAAAAAGAAAACTAGCAGAGGAATCAAAAGAGAATGGGTTAAGAAATGATATTATACAATAAGCACAGCTATATTTGGTCAGTGTATTTTGTGATTTCTGTTTATTTTATTAGATAACGTGCATCTTTACCTGGATCAGATTTAAGAAAATGCTCAATTTTACTGATGTGACAGAATTTGTTCTTTTGGGATTAACCAGTCGTCCTGAACTACAGCTCCTTTTATTTGCGGTGTTCTTTTTTATTTTTTTATTTTTTAAAAGATTTTATTTATTTATTTGACAGAGAGAAATCACAAGTAGACAGAGAGGCAGGCAGAGAGAGAGACAGGGAAGCAGGCTCCCTGCTGAGCAGAGAGCCTGATGCGGGACTTGATCCCAGGACCCTGAGATCATGACCTGAGCCGAAGGCAGCGGCTTAACCCACTGAGCCACCCAGGCGCCCCTCTTTGCAGTGTTCTTACTGGTCTACATTATCACACTGATTGGGAACATTGGCATGATCATACTAATCAGGATCAGTCCCCAGGTCAACATCCCCATGTACTTTTTCCTCAGTCACTTATCTTTTGCAGATGTGTGGTTCTCCTCTGATGTCATGCTGAAGATGTTAGAAAATCTAGTAGCTGAGATCAAAACCATTTCCTATCCTGGCTGTATAATGCGGTGCTTTCTCTTCATTGCCTTTATCCACTTAGAGGTGTTCATCCTTGCCGTGATGGCCTTTGACAGATACATGGTGATTGGCAACCCTCTGCTCTATAGCAGCCGGATGTCAGGGACCATCTGTATTTGACTAATCTCTTTTCCTTATCTATATGGCTTCTTCATTAGTTGATCTCAACACTGTGGACCCATGGTTTGTACTTCTGTGGGAACATTAAGATCAACCACTTCTACTGTGCAGACCCAGCCCTCATCAAAATGGCCTGTGCAGGAAACTTCATCAAAGAATCCACCAAGTGCACCTTGGTAGGTCTCAACTTCTCTTATTCCTTGCTAATCATTATCATCTCCTACATATTTATCCTCATTGCCATCTTAAGGATGTGCTCTGCAGAAGGAAGAAAGAAAGCCTTCTCCACATGTGCTTCCCACTTGACAGCTGTCACTATATTTTATGGAACCCTATTCTTCATGTACCTCAGAAGTCCAACGGAAGAGTCTGTGGAATAGGGCAAGATGGTGGCTGTGTTTTACACCACAGTAATTCCTATGTTGAATCCCATGATCTACAGTCTCAGGAACCAAGATGTAAAGGAGGCCATGAGCAAAGCAGTCAGTAGAACAATTTTAACTAAATAAAGCAGAAACTTCAAATGCAGGATGAGACCCGTAGTTCACTAGAAGTGTAAATTGACTTTCAAATCATTCTGAGAAAATTTGTTATTTCTGTTTTCAATAAATAGACGAAGAATACAGAATTGAGACGGGAGTAATAGCACCAAGAAAAGGGAAGCCTATTGTAGACCAGACTCTCTGGGTCTCTGAGACCTGAGATAATAAGATGTGTTGACGACAGCATCCACTCTTTCCCTTTCACCCAGTGTCAAATTCAGTAGTTCATTTTGTGATTGGGAATGTTTGTTCATGGCTTCTCAGTACCTCACAAGTCACTCTTTTGAGTATGATTTTAAAAGAACTGTAATGGTCTCTTCTTGCACCTAGAATAGGGATTGAGATGATAGGTTATTATTTTAAAATGCTTCAGTTGAATATAATTTCACCAGGAGGCATTGTTAAAATTGGAGATGACATCCCTGACAATTGGATATTTTATGTAGAATATGATATCATAAGATTTATATAACCATGGTAATTAATGTAACTTTATACTAGATGAGTGTCTGCCTTTCAAATATATAATAATTAATTCAATAAACTTCATTTCAAGTGAACAAACTTGACATCCTATGGTATCCATTTAAGATCCATTTTATGTCTTTTCTTACAATGACTATCAGAAGGTGATAACACAATCTCAGTGAGTTTTGGAACTTGGATTGTATTTCAATAAATATATTTCAACAAGTTACCTATAGAAAATTTGGGGGAGTATAAAGATAGCTTTATTCTTCCTTTTTTCTTTTATGTTTTTTTAAATAGTTCAGTTGGGTTTGGTGGCAGTAAGAAACTATCGAACCCTTAGTGTTTCTAGCACTTGCCTTTGTATCTTGTCATAAGTCTCATATCAGACTCTCAACTGAACATACCATTGTTCATATATAACACATGGTCTATCTTTTTTTAGAATATTATTGCCTCAGTTTCAAAAATGCTTTTTTTTAAAAAATTAAAGATTATAAGGCATGAACAGCTAAATGCTATTGTGATGTACAAAATCTATAATCTTTTATATGCTTGCACATGTATGCATATGTGTTTCACAAGTATACACATGTATGTGTATGCATATTTGTGTAGTGTGTATGTATATGTGTGTGTTTCAGAGTAGTCAACTTGATAGAACTTTCTAGGAGTTCTTAGTGAAGAATTTCCTTTAGAATCCAACTTGTTGTCACACCTCTATTTGTGTACTAACATCTCTATCCCTCTAATTATAAAATACCGAAAATATTGTATATAAATTTGCTTTTATTTATCTAGTTCTATTTTTTAGCATTCTAAACTGCTGTTTAATCAGTTAACTCATTCCTCTAGCAAGTTTTAGCTGAGTGTATATTATATACCTGGCACAGTGTTAGGTATTTGTTATCAATGAACCAAACAGAAAAAGAAATCCTTGGTCTCATGAAGCTTATATTCCAGTGGTGTAAGGCATACAAAAACAATTATCATAGAATACAAGTAAATCATGTAATAAGTTAGTAATTGTATGGCAAAATCTGAAAAAAATTATTGTGGGATAATAAAAGGGTCTCTGACTAAAGCATGAGAATAAAGATAACTTTTAATTGAGAAAGTGACAGTAAGTCTAAGGACAGACCACCCTGAACAGGTCTGATCTTGTCTGATCTCAAAAGCTAAACAGGGTTGGGCCTGGTTAGTACTTGGATGGGAGAAGTTGACAGTAGCAAAAACCTCATGAAAGAGGTCTAGATAGTAGCTCTGCACATGTGCTTATATGTGTGTGGGGAGGTAGTGCTCTAAGCACAAGAAACATCTAGAAAAGAGTTTAAATGCAAATATTCACTGAATATTCAAGGAAAAATTGGAAGCCATTGTTGTTAGAACCCAGGAATATGAGAAAAGTAATAGAATATGAGATCAAAGGCATAACAGGGTCTTAGTATAAGCGATATGAACTAAGTTGTATGAAATACAGGGGAGGAGATTGCTAATTTTACATAGGGACCCTCAAGGAAATGTTTAAAAGAAAAGTTTTTCATGACCCATATAGGTAGATAATTGCATTAAATAATCTTTGTGGTCTGGAGAGATCTCTGGTTAGAATAATAAAAACTCAACTTTCTTTCTCTGTGCAAGTTGTCCTATCTGGATTTCTCCATGCTAAGTGCGAAGTTGTCCTGGCTTTTTATACTGAGAACCACCTTTTAACATAAAACCTAGAGCAATCACATCAGGCTTCTTAGTGTCTTGTAGAGGCTGGCCTTAAAAATTAAACTTAGCGCAATATTTGAGGGGATGAAATATAATTAACTTCTCATTGAGAGAAATTCTGGGTCAGAGGTAGGTTACTGTTTATGATATAGGCCCAAGACTTCTGTGGACAGTAAACCTTTGGTCCTAAGTAGCAAACTTATTCTCTCAAGTAACAGTTACTCTCAAGACCCACACAGAGCTGTAACTCATATATGTTTAATCAACACTCCTCAATTCCAAAGTATGGTTTCATGGTAAGCCTGGAGCGTCTCGACACTATTCTGAGAAATATCTAGGTGATAGTTAGACATGTGCTTCTCTTAGTTATAGAGTTCACCTATTGAAAAGATTATCATATCACCATTTTCTTTAGTCAAAAAAATATTTCTTGTATATCTACCATGTGCCTCCATCCTAGGTAGGGCCATGAACAAGGCAATTGCTCTACTGAAAATCTTCTTGCAGTTCGAGAAGAAGAATGGATTTGGTGGAAAACCAGCAATTCCTCCACTGATCTCAATAAGCTGAAATAGGCTCTTGTTGCAGAAACAACTTGGAGGGCATACATTGCCAGGCACTCAAGCAAAGTGATCAAATACGTATTTTTAGCTAAAGAACGAACATATTTTTGTTCCTTCAAGTTCATAAAGACTTTGATAAAATATATTCTATAGAATATATTATATACACCAGTCATATAGTAGACATGGGAGTCATTTTGGATCAGTAGTTGAGATTTTGATCTGCACAATTAATAGTTACCTTTGGGATTGAGATGAGTAGTTGTACAAACTCTAGACTCAAAGTCTGGAATCAGGAACCTAGTCCCCAATTCATTAGAAATATGACCTTGAGCAAGTCACTGAAACTCTCTAAGCTCTGTCTCTTGACTGTAAAATAGATATCATAATAATGATGGTGGTGGTGAAAATTAAGTTAGCAAATGTAACATATGCTTTATTGTTGTTGTTAACTTTCTCATGTTCTTATTCATAAAGTGAAAGATGTGAAACAGATACATTTTCCTGCTCTGATATTATACAATTTTCATTGTAGGGAATGATGCTACCTGTTTCACCTTTCACTGGAAAAGCCCAGTGGCACAGACCAAGGACTGCAGAACATAAGACTGCCTTGTGCAGACTGAGTGACACCATCACCCAGTTGAAAATGATGCAAACCCAAAGCAAATTGTGTTCTTGGATCCCAGAAGATCAAAATAACTTGAATTTGGGGAAAAACCAAATTGTGCAAACCTACTATTAAAAACCAAAACTCAACAGTGTGGACTTTCCTCTAGAGGGTTACTTGCCCCCAGGGTTCTGGGTAGGCAAAGCTTCTTAATTGGTTCTTCTTCCCCCTCCCCCGCCCCTCACCCCCTTAAGGCAAAGATTTAAGGGAAACTTCTCTTGTGGACTTTCAGGTTCTCTTTTACCTGGTATACATTGCTTATCATCTCTCATGTAGCATTTTCTTTTCACTTCTGCATTCTTACTGGGAATATTTCTCCTCATTCTCAGGTTGGTATAAAAATATATTTATCCAAATCTGTCAGACTAAATTTGCATCTCAGATTTTAACTTCTCTTATTTTTTTTTTTATTTTATTTATTTGTTTGCAAGAGAGAGCAGGAGCAAGAAAAAGCTAGATAGCAGGAACAAGGGGAGCAGCTGAGGGGGAGGGAGAAGCAGACTCCCTGCTGAGCAGGGAGCCCAAAGCAGGGCTGGATCCAAGGATCCTGGGATCATGACTCCCGCAGAAGGCAGTCACCCAACTGGCTGAGCCATTAGGTGCCCCTATCTTCTCTTATTCTTTATAATTACCATTAGTTATACTATACATGATATCTGTGTGTGAAGGTGTCTATTTATGCACATGGAAGTGACTGAGAAATGGAAAGGAGGGAGGAAAGAGACAGATACAGAGAGAGAAAGATATTTTCTACAGAGATTTGATCATTTGATTATTACAAACTACTAATGGAAACTATAATTTCCAGGAGTGCATTTAGTAATAATTGTGCTCTGTATTTATTATGTGTGAATATGTAATGTCTTTTCATACTTATAATTAAACAATGAAATGAGTATTATTGTTACTGTCACATCATATTAAGGCATAGATAAATGAAAGGCAAAGAAAACAAATATAAAACCAGTTCAAGTTCTTACATCATGGAGCCAGAATTCAACACAAGTCTAACAACAAAAACAGAATTCTTTACTGAGAATACTGAATATTTTCTCATGCCTGGTCTTGTGGGGAAAAAAAATCTGTATTTACTGATATAATTTAAAATATAGAGTGATGCAATAGGGGAATCTCCATAAATAATAGTCAATAATATTTAGTAGATTATAATTATATGCTAAGGAGTCCACATCCAGGGAATATGTATAAATTAATGAATGTAGTTAAGTACTTTACCCCTTTCTACCTGGCTTTGATGACCAATGTGATCAGTTTGCGCTCTTTAATTTAAGTGGGTGGAAGCATGAGATTAGATTAAAAATAATATTTTCTCAAACATTTAGGGCTGGTAAATTATTTGATTAAGTGGCTTCCATCCCTAATCATGGAGAATATGCTTATAATGAAGAAGTGATGAGGTAAGAAATTATTTTACATTGGGTTGAAGAGAGAATTATGAGCCTTCATAAATATCTTAAAATATGAAACCTCCAAACATACCAATATTGGAAACAAGAGATGTCTAATAGTCTCAGAGGGGTCTGTGTGTGGCTCAGGTCCTGAACTCAGGGTCCTTGGATCAAGCACCACATAGGGCTGTGTTTAGTGGTGAATCTGCTTGGGATTCACTCTCTCTGTCTGCCCCTCCCTCTGCTCATGCTCTCTCTGAAATAAGTAAAAAAAAAAAAAAAAAAAAAAAAAATCTTTAGAAATATAAGTAGTCTTGGCAGTTTGACTAAGCACAATATTTAGTAGCAGTATGTTTCAGTCACAATATTCATATAACTGTTATGTACTAGGGCATCTTAGTAACTTTCAGTCATAGTGAATAAAGAAATATAAAAGAGGCATGGATAAAAATATAAATTAAGAAATAAACAACACTTGATTTTTAAATTTATTTCCTCCTAGTTATCCCTGAGATTTATAACAAATATTGACTTGGAGTTGAGAAAATGCTCAATTTCACCGATGTGACAGAGTTTATTCTTTTAGGACTAACCAGTCGTCAGGAATGGCAAGTTCTCTTCTTCATCATTTTTCTTATGGTCTATGTTGTCACCATAGTGGGCAATATTGGCATGATCATGTTAATTAAGGTCAGTCCACAGCTTAATAGCCCCATGTACTTTTTCCTCAGTCATTTGTCATTTGTGGATGTCTGGTTTTCTTCCAATGTGACCCCCAAAATGTTGGAAAATCTGTTATCAGACACAAAAACTATTTCTTATGCCGGTTGTTTGGTACAGTGTTTCTTCTTCATTGCCCTCGTCCATGTAGAAGTTTTTATTCTTGCTGTGATGGCCTTTGATAGGTACATGGCAATTGGGAAACCTCTGCTTTATGGCAGCAAAATGTCTAGGGCGGTCTGTATGCGACTGATTTCTTTCCCCTATATATATGGCTTTCTGACTAGTCTGGCTGCAACCCTGTGGACATATGGCTTGTCCTTTTGTGGGAATATTGAGATCAACCACTTCTACTGTGCAGACCCACCTCTCATCAAAATGGCATGCTCAGGGACTTTTGTAAAAGAATACACGATGATCATACTTGCAGGCATTAATTTCACATATTCTCTGACTGTGGTGACCATTTCGTATCTGTTCATTCTCATTGCCATTCTACGGATGCACTCAGCGGAAGGGAGGCAGAAGGCCTTTTCCACCTGTGGCTCCCACTTGACAGCGGTCATCATATTTTATGGGACTCTCATATTCATGTATCTCAGACGTCCTACAGAGGAATCTGTGGAGCAGGGGAAAATGGTGGCTGTGTTTTACACCACAGTGATCCCCATGCTGAATCCCATGATCTACAGTCTGAGGAATAAAGATGTGAAAGAAGCCATGAAAAAAGTTATCAGCAGAACATGTTTAACAAAATAAAATACAATTTTGTTAATATTGTCTTATGTGATCCATAAGAATTTGTCAATAGATTGTGGTTCAGCATATCAATAACTTTCACAAAAACTAGATTATTTCATGCATTAATTATAAAAAAAGAGAAAGACTCAAACCCAGTGGGAAAAAAAGGAGACAAATCAACGCTATTGATGTGAGTAGTAAGGATTTGTTAAAATTTTTTAAAAAATTAATTAATTGGAAAGTTTGTTTGAGCCAAAATTTGCAGGTACACTAATTAAAATTATTCAAATATTTAGCTGAAATGAAGTATTTTGTTTTTCTTATTAAAAATGCAATGAATGATTATGGAAAATACTTATCAATTTGCCTATTTAGAGAGTAGATTGGAGCAGTAAAAATAAGAACTTATTGCATTTAGTTTTCTAGTATGTCAACATAAAAATGGTGGTCTTGGTAATGGTTGTGAGATTTTATGGAAACAAATATATTTTCTTCAATATGAATGGCAGGTCTATTCAGAGACTATTATCTTGAATAAAGCTATCCTCTTGTATGTCATCCCTTTTCAACATTTTTAGTATTCATGAGAGATTCGGCATGGTATGTAATTCTCTTACAGATCCCAGTAAGTGCCATATTTAAATGCCACGGTGGCCATTGATCACTGACCTTCTCCCTTGTTCCTGCCAAAGGGTCTTCGGTTGGACAGAAGAGTGGGTTGAATCAGCAAATGGATGCATAATTTTGAAAGCACAGCTCTCTTGATCCCACTTAATAAATAAATAAAATTGGTATTCATGGGGAATAATTTTCACATCTGTGACTAAGATGTAGTAAATATTTTAAAATGATTTTTATGTTTGAAAGACACAAAGTATCAGGGTGGTGTATTTGTTGCTAATGATAATATGACCCACCACTCTCATACCTCATTTCATGAAATACAAGCATGAGGAACAACTTTAAAACTTGGACTTCTTAAATTCTCTTTATCAATACATACATCTATAATACATACATTAATAATCTGCTTTTTTGATGTAGAAAATACAAAAAGTACTGCAATGGAACCAACACACACTTAAATTACACCTTTAAGTAATTACAAATTTATCTGGAAAGATATAAATATAAAATGGCATTGATGTAATATGAGAATAAACATTCTTCTTTGTCCACTTTTGAGTTTTTATTTTCTTCAAGGGGAACCAACAATGTATACGAACTCACTTCCACACACATACACACATGTCATCAGCAACTTTTTAAAAAAATATTTTATTTATTTTTTTGACAGAGAGAGAGAGAGAGAGAGAGATCACAAGTAGGCAGAGGGTGGGGTGAGGGAGGGAAGCAGATTCCCTGCTGAGCAGAGAGCCCGATGTGGGGCTCGATCCCAGGACCCTGAGATCATGACCTGAATCTAAGGCAGAGGCTTAACCCACTGAGCCACCCAGGTGCCCCATCAGCAATGCTTTAAAGGTATTTGCATTTAAACAAACTGGTCATTTAGATTAAATCATACTTTACCACTGTGCCTATAGTTGCAAAACTTAACCCCTCCCCCCCAAAAAACAACTTTAAGGTCTAACTCAGTGTTACTTTTGGGGTTAGTTAAAAATAACTTTGTCAGGACAACTGTTTATTCACCAGTTGGATTTTGTTAGAGAACTCTCGATATGCCAGTTAGTTGCTGATTACTAATAAATTTCAAAGTATGATTTTAAAACGTTTTAATATGTAGGCTGTTAACAGTTGGATTTGGATCTGTGCTATATCTCTCATTCTCTCACTGCCTCCCCAACACCCAAAAAAATGAAAAGCTATCCCTATTTACTTTTTAGAGATTTAGTTTCGTGCTCCATGAAGAATGAGAACAGCACTTTCTGGGTTTGAGTTTCCAAATTTCAAATTAATTTGTGGTTCTCCTTGGATAAATCATTTTTATTATTCATCCAGTTAATTTTTAGTTTCTAGTCACTGCTCTCCAAGGTCTCTCCAGACTTGTAATTTCTATGAATCTAAGTTTTTAGTAGAACTTAAAGCAATTTTTTCATTTGTTGAGTATTTGGGATATTTTTGCAAAGTACTTTGAAAAATAAATCTTTTTGTTACATTCATGTCTACATCTGTCACCTTCATTATATTTAAGCATCTCTAACATACAGCACATTTATCTCTCCTTGTCATGATGCAAACCAAGAATATTTTCCCAAGATGCATAACTGCTAAATGAGAACAAAAGAATGCAGAACTCATGTAAAGGTGGGAGAGATTACACCATGTTATCAAGAATTTTGATTTCTTAATTTTACTATCAGGGTTACCCTTCTCATTAACAGCCCTTAACTTCTCCTACCCCTGAGACATTTCTGGCATTTTAATCATTATTCCTATCATAATTACCGGGGTAGTTTCCTGGGGAGATATTCTCAATGCTCTCAGTGTTCAAAATTCTATTATAAATAGGGAACAATTATCATTGGATGTTCTCCTCTGCTGAAGGTAGGTCTACAAATTGTATACTCTTTGCAAAACAGATTAATGCAGTCAAATATTTTCATTTTTATCCATATTTTGAAGATGAGATTGAGACTTTATTTGTAGATTTATTTGTTATCACAGTGCTTTATATGATATTACTGGGAAATATTCTTTCTCTATCTGTTCAAAACATCCCAAGAATGAGCTCATTACAATGCAGATTTATACAATTTAATCCTTGTTTGTTAGCCTTTACACCATTCTCTGCAAATACCATTGATTTTCACATTGTTGTTTTAAAATAGATGTGAATGGAGTTGAGGATATCCTATCAGTGCTAATGATTGGGCCAGTAATTATACCTTTACTGTTTTTCTTTATGGGAAGTTCCTGAAAGGTTAATAAAAAAATACATATTTTTGTAAATTATACATTCTATCTTCTCAATTGTTTTGACAGATGATGCACTTCTGCAATAAACTGACTCTATCCCAGAACTCACTGGGACATCTGATCCCAGATCTAAACTTCAAGGAGGAGGGAGAGGCAATGGTCTACTACCTCTGTAGTTCAGCCTGCTCAAGGGTCCTGCAAAGGACTAGTTCATCTAGGATGGACTGTTAAAAGGATACCTTTGTTTTGTCTTGGAGGATAATCAAACTAAATTTTAAATGTAAAGAAATAGGATAATAGAATAAGTAATCAAAGAGGCAACAACATAAGGTCATTAAGGGTACTGCAGTTAAATTAATTGGTTTGCATCCTAATCTTGTCAATTACTTGTTGTCTGGCCAGGGAGACCTAGTTAGTCTCAGTGCTTTGGTTTCTTCATTGCAAAATGATGATACTAATAGAATCTGTTTCATAGGACCTTTGCATGCTAAAGTTCCAGGGAACACTCAGTAAAAGTTAGCTATTCTTACTGATATTATGAAGCTGAGACTGTTGTCACTAGAAAAATCTGTCTTAGTTTTTGTGTGTTGGAATGCTATAATGTATTCCATAAAGCTGAACTAGACTTTTTAAAACACTTTTCACAACACTTTAAAAAAAATCATAACTGTGAATATTCTTGAATATCCGTTTACATGTAACATCTTAACTAGGCAACTTAAAGAGTTCCCAAGATGGATGAGACAAACTCTACTATCACAGAGCTAAAGATTACGTATAGAGGAAAATAAATACACACTCATGCAGGAACTAAAACAAAATTGGAGAAATAGTATTAGTTTATGTTTCTTACATACCTTGAAAAATATATTTATATCATTTTATGCTTAAAATAAGTAGAACCATTAACCAAAGTCAACTCTGTGAACTGGAGAATCATGGGTTCATCAAGTGGGGTCAGGAGTTTTTGCATAGAGAAATCCCTCACTTTAGAGCTCTTCCCCAAACAAACTGCAGACATTATCTGACTCAGGATTCCCATACTTGAAATGAGCCAAAAGATGGGTTACAATCATGGAAATCTATAGTAATGGGAAACTTAGATCAGAATTAAAACTTTGGTGCCTATTATGTTATGTACCCAATTAATAGCATATTTAACTCCATTATTAAACATTTTCAGGGTAAGAATATAGTTCATTGAGATTAATTCACTCCTGAATTCATCGTGCTACCAATTACAGGTGGCCATGATATAATCACAGAGCCCATATATATTTTTTTACATGATATAAAAGGATGTCTCTAGCAACACTCTTTTTCACCTAGTGCCAAGCTAATATTTATCCTTCTGAGCTTTTCCATTGCATGCCATTCACCCTTCATATTTTTACACAGCTTGCTGTTTCTCACCAGTTCAGAAGTCCCCTCCTCAGAGAAATCTTTGATCACTCTTTCTGCACCCTGCCTCCTCCTATTTCTTATCTTCCTAGCATGCTGCCATTTTGTCACAGTATGTCCACCTCCTAAAGTATCTCATTTGTACATTTGTGTATTGCTTGGTCTTTTCAATGATGATAGAGTAGGATGCAAACCAGAATCTTATATATCTTGTTCATTCTCAGATTTCCAGAATTTAGAATACTGCTAGATCTAGGGGTACCTGGGTGGCTAAGTTGGTTAAGCATCCGAGGCTTGATTTCAGCTCAGGTCTTGATCCCAGAGTTGTGGAATTGAGTGCTGTGTCAGACTCTGTGCTAGGCATAGAGTCTGTTTGGGATTCTCTCTCTCTGTCTCTTCTCTACCCCCTCTCCCTCTTTTATAAAAACACAAAACAAAAGAACTGCTAGCTGTAACAAATATATCTGCCATAATATTGGCTTTGATGTTTGTAAATAAACTAAGGTAAGCAATTATAAACCAAGGTCAATTTTCAAGAGTAATAGACCCTTCAAATATTAATATTAAGGGGAGCTCAAATTTCCAAGATGGTGTTAATCCTACAGATGTCCTTAAGAACTTATAACAAGTTTTTACTCCTTGAGAGAAGTAAGATAGAAAAGTGTAGTAAATGGGGAAAATATTGTTTCGGAACCTTTTCCTTGAGAGGATATTAAGTGTGAATATAAATAAGCAGGTGTAGCATTGATTGCATCTGAAAACCAGTAGAATCTGAAATAACATGTCACCTAAACTTTACTTCATGATATTTACCATTGACATAATTTTAGTAGTGCATGCAGCAAACAAGCATAATGTTTAGTCAAATAAAATAAAATATGATGTAGGAATTTCGTATGTTGTAGGTATATGATAAGATATGGTAGGGAAAATATGTCAATAACTAGACTGCAACATCAATGTGTAAGTCCATAAGTTGGAAAGGATTTAGCCATTCCCTGACAATTTTTAATCTGACTTCGATCATGTTTGTGCCTTGAGATTTTAACATCAGTGTAATAATTAAGCAAATGTGAATGTCCAATTTTAGTAATATATGATAGCAATGTATGTAGTTATCTATTTTACTGATAAAGAACTAATGAATATTCATGGTATGTACCTACCTATAAGACCTATTAAGGGAAACAATGAAGCCTACCTATTCTAAACTTGGACATGGTGCATAATTGCATTGATTTTAAATTATTTCCATTAGAATAAGGATAAATCCGTCTCAAAAATTTCAAGAATAAAGCAGATTCATTCCTGTTTTTTATTTCTCTGTAGGTACTACAGACTGGCTCTATGGTAAGGCAATGCCAAATTTCACAGATGTGACAGAATTTATTCTTCTGGGCTTGACCAGCCGTCAGGAATTTCAAGTTCTCTTTTTTGTGGTATTCCTTGTCGTGTACATGATCACTCTGTTAGGGAACATTGGCATGATCATTTTGATCAGCATCAGTCCTCAGCTTCAGAGCCCTATGTACTTTTTCTTGAGTCATTTGTCTTTTGTGGATGTGTGGTTCTCTTCCAACGTCACCCCTAAAATGCTGGAAAACTTAATATCAGAGACAAAAACCATTTCCTATGTGGGGTGTTTGGTGCAGTGCTACTTTTTCATTGCCCTTGTGCACGTGGAAGTCTATATCTTGGCAGTGATGGCTTTCGATCGCTACATGGCCATCTGCAACCCTTTGCTTTATGGAAGTAAAATGTCCAGGACTGTCTGTGTTCGACTTATCTCTGTGCCTTATGTCTATGGGTTCTCTGTTAGTTTAATATGTACACTCTGGACATATGGCTTATACTTCTGTGGAAACTTTGAAATCAACCACTTCTATTGTGCAGACCCTCCTCTCATCAAGATTGCCTGTGGGGGAGTCCACATCAAAGAATACACGATGATTGTTATTGCTGGAATTAACTTCACGTATTCTCTCTCTGTGGTTCTCATCTCCTACACCCTCATTGTAGTCACTGTGCTACGCATGCGCTCCGCCGATGGCAGGAGGAAGGCATTTTCCACATGTGGGTCCCACTTGACAGCTGTTACTATGTTTTATGGGACTCTCATATTCATGTATCTCAGACGTCCCACTGAGGAGTCTGTGGAGCAGGGGAAAATGGTGGCTGTGTTTTACACCACAGTGATCCCCATGCTGAATCCCATGATCTACAGTCTGAGGAACAAGGATGTGAAAGAGGCGGTCCACAAAGCAATTGCCAAGGCAAACAAGGGCCGATGAAACTTCATTAAATAGTTTTGTGGTATGTTGCTACCTATTATGAATGTCCAGGCATAAAAGTCTTAATGCAACAAGGATTTTCTAAAGGCAACTCTTACATACAATAAGAGGTCCAATCTAACACAGGATGCCTTACTCCAGAAGGGACTCCCACTGCTAAGACTGCTTTATTCTATATATACAACCTTATCATCAAAACTGACATATTAGTGTCATTCAGAATGTACATAAAATTGTGTTAAGTGTAGTCATTGGAGGAATTCATAAATGACTCTATATAAATAAATATTAATTACAGATACCTTTGCTAGAGTTGAACATGTTTTCCTAGGGTATTTCCCTATACCCATGCTCCTCTACCTAGAAAAAGAGTAATAATTCATGTATTTTTCATGACCTTAGGTATGTTAATGGTTCCTGATTAACCAAAAAGTGTTCTATAACGTTCGTTCACACATGGACTTCTGAAAATGGAATTGTATTCAGAATCTTCAACCTGTGTCTCAGGACCATCATAAATTATATCTTCAGTATGTGTTGTTTGGTAGTTAACAATGTTTCTGCTTCAGTAAGCTGTTTATTCTAACTCTACTCTTTAGTTTGGATTCTGGTAAAACTCTTTTTTTTTTTTTTTAAAGATTTTATTTCTTTGACAAAGGGAAAGGGAGAGAAGCCGGGTAGCAGCAGAGAGAGAGAGAGAGAAGTAGGCTCCCCACTGAACACAAAACCTGATGTAGGGCTTGATCCCAGGATCCTGAGATCATCACCTGAGCTGAAGGCAGACGCTGAATGAGCACCCAGGCGTTCCTTGATTCTGGTATAACTCTGGTTATAAGCTGCTAAATAAAGAACTGAAGAATATAATGTTAATGAGAAGAAACTAGGATCCAGCAATAACTTCGGATCATATCAACCAAAGGTTTAATGGGACAAAGTCTGGCAGAGGTCCTATTTCATATATCAGAAAATTTATAGATTCATTTTTTAAATTATGCTGAGGACAGGAAACTCCTTTGTCATAAGCGTTCACCCTTTTAAGAGCCGGAAATTTATCTATTTATTCTTGTTACTTTCTATTTATTTATGAGCCTCTTTCTCATTTGTAGTGGTTGTCATCTAAAGTTCAGTTTTCAGATTTATTTAGAGAAAATTATGAATTAGTTTAAGAAAAATATGTAAGCAAATAAGTGTGATATGTTAATGAGAAAGTGTGATATGCTTATGTCAAGTGTGACATGCTAATGAGGAAAAACCATAAGGCATAGTAATAATCTAAAAGTCAGAAAACACAACTGATGACCACAAACACTCATATACACATTTGCCTGTCATATATCTATATCATCTATATCTATGTATATCTATAGATATATTTAGTCACTGTGCATATATTATATAGTATAATGCATACAGCAACTTCTTGGGACTGCTGTCACATACTACTTCCCTTGGGGGTTATATATATCCATTGTCTTAATTTCTTCAGAGTCCAATAATTTCTGCAATGTCCAAGACATTACAAACCATTACATGGTTTGAATGAGACAAAGTCCAGTAGGTCTGTTGTGAAAGTCTCTCTTGTTACACCATCAGTTAATTTTAGTCATATAATATTCAAACAGCAGACTGATTTATTTAGAATCCACCTTTTGCCCATCTTATTATTGGAGGAGGTCATTGACAGGACACAACTGCCAGTTGACTGTCAAGCTGGACCAAGGCAAGAGCTCCTTATTCCTTCCCCTGTCTTTGGAATGTTCTCCCACAGTAGGAGCCATTTTCAAGGATAAAGCCTTGGAGAGCAAAGTGTTGTTGAAGACCATCTGCACGTATATGTGACTGAACCCTGTGAAGGCCTCCATATACACTTTTAAGATTCTGGCAGGAACCTGTGGAGATTTACTTATGTGGCCACCTAAGACCAGCCTCACATGTAAGTTTCCTTCCTTATGAGATGGCACCTATCAATCTGTAGGGCTCTACCTCTTCCTTTGGTCTTTGTCCTTATAGGAAGAAGCCAGTTTCAGATTTCACTGAGGAAATTCCCAAGGTTAGAAATTAACACTTACTAAAAAAAGGTTGTTGCACTTTAAAGCCACAGAAACCATTCAAAGTATCTTAATAAAAATAAGCAAGAAGCAAATGTATTTTTGTTTTAGTTTCTGTTTTTAAGTAAAATTATAGTGGTATTTTACAAAACTCAGGGGCAGGGAACATAACTAGGTTTTACAAGAAACTAGCAGTTGGGTGATTTGGATTTCTTATTTTTCTTTCTCTACAGATCAGCATTCTGTTTTTTAGTGCTCAGGGAAGCCTTAAGTGAAAACCTCAGCTCCAGAATTCACTTAATTTAAGGTTAAGTGATCAGCTGAGACTCACTGGAATTACAGGATTACAATGACAGATTCCATTGAAAGACATCTGATTGGCTCATTCTCAGTCATGTAATCACCTCAATGTGCTGTGCTTTTAGGGGTAGGACTCCTAGTGCAATGACAATGTCCCATTCCACATCTGTGAGGAAGGAGAGTCTCAGAGGGGACAGTAACTTTGTAAACAAGAATGCCATCTACACTGTGTTCCTTTTGTCTCCTTAGCCATTCATTCACTCCACCCCTATACTACCATTCAGAGTAGTTACAGGGGTTGAATTAGACCCTAAGAGGGACACATTGTAGAGGATAAATTCATCAAACCCTAACCTGGGAATTGAGCTTACCAGACTGAAAAACCTAAACCCTGTGCCTGAGCCAAACCCAGGCATGTCATAATATACTGGCAGAATAACAAAGCAGAAGGGGTAGGTATTTATACTGTATTTGTACTGAACGCTGGTGGGCTTCTCCCAAAAGAATCAGGAATGAGAATTTGCTATTTATTTATTTATTTATTTATAAATTTTATTTATTTATTTGACAAAGATCACAAGTAGGCAGAGAAGCAGGCAGAGAGAGAGGGAAGCAGTCTCCCTGCTGAGCAAGAGCCCAGTGTGGAGCTTGATCCCAGGACTCTGGGATCATGACTTGAGCCAAGGAAAGAGGCTTTAACCCACTGAGCCACCCAGGCGTCCCTATTTATTTATTTATGAATGGGCTTTCAATACCTGTTTTCCACACTAGTACTGCCTTATCCCACATATTCTCCTTTCTCCTTGGGGCCTGATACAACGCTTCAGGAGAAAACGTCTTGAAAAATGTCTGGAGGCACTTGTGGCTAGTAGCTCATGCTACTGGAATTTTTGCCTTGGTGGCACATTGATTGCCTTAGTGACCCTTTTCTGACCCTTTAATTTTCTCAGAGTGTTACTAACTCCTATCAAAACTAGAAGTTTGTTTTTGTAATTATTTGGTTGACATTTGCCTTCTCTACCAGAGTTCAGCCTTATCAGGCAGGAATGTGCTTGCTTTGGCTCACAATATCAAGCACACAGTGGACACTGAGTATTTGAATTTATGAGTGAAAAAAACGTATTACATTCTGGTTGAAGGTTTAAGTGGATTTGGATTTTTTTTCCTTATAATCACTGCAACATAGAGTTATATTCTTGGAATGTGACAGCAATCATAATTACCATATTGTTTTTCTTTTTTAAAATTAATTAATTTATTTTTTTAAATAAACATATAATGTATTTTTATCCCCAGGGGTACAGGTCTGTGAAATCGCCAGGTTTACACACTTCACAGCACTCACCATAGCACATACCCTCCCCAATGTCCAGATCTCCAACACCCTCTTCTGTCCTCCCGCCCCCCAGCAACCCTCAGTCTGTTGTTTGAGATTGAGTCCTTTATGGTTTGTCTCCCTCCCAATCCCATCTTCTTTCATTTTTTCTTTTCCTACCCCCAACCCCACCACATTGCATACCATATATTTTTAACTACATCTGGCCTGTCCCCTAATCCTCGGTAAAGTTCCCATATCCCCCCAAAATATCCCCATATTCCAAAGAAACTTTGGAAAGCACAGCTCTGCTTAGGGAATTTAGGGATAGGTATACATTTTTGCTTTGGAGAGTAGAGCTTTCTAAAAGGTAATCATGATTCTCAAATCTGCATAATGAAAAATGACATCTTTTCAAAGGACATGATAATTGTATAATACCAGGGAGTGACCAGCAATGTATCTAGTGGTGGTCAGAGGCAGAGTGAGGACTGGTGGTTAGCAGACCAGGTAGAGGTGGGGGCAGGCTATGAAATGACATCAGAATGGACAAGAAACTTACTTCACCAACTTCCCTGCCCCCTTCTCTGTCTTCCACCAATATACAAACATACTTTTTTTAATTAATTATTTTTATTAATATATATGTATTATTTGCCCCAGGGGTACAGGTCTGTGAAGAAGCAGTTGACTCTTATCATTTGAACAGTAGCTATCGAGGCCAGTATTATCTGGGTGATATACCTAAACAGTAACAATTTGTTAAAAGTCTAAATTCTACTCCTTTAAACATTTCATCTTATTATAGACTATATGAAAAATATAATTCATGTACAAAATAATTTTATTCATATAAAGGGTGGTAAAAATGAATTTACCCCATCAAAAGCTTATAAAAGATTATAAAAACAATGTATCTACATATGGCATTACTCCAAGTTAGACATTACTCCAAGTCATTTTTTAAAGTTTGTTAAAAACAGGACATAACATTTGTCAATTGCTTTCCTTAAGGCATTTTTTACCTCTTGGTTCCTCAAGCTATAGATCATGGGGTTTAGCATAGGAATTACTATTGTGTAGAACACAGAGGCCATTTTGTCTGTGTCAAGGGAATGGTTTGATTTTGGCTGCAGATACATGAAGATCAGAGTCCCATAGAATATAGTCACAGCAGTCAGGTGAGAGGCACAAGTAGAAAAAGCTTTGCACCTCCCTTCTGTAGATTGGATTTTCAAGATGGCGGCCACTATGTATAAGTAAGAAATAAGAACTGTTGTCAAAGAGCTGATCATGTTGAATCCAGCAAAGATGAAAATCAAGATTTCTTTGAGGCTGGTGTCCGAGCAGGCGAGGGCCATCAAAGGGACATCATCACAATAGAAGTGATTGATGATATTGGGGCCACAGTAAATCAGTTGGAAAGTAACAACTGTATGGAGCAAAGCAACAGAAAAGCTGTATAAGTAAGGGCCTATTACCAGTTGCATACACACCTTTCGGGACATAATCACCATGTAGAGAAGAGGATTGCAGATGGCCACATAACGATCATAAGCCATTACTGCAAGAAGGAACATCTCTGAAATCAGGAAGTTCAGGAAAAAGCCCAGCTGTGTTGCACATGCATAGAAAGATATAGACTTGTGCTTGCTTAGGAGGGTTTCCAGGAATTTGGGGGTTACTGATGAAGAGTAACAGAGGTCTACAATGGCCAGATTACTGAGAAAAAAGTACATGGGTGTGTGAAGTCGAGAATCCAATCGGATTAATGAAATCATCCCAAGGTTCCCTATGAAAGTTAGAGTATACACCACTGAAATGAGCACAAACAGAATGACTTCAAACTCTCTATGGACTGAAAAACCCAAAAGAATGAATTCCGTCACTTTGGTTCTATTCCTTTCAGCCATTTATTCCAGTCTCTTAACTGCTGAAAAAAGACAAGATAAATCCAGAGACAAATTATTTAGTCAAGGAATTGTCACCAGATGCCAACTCTTGCGTGTTTTAGCTTCAGAAATTATATTTCATTGAGGTGGAATTTAAAAACAAACAAATACATCCCATTTCAAACTGTTCTCTCTGGCTGTTCATAATTTTCTGAGGTCAAAAATTGAGGAACTATAAACAAATAAATTGATGGCTATATAGTAAAAATAACAAAGAAACAAAAATTATATTGGGTAAGAAGAAGAAAACAAATTTTTATTTCCTGCCCCTTTATTTTCTTCTTCATGGAGCAAACCCATAATGCATCAATTTGTCTTTTTGAATAGATACTTTTTTTTTCAATTTTAATAAGTACGCCTTATGCTAAATGAAAAGGTAAACAGGATATCCGATGTGGAAAGTGGACCATTAAATGTTTTTATTTGTGAATTAGGCAAATTTTAAAGTGTATATGTTAGTTCATTTTCAAATACTGCAATCTAAAAATTAAAAAATAATATGCTTGTGAGTAGGAATAGAATATGTATTTTTTAAAAATATAGTTCTTTGGATTATAGTGTTTATGGTATTCTATTTTAATTACTTCCAATGTTTATAGTTGGAAATGTTTTCCAGCATTTCTGGTAAATTCTCAGCGAAACAATAGCATGCATTCTTACTTTTAAAAGGTGGCAAACTCTTTGTCAAAAGAAGGAATGATTTTCAAGAAAAAATACTCTTTTCATATGATGTTTGTAAAGTTTTCATTATCACAAAAATGACTTTTGGATGCCTGGGTGACTCAGTCATTTAAGTGTCTGCCTTCAGTTCAGGTCCTGATCCAGGGGCCTGGGATGGAGCCCTGCATCTGGCTCCCTGCTCAGCAGGGAATCTTTCTCCCTCTCCCTCTGCCCTTCCCCCACCCCACCCCACCCCTGGTTTGTGTGCTCCTTCTCGCTCTCATGTTCTCTCTGTCTCTCTCAAATAAATAAACAAAATATTTCTTAAAAGGCAATGGCTTTCATGTCCACAGTTATGAATATATCAATATTACCTCTTGGTCCAGCTTAGGGATCCAAGCTGTCAGTCATTATTGGTGAGTCAATTTCCCTTATTGGATTCTGTATTTATAAGACATGTGAAGCCATGTCTTTCTCCAATTACCACCATATTCACAGTCTTCTTAGACCCCTGACCCTCAGTGTCTTCTCACCTTCATCTCCAAAGTCAGAATTAATTTATCTTATTCCATATATAACTCGCCTGTAGTTATCACAACTTACATGGTGTGGTTTTGGGGAGTTACATGTCTCTTTCCACCTCTGAGACTGTGAAAGTTCACTTTAATTTTGTGAGGAAAATAAAAGATAAGAAATTCTCACCATATCAAATACACATATACATATAGACAGTGTGTGAAATCTCTTTTTCTCCCCAAAGGTATTACCCAAAGGGAAACAGTTTTGTCTAAGTGGTCAGAAAAATCATCTTTTAAATTTTCTCTTCTTCCTTTATTGACTCAGCTTAACACTGTAAATGGCACCTAATGCATTCTCCAAAATTACACAAAATACATACATGCACACATACATGTATTCATACAAACATATATAAGTGTTGTGTATGGATATATATATGCATATGTGTATGTGTATAAACACACATGCATACTCACATACATAAAATCTGACATGAAAACAATTTTCTCTCTCATTCATTTTCTTCCTTCTTGGTAGAACCAAAGCTCACCTTGTGAAAGGTGTGTTTGGATAGAATTTTGGAACTGGCTTGTCTTCCTGAGCTGGCATCTCCCTTCTCTGGGTGTAGAGCAGAAGGGGAAATGAGAAAGTGTTGATGGGATCACTTTGGATGTTTGAAAGGTGGAAGTTTTATTATGAGTTACTTTTCTTGGTACTCATACTGGAATCAGGCTCATTTTCTTCCCTTGTACAACCATTAAAAGAGAGGAAAAAAATGCAAAATCTACATTTTCATCAATTTCAGATTTTGAAAAGACCAGCCCCCATTTTTGTGTATTACTTTCACTTCTGAATAGCTTTTTGATACACATTTCTTGAACCCATCAAGATTTTCTCCTAAGAGAAAGGCAATAGATACATAAAAGCTTGTCTTCTACAGAAACTGATTTCTGAAGTTTTGTCAACAGTGAAATATATTTCCTCCAAAGGAAGCCTTAGTCTCAGTGAGCTACTGAGGGGTATAGCTTATTCTGGGAGCATTAAGAGGATTATTTCATTCTTGCGTTTAGATGTTAGCTTCATCCAGTTGGAGCGGAGTCAGACAGGGTCATCTATTTTCTTTTTAATGGGGAAAACTGGATGACTTGGGGAAGGTCTGTGGAAATGACAAACCATACCTGTTTAACCTACCTGGTTGTGGAAGAAATCCTCTCCTGAATGTTTTCAAAGGGGCCTCCTTCCAATGACACTATCCAATGATAGTGAGTGTACGTGAATGAGTGATATAGGCTTTATACAATGGAGTCTTTATTCCCTAGCAAGTTAATTCCCAGTGTTCCACAACATGACTACCTTAGGGTCACTGACACTCCAGGGCACAACTATGATTAAAAAGTTCTAATTAGGAAAAGATTAGTCCAGGAAACAAATTTGACATTAGGTCATATTCAAATTAGAACTGTCTCACCATAAAATCACTAGTCTTTGGTTATGTATGTCCAATCTGATTTATGTAAACAAAACAAAGAGAAACAAAATCAAATGGCAAGCAATTTAAATTACAACCATTTTTAATGTCATTATTTGTAATTGTCCCTTTCTGCCTATGTGACCATTTTAGAGGGATTCTGATTTAATCATTTGTCTTATCTAGCTGAGTGAGTTTTATATCTAGAAGTTCTAAATTTTTTAAAAGGTATTTTATTTATATAATTGACAGACAGAGATCGCAAGCATGCCGAGACAGAGAGGCATGCCGAGAGAGAGAGAGAGAGAGAGAGAGAGGAAGTCAGGTTCCCTGCTGAGCAGAGAGCCCCATGTGGGGCTTGGTCCCAGGTCCCTGGGATCATGACCTAAGTTGAAGGCAGAGGCTTTAACCCACTGAGCCACCCAGACGCCTCTAGAAGTTCTAAATTTTTAAGCGACAATTCTGTTTATTTTTTCTTTGCTAAGTTGTGGACATGAAAATAATAACAAATCCCCTTTATTTATATTTTAGAGAGTTGACATTTAAAGTCACGTTTCATTAATTTGTTGAATGACTTAAGACAAGAACCTAAACTCTTTGTCCAAATAGCCAACTGCCTTGATGTTATTTAATTAAATAACCCGTCTTTCTTATTAATTTACAATTTAAAAGTATCATTTTATTTACTAGAATAATTCAATAAACTTGACTAGCTTCTGATTATAATAAATATCTTGGAGTTTTAGAAATTTATCAAAAGCATTTTTATATATCCTTTCTTTTGTAAAATAAATATTTTACAGAATATAAATGAAGTATATGTATATGTATGCTGATTATAAAATTTTATACATGGGAAGATAGAAATGCAAATATAAAAATAAATATATGTCACATACAAATTCATATCATCTACCAGAGGTAACTGTTCTTTAAATTTAGGGGGACTTTTGATTTTCTCTTTTTCCTTTATATTTTTATGTATTTCATTAAATTGGGCTCATAGAGTATATGAAAATTTACTACTTATGATTACCATTTTTACCATCAATATATCAGGATTTTACATGTTATTTAAATTTCTTTCCAAGGCATGTTTTCTACTATAACTGTAACAGTTCCTATTTCTACATTTTGTGATTTAAAAAAAAAATTATAATTCTTTTATTCAAAATTTGTTTTGAATGTTCCAGTATTTTAGGGTAGAATGCTAAATGGCTCTAAAGGTTCAGAATATCTGAGAAACTAAGGGAAATGCCACCTTCTGTACTGCCCTTCTTCATCTGGTGATTTTAATTAAATAATTGATGGTCATTAAGAAAAAACTGAAGTCAGAGTTACTCCAGTGTTGATGATGAAATTGTCTCTCTGTGTCTTATTAAAAACTCTTCATTGCAAACAGAATTCCCTACTGTAATTGCTTCACAGAGGCTACTTGATAATCAGTTTCAAGGGGCCTTATTAAAATGACAAGGTTTTCAGCTTTTTCATGGGGACATATTAAATGAAACCCATTTCAGCAAACATAAAGTTTCAGAGTAGAATTAATGAATCTGCAGTTTAGTTTGAGTGTGTGGAGATTATCATCTGATTCCTCGGGGATGGCTATTTCCTCTACCTTGAACTGCCTTCCTTTGGGAGATAAGATATTGTAGTGGGAAGAGAAGGGGATGTGGAGTCAGATCTAGGTTTGCAAGCAGACCCTTCTGCTGTCTACACATGTGCTCTTGCGAAGGCCATAAATTCTGAGCCTCAATTAAGAAATGAAAATGCTACTAATAGCAAGGGGTTATTTTGAAGAGTAAACGCATAACAGATTTTAATTACTTTGCAAACTACAAATTGATCATATAATGATCATGAGTAGAATATTAATGGTCATAATTAAGAAGCACTAAAATTCATTGGGTGCTTATTATGTGCCAGACAAGGTATAAAAATGTCTACATACATGTGAATCAAAAAGTAATTCTTATTCTTTCCCAAACAAGAATCCCACTCTAACAATGAATTCCACATCACACCCAGGGAATAGTAAACTGTTAATCACACCTCTAAATTCTCTCATTTTTCATGGGATACACATCAGTTGCAACATGTAATTTTTTTTCCATTTTGAATTCCACAAATTGTAATGTTTCTACATATGGGGTTTAGGCAAAACTCATTATTATGATCTACAATGTTGTGTATCCATGGTCCTGACTGTCTTTTCTAATTTCTCCTGCTTTTTCCTTTCCTGTCCACCATGAAATTCCTTTCCTTCATTGATTGTAGCTATCCATTTTGTCTTTGCATATTCTGTATCACTGAAATATTATCCCATAGTTTTTCCTCTCTGTAATGACTAAATCTCTCATCTTCTTAGTACAAGGTCAAAAGTTAACATCTTGGTAAAATTTTCACTAAATTCACATAATTTTCTCTTAACTAATCTTCCAAAGAAGGAAGAATGCTGATTGATTATTTCTCAGGATACTGTGTCTTCCTTAAGTCACTGTTATATTTCTCATGCTATATTATATGCATTTTCTTTGTCTGTCTCTCTCATTAGACTCTGAGCTACATGATAAATAAAATAATATAAATAAAATAAACACTTTAAAAATAATATTCAGTAATTAGGGGAATAATTTGAATAAAATGACCTAAAAGAAAAGAAACAACATAGTAGATTATTATTTCTATATTTCTTTAGTGCCTTTTTATTTGAATATTTTTGAGTATGTCTTAGTTTAATACACACATATATAATAGACCTCACAAGATTGTTAATAGATTTTTCCCACTTTGTTTTTTTTTTTAAGATTTATTTATTTATTTGGGCGGTGGGGTGGAGGGAGGGGGAGAGAGTCAAGCAGTCTCTGCACTGAGCATGGAACCTGAAATGGGGTTGATCTCACAAGCCTAAAATCATGACTGTGTTTTTTATTTTTTTTTTTTATTTTTCTATTTTTTTGTGTTTTCTTTAAATTTATTTTTTATTTATTTTCAGCATAACAGTATTCATCATTTTTGCACCACACCCAGTGCTCCATGCAATCCATGCCCTCTATAATACCCACCACCTGGTACGCCGACCTCCCACCCCCTGCCCCTTCAAAACCCTAAGATTGTTTTTCAGAGTCCATAGTCTCTCATGGCTCACCTCCCCTTCCAGTTTCCCTCAACTCCCTTCTCCTCTCCATCTCCCCATGTACTCCATGCTATTTGTTATGCTCCACAAATAAGTGAAACCATATGATAATTCACTCTCTCTGATAGACTTATTTTACTCAGCATAATCTCTTCCAGTCCTGTCCATGTTCCTACAAAGTTTGGGTATTCATCCTTTCTGATGGAGGCATAATACTCCATAGTGTATATGGATCACATCTTCCTCATCCATTCGTCCGTTGAAGGGCATCTTGGTTCTTTCCACAGTTTGGCGACCGTGGCCATTGTTGCTATAAACATTGGGGTACAGATGGCCCTTCTTTTCACTACATCTGTATTTTTGGTGTAAAAATACCCACTAGTGCAATTGCAGGGTCATAGGGAAGCTCTATTTTTAATTTCTTGAGGAATCTCCACACTGTTCTCCAAAGTGGCTGCACCAACTTGCATTCCCACCAACAGTGTAAGAGGGTTCCCCTTTCTCCACATCCTCTCCAACACATGTTGTTTCCTGTCTTGCTAATTTTGGCCAATCTAACTGGTGTAAGGTGGTATCTCAATGTGGTTTTACTTTGAATCTCCGTGATGGCTAGTGATGATGAACATTTTTTCATGTGTCTGATAGCCATTTGTATGTCTCCACTGGAGCAAAGTCAATGTACAGAAATCAGTGGCTTTCTTATACACTAACAATGAAAATGCAGAAAGGGAAATTAGAGAATCGATTCCATTTACTATAGCACCAAGAACCATAAGATACCTGGGAATAAACCTAACCAAAGAGGTAAAGGAACTGTACTTAAGGAACTACAGAAAACCCATGAAAGAAATTGAAGAAGACACAAAAAGATGGAAGACCATTCCATGCTCTTGGATCAGAAGAATAAACATTGTTAAAATGTCTATACTGCCTAGAGCAATCTATACTTTTAATACCATTCCAATCAAAGTTCCACCAGTATTTTTCAAAGAGCTGGAGCAAATAATCCTAAAATTTGTATGGAATCAGAAGAGACCCCGAATTGCTGAGGAAATGTTGAAAAAAAAAAATAAAACTGGGGGCATCACGCTACCTGATTTCAAGCTTTATTACAAAGCTGTGATCACCATCGTGTTTTTAACATTTCTGGTAAGTAAGAGTGCCATTTCTGGTGAAATTTAATTATTCTGATTCATTGATTTCCTTGGGTTTTGCTGATCACATTATTTATGAAACATGTTTTTATTCCTTTCTTTAAAAATTTTATTTCTCTTATTTTTGTTTTGTACAGATTTCCTGGTCTCCTTGATAATACTTTTAATAGAGATGTATTGATATTTTAACCTCACCAGCTAGTATGACTACTTACAAATTTTAAAATGTGTTTATCCTTTTAATTAATGAATTATTATTAGTAATTATTTTTAGTAGGGACATTTTCAAAGACACACAAAATGAGAAGATTTGATATAATAATCCCTACCCCAATAACAATTGTCCAGCTTCAGAGTCTACATTAATTGTTTGGATTTAATTTATCCATACTTCTTACCCCATTCACTAGCCCCCCAAATTTATTTTGAAATAAATCCCAGAATTCACACCATTTCATCTATCAGTGTTCTCCAGACAAAGACCTCCAGCGAGAACCTCTAGTCAAAGTTGTGTTACTGTTACTTGTTTCAACAAGGGAGGTTTAACACCATGGGAAACAGGTCCATCTCAATAAGGGGGCTTAGATATCAAGCTTGATATGGGATTTTATCCTGTGAATTTATTTATGGTAGGGTTCAAGAAAGCATGTTTGCACTCTGGATTAGTTGCAGTCATTGAGTGACTGTGTTTTTATAATTTGATATGTTAATGGTTCTTATTTAGAACATGGACAAATTGGAGTCAGGTTAAAGCTTTAGTTGGTAAAGAAGACACAGTCCCTTATATTAGCCAGATGGAAAAGATGTTTGACCATTTTTGTGGTTTAGACACAGTGTTCTCGATTTTGTCTAGATCTATGACATTATTACTGAGTGACTCTCTTTTTGTCTTGCTTCATTACCATTACCCAGTAAACTTTTCTCATGTTGGTGCTCTGTGAAATTATTGACATATCATTAATATTATTGATATGATACTACAGCTTAGCTTTTAGTGTCAGACTAGATCCCACCTGACAATTCTCAAAAAATGTTTTTGCTTCCTCATATCCACACATATCTCACTGAAGATACATAATTTTGATCACATGGATAAAATGTTGAGTTAATATATTAAGCATGTAGTAAAAATCCATGTACCTTACAGATCATTTCCTCATTTCTAGGAATAGTAATCTTATCCATTCTTTAAATCCCATCTTGGGTTCTTCATTTACCCAAAGGTCTTAGAATACACCCACCTCCACTTAAATAGAAGTGATCTTACTGACTAGAAACTTCCCAAAACGTTTAATTTTCAAAAACAACAAAAAAGTAAGATTACTTGCAAAGGAATTTGAGAATTATTGATCAGATTCCTGAGAATAAAACTATATAATTCAAATGAAGAGATGTTAACAAGCAAAGAATTGTAATGCACTTAGAACCTAAGAAAAGTGCAGTCATATCATTACTTCAAGGTTTGAAGGGACATAGGGAGTTGGAGAAGCCCAATGGGAGGAAGGCTGTGGATGAGGGGCTGACTGGAGGAACCCAGAGGGAGGGTTGCATCTTCTGCTTAAGACATGGTACCAAAGTGAGGCGAGAGCAGGGGCAGGGACGAAGGGCACTGACCTCCCTCTCTTGGTGCCATCAAACCTCTTGTCACAACCTCCTTATGGCTGCATTTAGTTGGATCCAGCTCTCATGCATGTTTAGGAGATGCGGTTACTCTGTGTATGCTTAAAGCAGAGAAAGGCGAGAATTCACAACCAATTCATGGTTATGTCTCTGGGGTCAAAATATGATTTTTCACTTACTCAGTGGGTGACCTTAAGCAAGATGCCCAATCTCTCTATACTTTGGTTTCCTCCTTTGACAGTAATAATGATAGTTATATCACAGGATTGTTGTGAAAATTAAATGTACATATAATGTATAAAAATTTATATAATATCATATATAAATAAATAAAAATTACACACAGACACACACACAACACACAAGTGCCTGGAACAATATGAGTGACCCTAAATAAATGTTTGTATATATTATCATTAGTGAAGAGAGATGTTCTTCTATCTATTTATAGGAGAAAGCTGAGAGAATTGTTTAAGTTGAGAAGGCTTAGTTTCCTCATCTGTTTAAATGACCATGTTAAGTTAGATGACCCTGGATGTTTACATTGAAAAAGATGCAAATAATTAGTTGTAAGACCTTCAAAAATTGAATGCAAGGGTTAGTGTTGGTAAGGATGTGGAGAAATTGTCTTATACCTAATTGATAGGAATACACTATGGTATAGCTGCTATGGAAAACGTTATAGAGGCTTCCTCAAAAAAATGAAAATAGAACTACCTTATCCTTCATCAATCTCACTTTTGGATATATATCTCAAAAACTTGAAATCAAGATCTAGAAGAGATATCGAAATCCTCACATTTCTTGCATCATTTTTCCCAGTAACCACAGTGCAGAAGCAACTTAAATGCCCATAAAGAAAATATGGCATATACCTACAATAGAATATCCTTCAGCTGTGAAGAAGGAGGAAATTCTGCCGTATGTAAGAACATGAAGATATTACACTAAGTGCAATAAGCCAGCTACAGAAGGATGAACACTGCATTATTCTAAGTAGAAGAATGAGGCATCTAACATTGACTCATAGAAAGAGTAGAATGGTGGCTTCCAGGGACCGGGGGTTGAAGGAAATGAGAGTTGTTTGTCAATGGGTAGAAAAGGTCCATATGTTCTAGGGCTCTGCTGTGCAACATTTTGTCTATAGTTAACAGTGCTGTATTGTGCACTTAAGAAATTGCCAAAGAGGTTCCATCTCATGTGAAATGTTTTTTACCATGATTAAGAAATAAAAGCTGAAAAAAGTGTGGTTTATTAAATGATAAGGATACAATATACATTTTTCCAGGTTCCAGAGGAAATCTGACAAAGAACTGAAGAGTGTTCATTGTCTGTATCAGTAGGATAATTATCAGACAAGCTATAAAGAATTGGCTTCAGTGGTGGAGGGAAAAGTTGGATTGGAAAGTACAAAAGATTGGGAGAACTTGGAAGCAGTAGAAACATTTTCCAGGAATGTTTGCTTCTTCTATGAGTTTTGTTTTACACACACACTTATCTAGTAATGTATGATATATACTAGGCTTAAAAATGGCTTTCTAGTTTGAAATTTGGTAAGAAACTGGATTTTACTATTAATAAAAACACATTTTCTTTTTTATATAGACTCACCAAGGTAGAATCTGAAACTGGTTTTCAGGTATGATTTTGGATTATTTTGGCTTTATTTACTTTTTGTTTTCTCTTAGTTTTTTTTTTTTTTAAGATTTTATTTATTTGACAGAGAGAGAGAGAGAGAGATCATAAGTAGGCAGAGAGGCAGGGAAAGAAAGAGGGGGAAGCAGGTTCCCTTCTGAGCAGAGAGCCCGATGCGGGCCTCCATCCTAGGATCCTGGCATTATGACCTGAGCTGAAGGCAGAGGCTTAACCCACTGAACCACCCAGGCACTTCTCCTCTTACTTTTTAAAAAAACATCTTCTGAAAACTTACTTACCATAGAGTTTACTGAATCCTTCCCATATATGAATTTATTCAATCCTCACAAAATCATAAAGAATGTACAATTTTTATTTGATTTTACAATTGAGGACCAAAAATATATGGACATTGTCTAAGGTCTAACACGTTAGTTACTCAAGATTTAAGTGTTAGTCTTTTCCTTTCACAAAACTTGTATTTTTATTCAAATGAACCAAGGTTCACAGTCTTTTCATATTGTTTCTAGTAGTATAGTCTACTTTTTCCTTCATGGAAATTGTCTGATTGGTGTACTTGAAGTATGGTTCCTTTAGGAATACAGATAATTAAAAAGATTTTTTAAACTCCCCAATATAATTTGTCCAGCTCATCTTAATTTGAGAAAAATAAGAAAGAAAACTCTCAGATGTCTCCAGATATCTCCAGATAAAAAAGCTCTCAGATATCTCCAGAGGTTCAAATTTAAACCCAAAGGGATCTAGGAACTAATAAATCACCCAAACAACTTCAGAATGAGCTCACTCATAGCTTAGGATTATTGCTAAGCCCAGGTGAGTCATGGAATTTGTATATGGAGTGAATCACCAATGCTCTACCAATGACTAGGTTTTCCATTAGAAACCTCTCCTCTTGGTGAGTTGTGGTAGTCGATGGAATAAATGAGCCTGCTTTTAGAGAAAATGCCTATAACATCCTAACTGCATTTCTTAGTTTCATACTCCTTATTGTTACACTCTTTGCTTTTCGGTACTTTCTAAAGGATGTCTGCTTCCTTATTCATCTCCAATTCTCTGTCCTTCTTTCCATCCCTACCTTCCTCCCTTCTGTTTGTCTGTCTGTCATTCCTTTAAATGACCTCATATTGAGTTAGCGAGATAATCTTGAATCACCCTCTGTCCTACAGTAGTACCCACAAAAGCTAGTTGTTATTATATAGCCAATGGAGTAGAAATACATGAGCGGGTGGGTTTTTCTGTCTAAAATTCTATTATAAGAATGGACGACCAAGAATGGCTCTACACTTAAGTGCTGGTAACAGTGTTTATCTCTCTTGGCCTTTGGAAACACCAAATGTTTTGTAATAAATAAAGAATGAGTACTCACTGTAATTTTTGAATCCTGACATAAAATAGAAATCCACTGGATTTCATTTTTCTAATTTTGCTTCTCAGAAGAGATGTTCTTGATGCCTCAAGAAGGGTTTTAAGATAATCAGTCTTACACCCATGCTTCCTAACCCTTTTTTATGTTATGCCATGTCATTGGTATGTGTTTTGGGACACACAAAGGGAGCACTGATAGCTGAAGAAGTCACATTGTTTGCACATCTGTACACCTGTACACCTAGTATACTGGTGGTGTTCAGTGTGCCTCTGGAGCCTGGTAAGTTCTGGAGAAGAAAGCAAGCTTGGTGAAGCCCTGGAATGATGGATGCTTGGCTTGGAGAAACCATACAGACCCTTATAAAAAGCAGGGAACAAGACCTGGATAAGACTAGACAGTGAGTAAATAGAGAATAACTTGGTGTATAGAGCAGTGGATAGGAGAGAAGAGGATTATCAATGACTATTTCCTTCTTCCCTGTCTATTGAACTCATTTTCTGTGTAAAATTTTCCCATTATGTTAATTGCCAAAGTGTGTAGACACATCAGGGGTAGTTCCCTAATCCTTATTAAGAAGAGGCAAACCCTTAAAGAATTTGTACAAAGAAAAGATTTAATGTGCTCAAAAACTATGTTTTGAGAACCTCGATGGGCAAAATGGAATCTTATAAAGACTGATGGAGAACCAAATAAATGAAGTTCTTTTTTGTTAAAAACAGGATCCAACTACGGACTAAAAATGATCATCACCAATTAATTTGGTACTCAAATAACTGAAAATAACAAGTATTTGTCTTGCTATACATATTTAAGTAAACATCTAAAATGTTTCACCAATAGCTCAAATAGGTATAAAAGATGTAGTTTTTCATGTTATAAGTATTGGCATTCATATATATATGAATTTATGTATATACAGATATATGTACACATACATACACATATATGCCTAAAAATAGTGTAATATTATGGTAATAAATAATTGCCATCATCCATTGAAAATAAGAGACTCCTTTGTAAAATTAGGTAGCATAAAACATTTTTTTGTCCTTAAATTCATTTATTCATTCAATTTCCATCAAAAGAAAAAGTAAACCTAATGTAATATATTATGTTATAGAAAGTATTTCCCTGGCCATTTTTCCTTACTCCCCTAAAACTCAAATACATGCACACACACACTAGAATTTTATTATTGTAACAATAGATTCTATAGCTTTTATATATTACATTAGTAAAATATTTCTATTTGAGTTGTAATCACAAGTAAGTGATTGAAATAACTGATATACTCCTGATGTTGATGCATAATTGTTCGATACGGATTTAACTTTTATTTGAAATTTATCTTATTAATGAGATGGGGGTATATTTATGCAGTCATATGAAAGGAATTATCTAAATGTCTAACTGTTGGACAAGGAATCATACACACATTCCAGGTAAGTGAGAGATACACCTTGCATTTGTGAAATGTGAAAAGTGTGAGTTTTGAAAAGGGAAGATGAAAACAAAACAAACAAAAAACCAAGATCACAGATGCCTTCTCAGACAAATGAGTTTCAGAAAGGAACAGATAAAAATAATGGAGGGATTGAAAATTAATTTTCTTGAAAATATTCTTGTCCACATATCCTTTGGTGAGTCTTTTCATGTGAGTAGAAATAGCCATACTCCAATGTGATTTCCTCTGGCATGGTGGAGTCACTGTTACTCAAACATATTCAGCCATAGGTCAGGCAAACAAAACCAAAAGAGAAATAAAAGTAAGTTTGAAAATATGGCTGATTTTTGCTTGCCATTCTCATGAATTTGTTTTTTAGGCTACTTTTTCCCAAACATGTCTGTATATAGGAATCCCCTGGGGGGCTTTAAAATACTGATGCCTGGGTACTAACCAGACATTTTGATTAAACTGGTAGGGGGTTCCTGGGCATTGAGATGTTAAAACACTCCATATGTGATTCAATGTGCAGTCAACTTTAAGACAAAATTCACTTTAGGAAGGATACAATGAAACAAGAAACAACAGTGCTTATTAAGTAAATCTTCAGCTGAACTATGTCAGTGATTTTGAGGACTTTCCCTCAAAATTGACAGAGATGTGGAAATGACAGAATAGGAAGACTTTGAGACAGTGTTTGCTTTAGAAAAAACCTATAGAAAATAATTGGAGACTATGAAAAAAAATACTTTTAAAAAATTAGAGGAATTGATAAAATAATCCAGAGAATAGTAAGGTAGATACAAAATCATAAATGCTCTTTTGTATGAGCACTTTAACAAATGTCTGTAGGTAGTCTTGTTTCTAGGGTGATTTAAAAGTTTCTTGAGTTTGGAATCCAAACTCCACCTTAATATTAATATTAACATAGCTTCATTTATGAGTTACCTGTTTCTGTGCTGCTATATTTATATGCATACAAAGAAAAGATAGTAGCAACAAAAACACTGAAATCTTAGTGGTCTCAAGTGTTTTCTATCAGGTGGTATTGCAATTTTAACCAGCACCCTTCCATGTTCTTAAAAATTACAAAGCAAAACAACTTTCAAGAAAGCTATTCTGAGAGCATGGGACTCCTCTCCCTGAGGCAAGGATGCATGTCATCAGAGAGCTAACGTGTACTTTTTGCCCACAAGACAACATGGTTCAAGGCAAGAAGACACCAGCAATCATCTTTTGTCAACAGTGACAAGGGCCATGAGAAGCATCATTTGTATTCTTCAACTTGCAACAAAATCAACAAAATTCACTGGGATAAATGGCCAATGTCAATATCACCTATGTCACTGAGTTCATTCTAAAGGGAATTACAGACTGGCCAGAGCTTCAGGCCCCATGCTTTGTGGTGTTTTTCATCATCTATCTGGTCACAGTGCTGGGCAACCTGGGGTTGATAACCTTAATCAGGATTGATGCTCGACTCCACACACCTATGTACTATTTCCTCAGTCACTTGGCCTTTGTTGATGTTTGCTACTCCTCTGCTATCACACCAAAGATGATGGTGAATTTTGTTGTGGAACTCAATACTATTTCTTTCCATGCTTGTGCAACACAGCTGGGCTGTTTTCTCACCTTCATGATCACTGAGTGTTTCCTTTTGTCTTCCATGGCCTATGATCGCTATGTAGCTATCTGTAGTCCTCTGCACTATTCAACACTGATGTCAAGAAGACTCTGCATTCAATTAGTGGCAGTGCCATATATATACAGCTTTCTGGTTGCCCTATTCCATACTATTATCACCTTCCGTCTAACTTACTGTGGCCCCAATGTAATTAACCATTTCTACTGTGATGACCTCCCTCTCTTGGCTCTGTCCTGTTCAGACACACACATCAAGGAAATTCTGATCTTTGCCTTTGCTGGTTTTGATATGATCTGTTCCTCTTCCATCGTCCTCACCTCCTACATCTTTATCATTGCAGCCATATTAAGGATCCGCTCTACCCAGGGGCGACGCAAGGCCATTTCTACCTGTGGCTCCCATATGGTGGCTGTCACTATTTTCTATGGCACCTTGATCTTTATGTACCTACAGCCTAAATCAAATCATTCCCTGGACACAGATAAAATGGCATCTGTATTTTACACAGTGGTGATCCCAATGTTGAATCCCCTGATCTATAGTTTAAGGAACAAAGAGGTGAAGGATGCCTCAAAGAAAGCCTTGGATAAATGTTGTGAAACCTTAAAGCTGTTAAAATTAAGGAAATAACAATAATAAATTCTTTATTGAATGCAAGAAGATAAATAAATCAAGCTTTCTCCTGCTGACATTTCTTTTTTTTTTTAATTTTTTATTTTTTATAAACATATATTTTTATCCCCAGGGGTACAGGTCTGTGAATCACCAGGTTTACACACTTCACAGCACTCACCAAAGCCCATACCCTCCCCAATGTCCATAATTCCACCCCCTTCTCCCAACTTCCCTCCCCCCAGCAACCCTCAGTTTGTTTTGTGAGATTAAGAGTCACTTACGGTTTGTCTCCCTCCCAATTCCATCTTGTTTCATTGATTCTTCTTCTACCCACTTAAGCCCCCATGTTGCGTCACCACTTCCTCATATGAGGGAGATCATATGATAGTTGTCTTTCTCCACTTGACTTATTTCGCTAAGCATGATACGCTCTAGTTCCATCCATGTTGTTGCAAATGGCAAGATTTCATTTCTTTTGATGGCTGCATAGTATTCCATTGTGTATATATACCACATCCTCTAATCCATTCATCTGTTGATGGACATCTAGGTTCTTTCCATAGTTTGGCTATTGTGGACATTGCTGCTATAAACATTTGGGTGCACGTGCCCCTTTGGATCACTACGTTTGTATCTTTAGGGTAAATACCCAGTAGTGGTATTGCTGGGTCATAGGGCAGTTCTATTTTCAACATTTTGAGGAACCTCCATGCTGTTTTCCAGAGTGGCTGCACCAGCTTGCATTCCCACCAACAGTGTAGGAGGGTTCCCCTTTCTCCGCATCCTCGCCAGCATCTGTCATTTCCTGACTTGTTGCTTTTAGCCATTCTGACTGGTGTGAGGTGATACCTCATTGTGGTTTTGATTTGTATTTCCCTGATGCCGAGTGATATGGAGCACTTTTTCATGTGTCTGTTGGCCATCTGGATGTCTTCTTTGCAGAAATGTCTGTTCATGTCCTCTGCCCATTTCTTGATTGGATTATTTGTTCTTTGGGTGTTGAGTTTGCTAAGTTCTTCATAGATTTTGGACACTAGTCCTTTATCTGATATGTCGTTTGCAAATATCTTCTCCCATTCTGTCAGTTGTCTTTTGATTTTATTAACTGTTTCCTTTGCTGTGAAAAAGCTTTTGATCTTGATGAAATCCCAATAGTTCATTTTTGCCCTTGCTTCCCTTGCCTTCGGCGATGTTCCTAGGAAGATGTTGCTGCGGCTGAGGTCAAAGAGGTTGCTGCCTGTGTTCTCCTCAAGGATTTTGATGGATTCCTTTTGCACATTGAGGTCCTTCATCCATTTGGAGTCTATTTTCGTGTGTGGTGTAAGGAAATGGTCCAATTTCATTTTTCTGCATGTGGCTGTCCAATTTTCCCAGCAACATTTATTAAAGAGGCTGTCTTTTTTCCATTGGACATTCTTTCCTGCTTTGTGGAAGATGAGTTGACCATAGAGTTGGTGGTCTATTTCTGGGCTCTCTATTCTGTTCCATTGATCTATGTGTCTGTTTTTGTGCCAGTACCATGCTGTCTTGATGATGACAGCTTTGTAATAGAGCTTGAATTCCGGAATTGTGATGTACCAACTTTGGCTTTCTTTTTCAATATCGCTTTGGCTATTCGAGGTCTTTTCTGGTTCCATATAAATTTTAGAATTATTTGTTCCATTTCTTTGAAAAAGATGGATGGTACTTTGATAGGAATTGCATTAAATGTGTAGATTGCTTTAGGTAGCATAGACATTTTCACAATATTTATTCTTCCAATCCAGGAGCATGGAACATTTTCCCATTTCTTTGTGTCTTCCTCAATTTCTTTCATGAGTACTTTATAGTTTTCTGAGTATAGATTCTGTGCCTCTTTGTTTAGGTATATTCCTTGGTATCTTATGGTTTGGGGTGCAATTGTAAATGGGATTGACTCCTTAATTTCTCTTTCTTCTGTCTTGTTGTTGGTGTAGAGAAATGCAACTGATTTCTGTGCATTGATTTTATATCCTGACACTTTACTGAATTCCTGTACAAGTTCTAGCAGTTTTGGAGTGGAGTCTTTTGGGTTTTCCACATATAGTATCATATCATCTGTGAAGAGTGATAATTTGACTTCTTCTTTGCCAATTTGGATGCCTTTAATTTCCTTTTGTTGTCTGATTGCTGAGGCTAGGACCTCTAGTACTATGTTGAATAGCAGTGGTGATAATGGACATCCCTGCCGTGTTCCTGACCTTAGGGGAAAAGCTTTCAGTTTTTCTCCATTGAATATGATATTTGTGGTGGGTTTTTCATAGATGGCTTTGGTGATATTGAGGTATGTGCCCTCTATCCCTACACTTTGAAGAGTTTTGATCAGGACGGGATGCTGTACTTTGTCAAATGCTTTTTCAGCATCTATTGAGAGTATCATATGGTTCTTGTTCTTTCTTTTATTGATGTGTCATATCACATTGACTGATTTGCGGATGTTGAACCAACCTTGCAGCCCTGGAATAAATCCCCCTTGGTCGTGGTGAATAATCCTTTTAATGTACTGTTGAATCCTATTGGCTAGTATTTTGTTGAGTATTTTCGCATCTGTGTTCATCAAGGATATTGGTCTATAGCTCACTTTTTTGATGGGATCCTTGACTGGTTTTGGGATCAAGGTGATGCTGGCCTCATAAAATGAGTTTGGAAGTTTTCCTTCCATTTCTATTTTTTGGAACAGTTTCAGGAGAATAGGAATTAGTTCTTCTTTAAATGTTTGGTAGAATTCCCCCAGGAAGCCGTCTGGCCCTGGGCTTTTGTTTGTTTGGAGATTTTTGATGACTGTTTCAATCTCCTTACTGGTTATGGGTCTCTTCAGGCTTTCTATTTCTTCCTGGTTCAGTTGTGGTAGTTTATATGTTTTTAGGAATGCATCCATTTCTTCCAGATTATCAAATTTGTTGGTGTAGAGTTGCTCATAGTATTTCTTATAATAGTTTGTATTTCTTTGGTGTTAGTTGTGATCTCTCCTCTTTCATTCATGATTTTATTTATTTGGGTCCTTTCTCTTTTCTTTTTGATAAGTTGGGCCAGGGGTTATTATTAATTCTTTCAAAGAACCAGCTCCTAGTTTCGTTCATTTGTTCTATTGTTTTTTTGGTTTCTATTTCATTGATTTCTGCTCTGATCTTTATGATTTCTCTTCTCCTGCTGGGCTTAGGGTTTCTTTCTTGTTCTGTCTCCAACTCCTTTAGGTGTAGGGTTAGGTTGTGTACCTGAGACCTTTCTTGTTTCTTGAGAAAGGCTTGTACTGCTATATATTTTCCTCTCAAGACTGCCTTTGTTGTGTCCCTCAGATTTTGAACCATTGTATTTTCATTATCATTTGTTTCCATGATTTTCTTCAATTCTTCTTTAATTTCCCGGTTGACCCATTCATTCTTTAGAAGGATGCTGTTTAGTCTCCATGTATTTGGGTTCTTTCCAAACTTCCTTTTGTGGTTGAGTTCTAGCTTTAGAGCATTGTTGTCTGAAAATGTGCAGGGAATGATCCCAATCTTTTGATACCAGTTGAGTCCTGATTTAGGACCGAGGATGTGATCTATTCTGGAGAATGTTCCATGTGCACTAAAGAAGAATGTGTATTCTGTTGCTTTGGGATGAAATGTTCTGAATATATCTGTGATGTCCATCTGGTCCAGTTTCCTTGCTGATCTTTTGCTTGGATGATCTGTCCATTTCAGTGATGGGAGTGTTAAAGTCCCCTACTATTGCTGTATTATTGTTGATGTGTTTCTTTGATTTTTGTTATTAATTGGTTTATATAGTTGGCTGCTCCCACGTTGGGGGCATAGATATTTAAAATTGTTAGATCTTCTTGTTGGACAGACCCTTTGAGTATGATATAGTGTCCTTCCTCATCTCTTATTATAGTCTTTGGCTTAAAATCTAATTGATCTGATATAAGGATTGCCACTTCTGCCTTTTTCTGATGTCCATTAGCATGGTAAATTCTTTTCCACCCCCTCACTTTAAATCTGGAGGTGTCTTCGGGCTTCAAATGAGTTTCTTGGAGGCCACATATAGATGAGTTTTGTTTTTTTATCCATTCTGATACCCTGTGTCTTTTGACAGGGGCATTTAGCCCATTAACATTCAGGGTAACTATTGAGAGATATGAATTTAGTGCCATTGTATTGCCTGTAAGGTGACTGTTACTGTATATGGTCTCTGTTCCTTTCTGATCTACCACTTGTAGGCTCTCTCTTTGCTTAGAGGACCCCTTTCAATTTTTCCTGTAGAGCCGGTTTGGTGCTTGCAAATTCTTTCAGTTTTTGTTTGTCCTGGAAGCTTTTAGTCTCTCCTTCTATTTTCAATGATAGCCTAGCTGGATATAGTATTCTTGGCTGCATGTTTTCTTCGTTTAGTGCTCTGAAAATATCATGCCAGCTCTTTCTGGCCTGCCAGGTCTCTGTGGATAAGTCAGCTGCCAATCTAATATTTTTACCATTGTATGTTACAGACTTCTTTTCCCAGGCTGCTTTCAGGATTTTCTCTTTGTCACTAAGACTTGTGAATTTTACTATTAGGTGATGGGGTGTGGGCCTATTCTTATTGATTTTGAGGGGCGTTCTCTGAACCTCCTGAATTTTGATGCTAGTTCCCTTTGCCATATTGGGGAAATTCTCCCCAATAATTCTCTCCAGTATACCTTCTGCTCCCCTCTCACTTTCTTCTTCTTCTGGAATCCCAATTATTCTAATGTTGTTTCGTCTTATGGTGTCACTTATCTCTCGAATTCTCCCCTCGTGGTCCAGTAGCTGTTTGTCCCTCTTTGGCTCAGCTTCTTTATTCTCTGTCATTTGGTCTTCTATATCACTAATTCTTTCTTCTGCCTCATTTATCCTAGCAGTGAGAGCCTCCATTTTGAATGCACCTCATTAATAGCTTTTTTTATTTCAACTTGGTTAGATTTTAGTTCTTTTATTTCTCCAGAAAGGGCTTTTATATCTCCCAAGAGGGTTTCTCTAATATCATCCATGCCTTTTTCGAGCCCGGCTAGAACCTTGAGAATTGTCATTCTGAACTCTAGATCTGACATATTACCAATGTCTGTATTGATTAGGTCCCTAGCCTTCGGTACTGCCTCTTGTTCTTTTTTTTGTGTTGAATTTTTCCGTCTTGTCATTTTGCCCAGATAAGGGTATATGAAGGAGCAAGTAAAATACTAAAAGGGTTGCAACAACCCCAGGAAAATATGCTTTAACCAAATCAGAAGAGATCCCAAATCGTGAGGGAGGAGAAAGGGGATAAAAAGAGGTTCAAAAAGGAAGAAAGAAAAAAAAAAGAGAAAAAAAAAGAAAAGGAAAGAATTTTAAAAAATGAAAATGAATAAAGAAAAATATAAAAAAGAAAAATATATATATATATTAGATAAACTAGTCAAAAAATATTAAAAAAAGAAAAGGGTAAAAATTAAAAAGAAAAAAAAATTTACCCAAAGGCGAGAAAAAAGAAAAAAAAAAAAAGAAAAAGAAAAAAATTAAATTAACTGCAAGACCAAAAAATAAATCACAGGGAGAAAGCCATGAGTTCTGTGCTTTGCTTTCTCCTCCTCTGGAATTCTGCTGCTCTCCTTGGTATTGAAACCGCACTCCTTGGTAGGTGAACTTGGTCTCGGCTGGATTTCTTGTTGATCTTCTGGGGGAGGGGCCTGGTGTAGTGATCCTCAAGTGTGTTTGCCCCAGGCGGAATTGCACTGCACTTACCAGGGGCCGGGCTGAGTAATCCGCTGGGGTTTGCTTTCAGGAGCTTTTGTTCCCTGAGCGCTTTCCGTAGAGTTCCGGAGGACGGGAATACAAATGGCGGCCTCCTGGTCTCTGGCCCGGAGGAGCCATGAGCCCCGGGCCCCACTCCTCAGTGCGCCCTCAGAGAACAGCGCCCAGTTACTGCCGTCTGCCTGACCTCCAGCCGCGCTCCGAGCTCACCGAGCCTGCAACCGGTTCAAGGTAACCCCGAGCTGCGAGCTTACTGTTGGCTCTGTCTCTGTAGCTGGCTTTCCCATTCCAATACCCACAAGCTCTGCGACACTCAGACACCCCCGGTCCTTCTGTGACCCTGCGGGACCTGAGGCCACGCTGACCCCGCGTGGGCTTCGCCCCGGTTTAGCCTCTGGAGCGATGTCCCTCAGTGGAACAGACTTTTAAAAGTCCCAATTTTGTGCTCCGTTGCTCCGCCGCTTGCCCGGAGCCGGCCCCTCCCCCCGGGGTCTATCTTCCCGTCGCTTTGGATTCACTTCTCCGCCGGTCCTACCTTTCAGAAAGTGGTTGTTTTTCTGTTTCCAGAATTGCTGTTCTTCTTCTCTTCGATCTGCCCATGGATTTGTAGGTGTTTGCAATCTTTAGATAAGCTATCTAGCTGATCTCCGGCTAGCTGAAGTAGTCTCGGCCTGCTACTTCTCTGCCATCTTGACTCCTCCCCCCCTGCTGACATTTCTTGTAATTCTTTCCTAATCATTTGAAAATGTGACTATGCTTCCGCAGACCTTAACTTTTTCTACAAGAACCAGGGCAAGTCTGGAAAGTCAGTGTGATTCAGAGAATCCCATTCAGGCCATTGCAGCCATTACAGCCTTTACAGACCACCAAAATTATGGTAAAATATACCCTCAGACACATATTTGTGCATGTCAAGCAAAGGGTGCTGCATGTTTTGTTAGAATTTTTGTTAGAATTAGCTCCTATTCTGGAGCTAGGGCTGCCTGAGTCTGAATGCTATGCTCTTCCTTTATTAGCTGTGCCCCTTGGACAATCAACTTAAACTATGTGACTCTGTTTCTAATTCTGGAAAGTAAGAGGACCCAATTCATTGGTTTGTTTTAAGTATGAAACAAGTTAACATTTATGATATGCTTACAACAATATCCTGTGATAATAAGTGCTATGAATCTGTTTGTTGTATAAATGTTTGTTAACTAGTTGAACTTAAATAAAATAAGATTTTTTTAAAAAGCTTATTTCCTTGCATTCTCAAAGGTTTATCAATCTGGAAGAAAGAGGAACAAAGCCTGGTTAGATTTCTACTACCTTCCAGGGAATCAAATGATATCAAGTAGTCTTACTTAATACAATCAAGTAAACCTAAGAAATGTCTGAGATTTTACCTCTGGACCATGATTACGTATAAAGTGCCTAAGTTCACATAGCTGGTAATATGATAATTCTAAAAACAAATTTTAGTCTATAACTCAGAAATATAATGTGAGGACATGGCACAATCTTTGACACCTAATATGGGGTTGGTAAAAACCAGAGTATTTTTTATCATTATTAGTGACACATACCATCCTGAAGATGTGTTCTTATTCAAGGATTCTTTTGGTAAGTACAACTGATTAGTGGTTTACTTTGAATAAAAATTCAAGCTATTGTCTTGTTAATATTGATATTTAAAGCTTTAGACTTTATTTTAGATTTTCTTTAATTTGGCTAGTCTTTACATTTTTTTAGTTTGTTGAATGAAGACTGACTTGGTCTAAAAAGAACTGTGCCCTTTCTGTATGTTGTTTTTAAGTGTTTTATTTGAATAAAAGGCCATTACTCAGTTCTAAACTTTTTGCACTAACACTCACAATAATATTAAGAATAATACAAATAAAAATATCTGACATTTATTTAGTGTTGACCACTGTTTAGCCTAACTGTATGTGGTTAGCATTTATCAACTCATTTAATATTCTTATCAATACTAAGAAATGAATCACATACATTGAAGTTTAATGTGTGAAAATCAGAATTTATGAAGTAGAGAAATTAAGGGGTTTTTAGCCTATTTTACCTTACAACAGGATAATTTAAAAATGTTCAAAGTTAGAATTCCTTACAAATATGCTTTATTTAAAATAATTCAGTTATTTGAGAGGCATAGGATTTTCAGGAATATATCTAGAATGTAACTGTTCTGATAAATTTAATGCATACTTTTTTTGTAATGTTCACTTCTAATTCCCTCATATTCTCTCAATTATATTTCTTATTTATGGATTAGATCAGAGGAACCCATTTTTTCTACATTTTTTGACCTCACCAAAGTAATATCAGAATGTAATTTATAAAGAGCCTCTAGTGATTATATCTTTATAGAGTTTTTCCCCCTTAATTTGGTCATTTAACAATTAAAGTATTCATAGGGTATTGGCATTTTACTATGTAAGTAATCACACAAATTGAAGACCATTAGAGAGAACTTTTCTTAAAAGTCTCAACTTAGGGGTGCCTAGGTGGCTTAGTCGGTTAAGCATCTGCTTTTGGCTCAGGTCATGATCCCAGGGTCTAGAATCCAGCCCCACATTCAGCTCTCCACTCAGCAGGGAACCTGCTTCTCCTTCTCCCTCTCCCTACCTAGGCTCTCTCTGTTAAATAAATAAATAAAATTTTAAAAAGTCTCAATTTATTTTTTCACTGTTCTAAATATTTTATTTATTTATTGAATGGACAAAGAGAGAACATGTGGGGGTAGAGAGAGGGACAGAGGAAGAGGGAGAAGCAGACTCCCCACTGAGCAGGGATTCTGATCCCAGGACCTTGGAATCATGACCTGAGCTAAAGGCAGGTTAATCCACTGACTGGATTAATCCACTGATGGTTAATCCACTGACTGCTCAGGCACACCTTGAAGGACTCCCATTTTTCCATGAGAAGATTGTGTCTCCATTTGCTAAGTCTTTTTCTTAGGTTGTAAACCAAGGCAGTTTTATGAGAACAAATAGGACCAAGTGACATCAAAGTATGGAAGTGAAATATAGTTAGGCTTTATTGAAACAGTTAAGAATTTGGTTTTTCAGGGGTGCCTGGGGTGCCTGGGTGGCTCAGTGGGTTAAGCCTCTGCCTTTGGCTCAGGTCATGATCTCAGGGTCCTGGGATCGAGTCCTGCATTGGGCTCTCTGCTCAGCAGGGAGCCTGCATCCCCCACCCCCTGCCTACTTGTGATACCTCTCTCTGTCAAATAAATAAATAAAATCTTTTAAAAAAAGAATTTGATTTTTCAGGGAGATGGAAGATTCTCAGAAATGTTTGAAGCTAACATCACTGGTGAGCAAAGGAATGATAAAGACAGAATGTACTCAGATCCATAAGTGTTAACCTTTCTCTTTACTTTCTTTTCCAGGTGTATGAGCAACAGGGTTTCTGTGCCAGACTAAGGCTCACATATTTTTTTAAATTATTTCTTTAACTTGTGAAAAATTTAACTTAAACCTAGTTTTTAGGTGGCATTTTTGTGAATCCCCATTCAGTGTTTTAAAAATCCCAAGGTGGGGCCCCTGGGTGGCTCAGTGGGTTAAAGCCTCTGCCTTCAGCGCAGGTCATGATCCCAGGGTCCTGGGATCAAGCCCTGCATCAGGCTCTCTGCTCAGCAGGGAGCCTGCTTCCTCCTCCTCTCTCTCTGACTGCTTCTCTGCCTACTTGTGATCTCTGTCTGTCAAATAAATAAATAAAATCTTAAAAAAAAAATAAATAAAAATCCCAAGGTTGTATAATTATAATTGGAAATATAAGATAGCTATTAAAAAATGAAGCTTTATGGTTGGACAAAAATTGAACTCAAATCCTGCCTATCCCCCGTGATAAGATAGGTGTTGTGTTAATCAATTACATAAACTATTTAGAATTTTTGGTTTTTAGATACCTGTCTCAATTAGGGTGCTAGACAAATTAACTGAGTGTGACCTCATGTGAAACTTCCCTTCTTTCTAGATGTGCTTCATTACCTCTTAAGTGTTTAATCCAATAATAGATTCACTTGTTAATTTGTTTGTAACCTAACTCTAAATTTCAAACTCCTGGCAAACAAAGATTGTTTTATATTTTCCTTTTTTTTCTCTCTAATACCTCGTAAGACTCAATAATTCATAGATGGTCCAATATAATATTAATAATGGAAAAAAATAAATACAAAGTTTGTGTTACATCAAATCCTTTTTTACTACTTCAGTTACCTTGATTTTTCCCCTCTACATGCTGTCTTTGAGTAATCCACGATATAACCAAAAAGAGGCCAATGTATCTTGATGCAAATTCTGTGAATACATTACTAAAGTATGGGGAGTGTATCTTGTACTATTTGTTGATCCCTCTAGAACATTTTCTTTGTGTTACATCATTTTAAGTAAATTATGGAAAAACAAATGATGTTTCACAAGAGTAATAATGTTATGGTTAGTCTTTAGGGATCTTATTTGCTTAACAGTCAAGGAATAATCATTTGAAATTTCAGATTACTGTGCTGAGCCCAAGTATAATAAAGAATTATTAACTAGCAGAAAGATTATTTAAACACAGGAAAAAACAGCTCACAAAATATTTAACTGTATTTTACTTAGTTTTTTCTTTTAGTATGGATTTTATTAAATTTTGAATTTTAGTAAAAAGTAGCAGTATGCATTTGATCAAAGTTCGTTGGCTTGCTGTTGAACTTTGCAAGGCTGCCAAGTATTGCTTTAGATTTTTCCAGAGATGCAACCTTATATCTGAAAGTTAGTATCTGTTGAGCTGTGGGCAAATAATAATTAAACCATGAATTTATCAAACTGCAGGTACATTTAACTTACTCTCAGAAGATTGTTTGAAAGTTTTGGTCAGAGCAACATGACCTACAGTGAAGTTCACTTTGTTTCCTGAAGTCTTTTGGAACGTACATAGGGCACACTAGCCACAGAGAAGCGAACACTTCTCTTTAATTAAACTCTTTAGCCGACTTTGTTCCTCTCCACTCCACCTACACATGTATATATACGGTGATACATAGAAAGATACATAGACACGTTGCTTATTTTTACAAAAAAAACACAAAAAACAATTAAATCTTATTGAATGTGGATATTTTATCCTAGGAACACTGTTTTTCTGAGGTTTTATAACAGCACTCTAACAGAATTAAAAGAACAAAAAAATCTAAAACATAAATTGTATAGAAGCCACCATATTTTTTGCATTTTAATTTTTTGCATTTGATTTTTATTTTTCATGTTTCTGAATTTTTAAAAACTAATCTGTAATGATTATACGAAGTGTAGCTTTGCCCAGAGACTTGAAAACATCCATCTGCATGTATGCAGCTATGGACCTCTGAGAATGTTCATCAATTGTTTTAGGTCATAGGGAGAGAGAGGAAAAAATGAAACAAGACAAAACCAGAGATGGAGACAAACCATAGGAGACTCTTAATCTTAGGAAAAAAACTGAAGGTTGCTGGAGGGGAGGGTAACTGGGTGATGGACATTGGAGAAGGTATGTGTTGTAAGATGACTGAGGAATCATAGACCTAGATCCCTGGAAAAAAAAATACATTATATTTTAATAAAAAAATTAAAAAAGAAATTTTAACTTTACCTTTCTGTCAAAATCATAAAATCTATTTTTAGGATTAATTATTAGAACTAATTTAATCTTTTTTTTTTTTTTTCCCTTTGAGAAGGAGAGGTTGGGGAGAGGCAGAGAGAGGAGAAAGGGAGAGAATCTTAACAGGCTCTAAGAACAACAAACATGAAGCCTGACTTGGGGCTCCATTTCACAGCCCTGAGATGATGACTTGAGCAGAAATCAAAAGTTGAATGCTTAACCAACTGAGCCACCCAGGCAATTCAGAACTAACTTAATCTTTAAAAATTGCAATTCTTGGGTGCCTGGGTAACTCAGTTGATTAAGTGTCTGCTTCCGGCTCAGGTCCTGATCCCAGAATCCTGGGATCATGTCCTGGGGTTGGGTCCATGTTTGGGGTGGGGTGTCTGTGGGGTGACTGCATCTCCCTCTGTCTCTGCCTCCCTCTCTCTCTCTCACTGTCTCTTATGAATAAATAAAGAAAACCTTTAAATTTTTTTATCTGCAATTCTTTTTGTGATTTATTGTTCCAACTATCTATTGCAATATAAAAAATAAAAAAACAAAAGACCCGTGGCCTAAAGCAACCATGATTTATTATCTCTCATGAGTCTGTGACCTTATTAGACAATCCTTCTTCATGTGCTGGAAATTGGGCAGTAGGATGTGTGACCCAAGATAATCTTGATAACAACTGACACTTGGTGAGTCTGTCAGCTGAAATACTTTCTTTTATGCAAGTGACATCTCCAGGCATCTAGCTTGGGTGTCCATAAATATGGTGGTCAGGTCTAACCTTTAGCACTCCAATGGAGAAAAAGAGTCAAGCCTTAGAAATTACAGCATAACATCACCTTTGAGCATTTTATTTTATAAAGCAAGTCATAGGACCGTCCATAAGAGAGGTAACTATACAAGTGTGTGAATATAGACTTAGGGATTTGTGTGGACTATTTGGTAGTAACCTACCACAACTATGATCTTTCCAAATCTGTCTCAAGGCACTTAAATAGAACAAATGTATAAAAAATATGACACCCTGAATGTCTTAGAGTATTAAAACCCATGCATTTTGAATTCAGAAGCATTGGCCCCAAATCCTAACTTTGCCACCTACAAGGTGTGTGATCTTGAACAAGTCACTTATTATCTTTAAAATTCAGTTATTTATAAAATGGGGATAATGCATACACACAAGGTGAATACAATTGTTTACCTTGAGAAAATGCATCTGGTAATATGGATCAATGAAGAGCCTTAGTTTCTTTACCAAAAAAAAAAAAAAAAAAAAAAAAAAAAAGTAAATAAATTACTTTAGAGCAGACTTCTTCAAGGATATATAAATGCTTTATTTTCAAAATTTGTTCATGTCCTGGGAAGATGTTATGCTAAGTAAAATAAGTTAGACATGGAAGGGCAAATCCTGCATGATCTAATGTAGAAAGTAGAATGGTTGACAGGGGCTGGGAATGGAAGAAGAAATGAGGGAAGTGTTGATGCAAAGTTCTAGTTATGCAAGACACATATGCTCTGGAGATACAGTAGAGCAATGTGACTATAGTTAACAGTACCGTAGTGTGTACTTGCAATTTGCTAAGAAGGTAGATCTTAAGTGTTCTTATGACAGAGAGGAAGGAAGGAAGGAGGAAATGGTAATTATGGGAGCTGATAGATATATTCGTTAGCCTGTCACAATTATTTCACAATGTATATATATATAATTTAAAACATAAAGTTGTACTCCTTAAATATATATGATTTATGCTTGTCAATTATATCCCAATAAAGATTAAAAACATTGTCCACTGGGGATTTTATCATCTTGACATTTAGCAAAACATAATGTAAGGTTACTATATTCATAGAATCTTGCTAATTATACCTGGTGCACTGTGAATGGCAAGATCCTTTGATGCCTTAATAACATATAGGAGTCAAAAATTAGGGGGAATATTTAATACACAAATATTCAGAGTACAGTAGTTTCCTCAGTACGTTTTCTTTAAGCTGAGTTTTAAGGAGTACTCTTTGCACTTCCATCCCCTCCAAAGTAAAAGACACATTGCTGTGCCACAAACTCTCAGCAATTCAGAAATGCGTACAGCACTTTGGGGGACTGTTTGGACTTACCAGGCAGCATATGCCACATTTGAGATTATAGCTCTGAGCCATTTGCTGGGTATTACAGCAGATGACCTGATTTGATTCAGTTACAGGGAAAGAGTAGATTCTGCAAGTGATCCAATGAATTTGGAGATATCTGTATTAGAAACAATGGTGCTTGGGTCCTTGGAAGCTCAAATCCACATCACCACAAGGACCTTGGAGCAAACCTAGATCTTCTGAAGAAGAAATAAAATAGCTTTCCATGTTCTACTGTGCCCTAGTAGAAACTAAATGATCCTGGATGAAAAGACACCAAGTGAAAACTCAGCATCAGTTACCAATAATATGTTATAGGTTCACCAACTCACAATTTGGGGCTGGCACAATAGCAGTCCATTGAAGATGGAAGTAATTCATTTATAACCTAGTTAAATTGTGTTGAAATGGCACCAATAATTATATGAACAAGTGATCCAGGTTTTTGTATTATTTGTCTCTGCTCCACAGACTCCTGCCAATGTATGTTATGGTTTCATGTGTTAGAGGTCCCACTGAAGAAGTTCTAAATAAAATTTGGGCCGAGTGCAAAGAAAGCTGCCATGTTATGGAGGAATTAGTCATAAGCGGACTTGTGCCTTATTACATTCCAACTTACAAGGTTGTTCTGAAGGATGGTAGTAGGATTCTTCTCATAATTCCATCCTGTGACCTAATTTCTGAATTTGTGTCTCCTCTTCCTACAATATTAGGCTATTCTGAGCTATAGGTTTGGAGTTCCAGAAGGCAAATATTTCTACCAGCGTCTTAATTAGTGTTTTAACAAAATGGAATCTGTGACAACTTCACACTTACAGACCAACAGGCAAAGAATGAATTAGTGTGGTGGCTAAGGTGGTCAGTTCTAATTAACATAAAAATTAGGAGTGCCAATGCACAAATGGGCTGGAACACAGAAATTCAGAATATCTTTAGAACTTTCTTGCTCAGTGATAATGCCATTGTCATTGGGCAACTGCAAAACATATACATTAACAAGGACAAAGCAATTAGATTCTTAGTAACCATGTGGAATAAGGCTTGTGTCACTCCATTCAGGGGTAATTGGTGCAGTTAAAGTCCTGGCTGAATGGGAGGAAAATATAGAAGGGGTAGTGTTTGAACGATCATGTTAAAATGTTCAGCCAAGAAAGTTTGGCAGCTGCTTACAAAACTAAGCATAGTCTTACCACATGACCCAGCAATTGTGTTCATTGGTATTTAAGCAAAGGAGCTGAGAACTTAAATCGATGCACAAACTTGCACACTGATGTTTATAGCTGCTTTATTCATAATTGTCAAAAGTTGGAAGCAGCTGTCATTTGGTAGGTGAATGGATCAATAAACTATGGTTTATTCAGACAGTCGAATGTTTTAGTACTAAAAAGAAAGGAGCTATCAAGCCATGAAAAGACAGGGAGGAAACTTACATGATCACCAAGGGAAAAAAGCCCATCTGAAAAGGCCACATACATATGATTCTAACTCTATGACACTCTAGAAAAGAATGGAGGCAGTAAAAAATTCAGCAGATGCCAGGGGTAAGAATGGCCAAGGACAGGTGAATAAGTAGAGCACAGAAGATTTTTAAGGCAATGAAAATATCTGCATAATATCTGTATGATAGATATAAGTCATTTTCCCAACCCATACAATGTACAACATCAAGAGTGAACACTAAGGAGAACTATGGACTTTGGATGATTATGATATGTTAGCATAGTTATAATAAAATAAAGTCTTTAAAAAATGCTCAACCATATCAATAGGGACATATAAAGTAAAGAGCAAGGTCACATTTTCAGGCATTTTTAAACCAAAACCCTTCGAACAAGCACCTTGTTATCTTTTACTCCAATTCAACTATGGAAGTAAATCATATCTGGTATTTTCAATAACATTCACATAGTTGATGTCCTGCAAGACCACCTAAAATTTTCAACATCACAGTGAAAAAAGATAAAGTTATGCTATTGAGTTGCTTTGTTCTTCACCTCTATTACTGAAGCATCTCCTGGAAAAACAGAATGGATGGTTTTTATCTCTTTTTTACAATTCAACAATTAAACAAGCATTTGTAGAATATCTACTACAAACATGTGAGCAAAACCAAGAAAATATCTATTTTTTTTTCAAGGAGATAGTGATCAGAGAACTGAGCTTTAGAAAACAAAAGTTTCTACACTTACTGGCACTGTACCATGTATAAGCCTTCACTTAAATTCTTAACATCCAGTATTTCTTAAAAAAAAAAAAAAAAAGAAAATACACACACCTTATTGATTACTAGAATATACCTTTTCAAAAATCTTCTTGAAAGCATTTTTTACTTCCTGATTCCTCAAGCTATAGATTAAAGGATTTAACATGGGAATCACCACTGCATAGAATACCGAGGCAAATTTGTCTTTATCCAGTGAGTGGCTTGACTTGGGGCGCAGGTACATAAAACTGAGGGTCCCGTAATATACAGTAATAGAAAACAGGTGAGAAGCACACGTAGAAAAGGCTTTTTGTCTTCCTGCAGCAGAATGGATCTTTAAGATGGCGAAGACAATGAACACATAGGATAGGAGAACAGTGATAAGAGAACAGAACATATTGAATCCAGCAATGATGAACAGCATCAACTCTTTGACTTGGGTGTCAGAGCAGGCGAGAGCAATCAAGGGAACATCATCACAGTAGAACTGGTTAACCACATTAGAGTCACAGAAGGACATGTGGAATGTAGCCGCTGCTTGAATGAGCCCCACGGTGAATCTGTAGATGTAAGAGCTAGTGACCAACTGGATGCAGAGTTTCCTGGGCATGAGAACGATGTAGAGTAAAGGGTTGCAGATGGCCACATACCGATCATAGGCCATGACAGACAGCATGAATAATTCCCAGACTGAAAATGTGATAAAGCAGCCCACTTGAGTGGCACATGCATAAAATGGCATGCTTTTAATTTCTCGTAAAGAGTTCACAAGGGTGTTCGGAGTGATGGCAGAGGTACCATAAAAATCAACAAACGCCAGGTGACAGAGGAAAAAATACATAGGAGTGTGAAGTTGAGGACTGATTTGGATGAGCACAATCAGACCAAGATTACCCAAGACAGTAACTAAGTAAATCAATAGGAAAACACAAAAGAGAGTGGCCTGAAGCTCCAGGTTATCTGTGAGGCCCAAGAGGATGAACTCAGTGACTACTGAATGATTGCCTTTTGCCATGAAATAGATGAACAGTAAATGATGAATGACAAATCTACAATAAACTCCTCTAGGGGACACACTCTGAATAAACTTCACTCTGCTAGGAATAATCAATTCAATGTGAGAGGATAGCCCTGGCGAGCCGCGGTGTTACGTTAAATTCAGCCAGAGCACAATCTTGATAGCGTTCTGAATTTTGTGTGGATTCCGTTTATGCTTTTAGTGTGAAAGGATTTGGTCCAGGCAGAAATTCCATGATATAAAGTTCACCAAGATGCTGAAGAAGAAGAAGAAAGAGTACTTTTATTAATTTTTTATAATCAATACAATGGCAAAGTCTGTGTTGTACTTTTCTTTAAATATAAAGAAATAAACATGAAGAAATAAACTTGAATATTTCTTTAAATATAAAGGAAGGAACGTGAAGAGTGCAAGTGGCTTTGACAATATATATCAAAATGATTTCTTAGGCTATAGGTCATAAAATTATTACAATTTCATCATTTCATAAGAATATTAAGAGTTACCAAAATCGTGGGTAGAAAATATAAAATGAAAGTCAAAACCAAACTATTAGTACTATTTTTAGATATCCTGTTTGGTGTAATTTGCAATTTTCTTCTTTTTACTAATCTCCATTTTTTTTTTTAATACACATATGCTGGTATCATGCTTAGTGAAATAAGTCAATCAGAGAAAGACAACTGTCATATGATCTCCCTGATATGAGGAAGTGGAGATGCAACATGGGAGGTTTGGGGGTAGGAAAGGAATAAATGAAACAAGATGGGATCAGGAGGGAGACAAAACATAAGTGACTCTTAATTTCACAAAACAAACTGAGGGTTGCTGGGGGAGGGGGTAGGGAGAGGGGGGTAGGGTTATGGACATTGGGGAGGGTATGTGCTATGGTGAGTGCTGTGAAGTGTGTAAGTCTGGAGATTCACAGACCTGTACCCCTTAGGATAAAAACACATTATATGTTTATTTAAAAAAGTAATAATTTTTAAAAAAGTAAAAAAAAATACATATATACTATTAATACTAAGGAAAAATAGGACTGTGATTTTTCTGGCTTTATCTTTTGGCAAAATGCACACTAGAGAATAATTTTCCAGATTGTAAAACAGCTTTCAATGATTAGGAGGCATTATTTTACCTTTTTTCTTCACATATCTAAATGGTCCAAAATGAATAGAATCGAAGCAGCATTTAGAACAGCTACAGGTTACAGAACATTTCCATAAACCTGTGCTGGATTCTGAATGCACGAGAGCTGGCAGAATTGAAATCATCTCCCTTCCTTTCTTCAGCACAGCAGATGGTGAGTTAACTTGATTTTACTTTACCATTGCATTGTCTCATGTTATTTCATATGGTTAGGACACAGAGAGTCAAGGCAGGTAAAATATAGCAAAATATAAAAAGCACTTTCCCCACTTAAATTTTGATTAATGTATCCATAGAAACTTTATCTTGGTTACTACTTTTATCTTTTCTCTCCCTTTCAGCACTTAAAAAAAAAAATATATTTATTTATTTATTTGACAGAGAGAGAGAGAGAGAGCAAGCACACAAGTAGGGGGAGCTGCAGGCAGAGGTAGGAGCAGGCTCCCTGCAGAGCAGGGATCCTGACATGTGAGTCAACCCCAGGACCACAGGATCAAGACCTGATCTGAAGGCAGACACTTAACCCACTGAGCCAGCCAGGCACGCCTTCCCTTCAGCGCTTTCAACCAAACATCTTACCCCCAATTTTTCAATCATATTTATGACTTAACGAGGTACAGCCTACCTGCTTTTCCCATTAAACCGAGAAATCCCCTCACCAAGTTTACTGCCAACTTCCCTATTCCTAAATCCAAGAAAGCCCCCGCCCCCACTGTTTTTTTTTTTTTTTTTTTTTTTTTTTTTTTTTTTTACAACTTGGTAGCATTAAACTCTATTGAATACACCTTTGGTTCCCAGAACAGAACAGTCTCTGAGTTTACTATGTGTCCATTTTGATTTTCTATCTTGGAGGCTCTGCTTCTATCACCTCTGCTTTGGACAACATGTTCTTCAAGCTCTCTCCAAAGCCCCCACATTTTCCCTTTTAACTTTCTTGTTAGTGATTTTGACCAATACTAAATCCTCAGTAGGCTTCTATATGCTGAAGATACATATGCAAGAGTATCACATACAGAAAAGAACTTATATTAAATTATATTAAATCTCTGTACATTGGACCTAATACTCAAAACCTGGAGTATATATTTTATATCTTCAATGAGCAGTGCCATTATCCATTCAGTTTCCCAAATCAGAGACTAATCTTTTACTTTGCTTTCCTGTTCCCTGTTGCAATATTCAATTTGTTCCCAGTATTTCCCACATACTTTACATACTTTTCAGATCTGTTCACTTATACTGTTTCCTTGATTCAAATCACAATGACTTTTTGTTTTGTTTTGTTGGCAACTGACCCCTAATTTTTAATCTTGACTCCAGTCTTACCTATAACTTTCTGTTCCTCACGTTTTAGCTTATATGAACTTTTAGAGATGTGGATGTCATTTTTATGATATAATCATTCAGTGTCTTCCCATTGCTCTCAAGATAAAATTCCAAGGTCTTTAACATGGCTGAAATAAATCTAGAAAATCTAGTTCCAGCATCTCAGATCAGGCTGCTCTCATCTGATGTTCATCAAATAGTGTTTACATCACAGGTATTTCATATTTTTCCTAGGGTATGAGATCTTTCGATATTCAATACACAGTCATTCAGTGGAACTATAAACCCCTAAGTAGTCTGGTCTACTGCACCTGGAAGGAATCTTTGTGAATCCAGTAATATTTAAAATTACCCAGGTATTATGAGACATTTGAATTGTGTGTGTATGGTCCCTCAGGAAGCTTTTTTTTGGGGGGGTATTACATTATTTTTTAACAAACACTGAAAAACAACATAATTATATGTATTCAAAACACGTAGTTATTTGATGTTTAGTGTTTGGGGACCAAGTTATTTCCCTTGAAATGGTAGATCACCTTCTGGGACATTACTTAATGGAAGAATCTAGGGTAGAAGAAGATTTTAATTATCTCTTTTGGGAAAACAGTTTGATTAATTGCTATCTGTGCTTTGATTGTTTATTATATCTGCTTTAAATTTTGTCACATTGGTTTCATATTAAAATTATGAATTTATTTAAAATAAATGCTCAGTTTGTGGGCCTTGGATTTAGTAGCAGCTTTTGAAAAACAGTGGACAAAAATCAGTTTCCCAAGGAGCAACATCGAAAGCTTTCGTCTGAGATTAATGTTTCAAACTGTTGTTATGGTTGACATTTCAATTCAACAGCAAAGATGAATTTAAAAGAATGTTGATTTTCTTCTTCCATCTCTAGAAAACTGAGTGCAAAGAAATCACAGGGCACTTGATATCTTGTTGTAATCACCCCACAGTATTGGATCATTCGCTTTATCTAAATTTGCTTTAGATGAAAACCAATAGTGTCCACAGAGCTGGTGAGGCTGGCTGATGTAGCTGTTCAGCCTCAGCACCAGCTATGCAGAACAGAAAACAGATGGAGTATGAAGTAGTATCTAATTTTGGTTTTGATTTGCATTTTTCTAGTGACTAATGATGTTGAGCATCTTTTCATGTGCCTAGTTTCTGTTCATGCATCTTCCCTGAAAGAATGTCTATAAAAACATTAGTCCATTTGATAAAAAAACAAACAAGCAAACAAACAAAAACCTGTGGTGGGAATATGCTGTTATCTTAGGCAGAAGGAGGTCAGAGCAAAGAAAAGGGAAGAGAAGGAGATGAAGTCTGAGAGTTGACATGGCCACATCATTCAGAGGTTTGTGGACGATGTAAAGCCGTTGCCTTTCATTTGAATACAATGAGATCTACTCGAAGGCTTCTAAAATGAAGTCTCCTTTTTTCCCACTTTTGGCTTACTTTTCTTTTTAATTCCTTAAGACTTTGATATGATTCTAAAATCAAAATGCATAACAAAATATATTCAAAGTAAGACTGTCTTCCGTACCTGTCAGCACCCACTTCATTCCCTGCCTTCCCTGTAGGGAACAACTTTTGTTCATTTCCACGGGTCCTCTTAATGTGTTTTCTTTTTTAAAAAATCAGATGTAGGGGCACTTGGGTGGCTGAGTGGGTTAAGCCTCTGCCTTCGGCTTAGGTCATGATCTCAGGGTCCTGGGATCGAGCCCTGCATTGGGCTCCCTGATCGGCGGGGAGCCTGCTTCCCCTTGCCTCTCTGCCTATTTGTGATCTCTCTCTGTGAAATAAATAAATAAAATCTTAAAAATACATATACATATCTTTTTTACATATTGTTTTTTCTTCTTTCTTTCTTTGAGAGAAAGAGAGGGATGGGAAGAGTGGAGAGAAAGTGAGAATCTTAAGCAGGCTCCATGCTCAGGACAGAGCCCCACAGGGGCCTGGATCTCACAACCCTTATATCATGACCTGAGTTGAAAATCAAGAGTAGGCATTTCAGAGACTAAGCCACCCATGTGCTCCACATGTACATATCTTTAATCATCCTCTTTTCTTGTTTTATGGGAAGTATCCTTTTTTTCTTTTTCGCTTTAATTTACATTAAATTTTTCTTTTCCCCTTTTTAATATCTTTCTGATTTAATATTATGTTCTGATGCTCGTCATGTAGGACACCTGAAATCGTCCCTATTTCTAGAACAGCTGTGCTTACCACTGGGTATTTGGGTGTCAATATGTTACTAATATAAATAATATGCCAGCAAATAACTTTGCACATGTGCTATTTTGCATTTTCTGCTAGTATTTGTTGGGATAGGTTCTAAGAAGTGGGTTTGTTGACTATTATAATTTTACTAGGTACATATCCCGCCATAGGAATTACATGGTTTTTCTATCAGCAGTGTATTATGGTATTTATTTCCCCTCATGTAGTCAAATTTTTGTGTTTTAAAATCCTCATGGGAATTGATATTTCTGTGTTTCATATTTAACTTGGAAAAGACTGTTGACTCAATGGTATTTCCCTTCTTCCTTTATATACAGACGGCTTTTTTGACTTCTAAGCCTCTACAAGGAAAAAAAATATACATTTTTGGTGAAATGATACTTTTAATAATTTTTGGCTGAATGAATCAATGAAAGAAAGCATGATGGAGATCAATGAATTAGCTGTCATTTATAAATAAAAAATAAGATCCAAAGAATTTAGATCACATAAATAAGCCTTGGGGAATAAAGTAGACTTTTGGAATATTTCAACATTCAACAGAATGTCTGAAAAACTATTATGTTATCAAAAAATGTTTACAAAATGAGCATTAAAGAAATTAAAGGATCACTTGTCAGCCTTTTGGCTATGATCAAGGGTAAAGAAATTAAATTTGTTAGTTCCTTTTTACACTGCTGGGAATTGTGTCTTCAAACAAAGGGTCTTATTGTAAAACATTCTTGAATTTTATTCCAGAATTGGCTTTCTTCTTTATAGATCACCAGCCTGAGCTTATAGTAGCATGATGAACTGATGAGAAGATTTGTTCTAGGAGTACCTGGCATTGATGATGCCAGCCCAATAGAATCTGCCTGTTTCTAACATTGAGGTGACTGTAAATCTGGGTTTCAAGTGTTTGCTCTCAGTGTCAGAATTTACTTCAGGTATGGATCATAAAGTTAGTAACAAAATGCAGTGACTTTAAGAATTGTTATACAAAATTTTGATATAAATTTTCTTATTTATTTTAAAGATTTTATTTATTTATTTGAGAGAGAGAGAAAGCATGAACGAGAGAGAGAGAGCACACAAGCATGGGGAGGAGCAGAGGGAGAGGGAGAAGCAGACTCAGGGAGCCTGATCTGGGGCTCCACCCCAGGGATCATGACCTGAGCTGGGGCAGACACTTAACGACTGAGCCACCCAGGTCCTCCTAAAGTTTTCTATAAAAGACATGGTATACTGTTTTAGTTTGTAACAAGTGAAAAATACAATTTTAGTAATAAGTCCTTATATAGCAAAAGTCCATTTTGTTAAATTAAGTTTTATTGAGGATGAATGGGTAGTTTCATTTAGTTATTTTCTTAAGGAAGATATAAGTATTATTTGTAAAAGTTATAGAATAACATAACAAATAAAACTTGTATTATTTATATGAAGTTACAGTTTTTTAAAGCTAACAAAGAATTTGAGGACACCAAAATGAAAAATGTGTTAAAATATACTAATCAACTAAAACATTAAATCTTTTTAAAAAGATTTATTTATTTTTTATTTTAGAGGGAGGAGGGGCAGAGGGAGACAAAGAGGGACTATCAAGCAGACTCCCTACTGAGTACAGAACCTCATGTAGAGCTCAATCTAGGGACCCTAAGGTTGTGACCTGAGCCAAAATCAAGAGTTGACACTTAACCCATTGAACCACCCAGGAAACCCAAACATTAAAATTGAATAATAAATGCTGAGGAACTATTTTTATTTTAACTTTTTTATTTTGACATAATTTCAGAATTATCGAAGCTAACATTTTACAAGGACTTCCTCTACACCCTTCACCTAGATTCCTCTGACATTGACATTTTACCACATTCTTTTATCCTGAACTGTTTAATAATCTGTCAGAGACATGATGCTTCCTTATTCTTATATATTCAACAGCGTATATTTACTAAAACCAGGGGAACTCTTAAATGACCACAGTACTATTATAAAAATCCACAAATTAATATTAGTGTAGCACTATTACTTAATCCACAGACTTTATTCTGCTCTGATGGACTTGTCTCATTTGTTAAAATTCAAGCTTGCTTTTTCAGTCTTCCTTTAAGTGTTCTACCAGTGTTGATGCCATTGCCCATGTGAGGTCACTAGAACCAACAATTCTTTTCAGATTCATCTTACTAGGAGTGCACGTGTGTCTTTTATAGACAATGTTAATAACGTGGGTGACCTGGTGGTGGGTATTAAGGAGGGCACATATTACATGGAGCACAGGGTGTGGTGCATAAACAATGAATTATGGACCACTGAAAAAAAATAAATTAAATTAAATTTAAAAAAAATAAAGAAAGAAAAGCTACTTTAGTGATCTAATGTAGACATGGTTTTTACCAAGGTCAAGTTCATGAATTAGAATGTTCAAGTCAAAACTCCTCTATGGAAAAGAGATTGATTTTAGATGATCTATGGAACAATTTAACCTCTATTTGCAATCGAATTTATTTTATTTTCATGTCTTTCAATATTTTCAAGAGTTAGAATTCTCATGATAATAGAAAATAAAATCATAAAATTAATGTATCCTGTGTTTTGATATGGATTTGTTTAATATTATAACATTTGAAAGCGCATTACTAAAGGTAAGCTAATAGAGAACTCTTGATGACTGTTTTTGATGTTGTTTCTTTTGTTTTTATTTTTTTGCATCCCAACTCTGAAGGCTTTTGGTTAGATGATAGATCATTTATTTTATACTAGAAGACACCTTTTCCATAATTCTTTTCAAAGCATTTTTGACTTCCTGATTCCTCAGGCTGTATATTAAAGGATTCAGCATGGGGATTACCACAATATAGAAAACAGAAGCTATCTTGTCAGTATCCAGAGAATGACTTGTTTTGGGCTGCATATACATGAAGATAATAGTGCTGTAAAATATAGTGATGGAAGTCAAGTGGGAGGCACAAGTAGAGAATGCTTTTTGCCTGCTTTCAGCTGAATTAATCCTCAGAATGGCAAATAGAATGAATATGTAGGAGATGAGGACAATAAGAAGAGAGAAAAGGGTATTGAAACCAGCAAGTGTGAACAATACCAGTTCTTTGATATCTTTGTAATGGCTTTTACGGCAGGCCAGACGAACCAGGGGAATGTCATCACAGTAGAAGTGATTTATTATATTTGAATCACAAAAAGATAAGTGGAATGTAAGGACTGTCTGTAGGAGTCCAACAGAAAAGCCATACACATATGTACTAACCACCATTTGAATACAGACCCTTCTGTTCATGGTGATGGTATAGAGTAAAGGGTTGCAAATGGCAACATATCTATCATATGCCATGACTGAGAGCATATACACTTCACAAACCACGAACACGATAAAGCAACACAATTGGGTGGCACAAGCAGGTAAGGATATTCTCTTAATTTCTTGCAAGAAGTTCACCAGGGTGTTAGGGGTGACAGAGGAGGTATAGCAAAAATCCACAAAAGCTAGGTTGCTGAGGAAAAAGTACATAGGTGTGTGAAGCTGAGAACTGATATGAATTAGCATAATTAACCCAAGATTACCTATGACACTAATTATGTAGATCACTAGGAAGACCCCAAAAAGTAGGGCTTGAAGCTCCAGATTTTGTGTGAGTCCCAAGAGGATGAATTCAGTTATTTCTGAATTATTGCCCTCAGCCATGGAAGATGCGTAGAAGCATCTCATGTCATTCTCTTTAGAGTATCCATGTTGGATGATCTTCTACTTCTTGGATTAAGAATTTAACTCACACTTATTTTATGGTGACCATATTGGAAAGATAATCCTCGCTGGTCCTATGGGCCATTCTTGGGTTTCATTATTGCCTGCTTTTGATTTGAAGGGATTTGCTCCAGGCAGAAATTCCAACATGCTCAGTGGTCTGGGGGATTGATGAAGAAAACAGAATGTCTTGAATTAAATGTGGAATCTCATATATAAAATGAAAACCCAGTGTTACAACAACAGCAGGAATAATATTTTAGTGATAAAAGAGATAGGGGCACATTTCAGTAATATATTACGATTAAATACTGAGCAAATCAACTCAATCGAGAATTAAAACAATCATGACTGTCACTAGACATTATCTGTGTGATAGCCATGCAATAAAAGAAGGGGCAAAAATATTATTTATGAAGCACATGATATTGTATTACGGCATCCAAACCAGTAACTTCAGTGGAGAGATATTACATTTGTTATGATTGTGGAAGTCTTCAGCTTCAAGTCAATATAACGAAAATGATGCTATAATAAGAATGTAAGTTCAAAGAAATGTGAAAATATGGGCACCTGGGTGGCTCGGTCAGTTCAGCATCTGCCTTTGGCTCTGGTCAGGATCCCAGGGATTGAGCCCTGTGTCAGTATCTCTGGTCAACAGGAAGCTGCTTTTCCCTCTCCCTCTGATGCTTTCTCATCATTTCTATCTCTGTCTCTCACTCTCAAATAAAATAAATAAAATATTTAAAAAAACAAATCAGAAGCACCTGGGTGGCTCCGTGGGTTAAGCCTCTGCCTTTGGCTCATGATCTCAGGGTCCTGGGATCAAGCCCAGCATCAGGCTCTCTGCTCAGTGGGGAGTCTGTTTCCCCCTCTCTCTCTTTGCCTGCCTCTCTGCCTACTTATGATCTGTCAAATAAATAAATAAATAAAATCTTTAAAAAAATAAAAATAAAACACAAATTAAAAAAAAACACAAATAAGTGTGAAAATATAATTTTTAAGATTCTGTCTAAAATAATAAACACCCAGAGTTTAATTTAATATTTAACTTAACAGACTCTTGACCTTATATGTTCCTGTTGTTTATGTTTAAGCCGAGTAAACTCATAGTTTCATATTATGTATTACTGGAATGGTATTCAGGAAAGAAGAAAATTTTTATAAGTTAATTCAACAATGTAATGTATGCTGGGTAACCCTAAGTATATTTACTAAATACACTTGCAAGAACAGCCTAGACATTTCTTAAAACAAAGTGTAAGGGATAGTTATTTATCATTACAGATAGTAAACTGTATTATAAACTGGAGAATGTAAAACAAAATAGGAATCTGTGGCAGGACAGTGAATGTTTATCACAGGAAAAAAGTGCTAATTTGTAGCATCTGTTGATTTTCTGATTTATATGATGCAAATATTCCCACTGTCACTGATTTCAGGCCACAAACTTAAAGCCACTGAACATGGAATTGGGATAAATACAGATTATATCTTTTGCAAAATATTAGGAGAGATACTGGTGGTACTTCTATACAAAAGTAGGTTGATAATATAAGCAAAAATCATATAAAATATTATTTAATAAAACACGTATGTTTATATTATACCATATGCTAGAGAAACACTTAGAATCAATAATGAGTCTCTCTTTACAATGTATTTGTATCTATAACTATAAATATCTCTCAATAGACTGATAAATTTCAAAGAGAAAAAGTTCATTTTATAAAATATGAAAGGATTAGCTAACAGTAAGTTGTTCACTAAATCAATCAAATTAAAAGAATGGTTATACCCAGGGTTGCTAAAGGTGTAGGAAAACAAAAACAACCTTACACATCCAAAGAAGATGAAATTTGTCTTCATCTTTATGGAAGACGATATGCTAGTAAGCATCAAAATTGTTAATTAGTCCTGCCACTAATACGATGGTTTTAACACTAAGCAATTAGAGAAATGATAAAAGCATGCAAGTATATGAATGGTTTCATTTTTACCTACCCAAAATTGAAAGTTGTCTAAGTATACTCTGAAATTTATTCATTTATTACACATCTCAGTAAAACATTAAGTAGTCATTCAAATGCTGAAATAAGTCTACATTTATTGATACTAAAAAATGTTCACAATATAGTATGTTGAAAAGAACAGCATGATACACAGGTTATTTGGTGATAAATGATTTCTATATATGCACATCACATTATGCCCTATAGATATTTATACACAGAGGGAAAATACACAAACCATGTATGCCACAATGTTAACTGTAATTATGTCTGTGAGGTGGTATTGTAGCTTTTTCTCCTTACTCATTGTAATCATCCTTTACATTTTGCATTAACCCTACTTCAACAAGCTTGATTTCAATTTCATTTTTTTAAAGATTCATTTATTTGACAGAGAGAGAAAGAGAGCATAAGCAGGGGGAACAGCAGAGGCAGAGGGAGAAGTGGGCTCCCCACTGAGCAGGGAGCCCAATGGATCCCAGGACCCTGGGATCATGACCTGAGCCAAAGGTAGAAACTTAACCATCTGAGCCACCCAGGCTCCCTTGATTTCAATCTGAAATGTACATTTCCATGTTACTATGCATTCCACATCAATGAATACGGATAACTTAATTTTTCACATTGGTTATTCTTATAATTTGTGTTTACCTGGTGCCCATAAAGATGTTTGAAGTGTTCTTAATCATTACCGCTAAAAATGACTCCATAATCCCCACATTTTGGGGGATAATATTTCATTGTGATATGTTGCAAAGGTGGACTAATTTGTTAAAAAATTAAAAACAATTCTCCTCAAAGAGGACAAAACCCATTTACAAAATCATCAAATTTGAAGTAAAAATCATGGCAACTGTTTTTCTCTTATATTAAAATTGTTTGTCAAATCTCCAGATTTAATTGGAAGTTCTTAAATCTTACCTTGGGTGGTTTCCTAAATGTTCAACATTTTAGAATTAAGAGTAAGAAGTCTAAAAATTTTCAATTTCAAAAGTCTTTTACTCTGAAATGTTTTTATTTTAATCCATTGCCTTCTTGAATCCTAAAACAATAGATTCATCAGATGATATTGTTTTCACCTACTTATTGCTGAGGAAACTGAGGAACAATTTGTAAGTGGAGTAAATTGTGTTCTTATTCAGCCAATGTGAGACTCAGGCTTTTAGACTCCAAGGAATCTGTGCTTTTTAATGGCACAGCTGAGGCACAGAGAATGCACAAGCCACCAAGACAGGAGCTTGTGAATTCAGGGATATCAATAATAGACTTCGTGTATATAGCATACAGACTCACAACCTGCTGCAGGAGTTCTGACAGAAAACAGGGAGCCATGGAAATGTTCAATAGTAGGTAAATGTGTTTAAAGAAAAAAGAAGGAAAGAAACTGTTGAGAATCATAAGTCAGAGCAGCCAGCCTGTGTCTCTATGATCCGTCCAAGTAGAATCAAAAGTGCACACTGACCTAAGGAAAGTTTAAATGTAATATCTCTCTGGCTGTTAATAACATTTTAGTCTTTTCTGTCTTTAAGCATTGAAATGACCCATAGATTGAAAAAAATATATTAGTAAGCATGAGTTGCAAACTCAAAACCATTTTCCATGTAATTTAAAATTGTAAAATGATCATTGGATTTATTTGAAACATATACATACATATCTATATCTACATATAGATAAATCATCTCATCTATAAATATAAATGTACATCTATTTATCTATATCACAGTTACCAGTTGTGTATGGTAATACTTGCTTATAAATGGCTCTCTGAAGTTCATCAGTATACCTGGGACTAGAACTCAGGTCTTTAAGCTCATAGAAAGATGGAACATGATCTACAAGTACCCATTGACTGTTACCCCTTTCATATTGTTGAATCTTTAAGAAGACTCAAAAACAAACACTATATGTCCTCATTTAATTGAGAAACTGGTGAAAGCCCACACATAGGCTTCATTGTCCAATGGGTTAATTGTGTTTTAAGTTAGACTTTGATTAATAAGGATCAACTTACACAAGCTTTGCCCCGTATAAATCTTATGATCCTTGATACTGGCAAAATATTCTAGAATGTTTCCATTGTTTTGAGTTAATTTATTTGGAGTGGATGATGCCCTTGAGATGCAATCCCTGAATTACCTTATTATTTTTTTAAATTTTAGATAATTGGAAAAAATATATGAGATCTCATAGGCTTAAAAAAAATTAGTTTACTTAAGAGTCTTTTGGGGCCAAGCCAGACTTTCAGGTCAGTAGAAAGTTGTGTTAAAACAGTCAGAAAGTAAAGTTAGGACGTATTATTATTCTCTTTAATAAAGGCAGGTTGTTAAATTATAATATGGAACGGTTTTGTATTATCATATATCTTTAAGAAATTAGCATATTAGGAAAATAATATTTACACTATGCATCTTTGCTTTTCACACGGGATATTGTTCATGTAGTCATGTAGAGAAATCTGAACTAGGAATTTTGGAAGGTGGGATCAGAACTTTTGTCCATGTTCGGCCTGGAACTAGTTATAGAGCAAATTAATGGTTTTTTTATGCACTTTTTACTTGAGAATTGGGAAAATCAGTAATTTCCTGTGGAACAAAACTTAATTATTTTTAATATACTTTCCATTTAAAATAAGAAAATGGGTATAAATTGTTATGTTTATTTTTACATCTGAGATCTCATTCTAAGTGAAAATATTTTGAAAATTTCATTATATAGTGAGCAGATATACAGAAATCACATTAAAAATAGACATTCTGGGGCACCTGGGTGGCTCAGTGGGTTAAGTCCTGGGATCGAGTCCCGGATCAGGCACTCTGCTCAGCAGGGAGCCTGCTTTTTCCTTTCTCTGTCTGCCTGCCTCTCTGCGTACTTGTGATCTTTCTCTGTCAAATAAATAAATAAAATCTTTAAAAAATAATAAAAATAAAAAAATAAAAATATACATTCTGACAGTTTTTAAGAGGAAAAACCAGACAATGAAGAGAAGCCCATTCATACTTATTCAAATCACGTCTTCAATTTCATGAACATTTTAAAAGCCTGGTTTCTACGGATGATAACTTTCTTCAGGGCATCTTTCACTTCCTTGTTCCTGAGACTGTAGATTAAGGGGTTCAACATGGGAATGATCACTGTGTAGAAGACAGAGGCCATTTTGTCTGTGTCTAGGGAATGGTTTGAGCTTGGCTGTAAGTACATAAAGATGAGGGTCCCATAGAATATGGTGACAGCTAGCACATGAGAGCCACATGTGGAGAAAGCCTTGCGCCTGCCCTCAGCTGAACGCATCCTCAGGATGGCAGAAATAATAAACACGTAGGAGACAAAGACAACTAGAAGGGAAGAAATGAACATGATCCCAGCACAGGCAAAGATCCAAAGCTGTTTGGAGTGAGTGTCTGAGCAGGTTAGCCTGAGGAGAGGCATGTCATCACAATAGAAATGATTGATGATATTGGAGTGACAGTAGGAGAGACGAAAGGTAAGGATAGTATGAAACAGTGCCATCAGGAAGCTATAGCTGTACGGGATGGCCACAAGCTGAATGCAGATTCCTGGGGACATTACAACCATGTAGAGGAGAGGATTACAAATGGCCACATATCGGTCATAGGCCATGGAAGCCAGCAGCAAGCACTCAGATACCATGAACGTGAGGAAACAGCCTAACTGAGCAGCGCATGCATTGAAGGAGATAACATTTTGTTTGTATAAGAAGTTTCCAAGCATTTTGGGTGTAATGACAGAAGAGTAACAGAAATCAACAAAAGCTAGGTTGCTAAGAAAGAAGTACATTGGAGTGTTGAGTCTCGAGTCTGTTCTAATGACTAAGATCAAACCTAGATTGCCTACTACTGTGAAAAGGTAGATAGATAAGAAAACCACAAAGAAGGGCATCTTTAATTCCTTTTGATCTGTGAGGCCCATGAGAATGAAGTCCTTCACGTGGGTGCAATTTATCTGAGCCATATCTTTTCAAGACATCTGCATAAGGAAGTAGAGAAAAGAGTTAAATTCAAGTTGACATTCCAATAAGTAGTATTTTTTTACTTTCATAATTTGTAAAGAGGCTTCATTGCTAATATAGAGATTGTTAGCATTTTGAGATTCTGCGAATGAGATGGAGAATAGAAAGAGTTGTATGTGGGAACAGCCTACTTCTCTTCTCAAATGCAATGTGTATACAAGGGTGGGACCAATGGAAAAGTTCACATTTTCTTGGTTTCTGTTCAAAGGTCTTGTGCATTAAGCTATTCAAAATTATAATGTAACCTGTTGAAATGTGTAAGTTATTGTTTACTATAACCTATGTTATGTTAACATATGTAATATATTTAATATATTTAATAATCTGAATTATATATTACATAAGAATCTTATATAATTTATAGTGAGTTATACATTATAAATTATAATAGTTTATAAATTGATCCTTTTCAAGAGATTTGGAAATATATGTCTCTGTAAGTCAACTTCTATTTCTTTCAACTTGTTTATCTTTTATTAAGGAAACATAGATTTAAATTGTGTCTCATATATTAATTTTCTTTTTCTTACTTTAAAATGGATCTCTAGGGGTGCCTGGCTGCTCATGCATTAAAGCCTCTGCCTTCTGCTCTGGTCATGATCCCAGCTTCCTGGGATCCAGCCCTGCATGGGCTCTCTGCTCAGCAGGGAGCCTACTTCCTCCCCTCTCTCTGCCTGCCTCTCTGCCTACTTGTGATCTCTGTCTGTCAAATAAATAAATAAAATCTTTTAAAAAAATAAAATAAAATGAATCCCTATTTTTCTTATTCATTTTACCCAAGTTTCTTTATTTTTTTTCTTTTTCACGATTTATAATTAATATGATTTATTATTTTGAAATAGTATTATTGTGCATTGCCCATGGAACTAACCAAGTTAGATCTCTCTGTATATGCATCTGATAATTCTGCTAATTTTTAATCACTGGGTATTTAATCTTTAGTGGTCTGTAAAATGCAGTTAATGACATTATCTAAATAGGAAGAAGGGAACAGATAGTTCTTGGAATTAGTGACTGACTTTCATAGGCTTGACTTTCATAATTGAATTATTGAGTATCTAAAATTCATGGAAATTTATCTTAGTAAGGCATAGAAATTATAGAACCATATTCTTACTATTAATGTCATCTCTCTCTTCTTTTCCTTCTCTCTCTCTCTCCCTTTTTATCTCTCTGTTTCTGTCTCTCTTTCCAGCTCTTACACCTGAGAAATGAAAACAAATCTTGTCACGTGATGGCATAGAGCTTATAAATATATCCAGAATAATTGTCTCATGACTCGGAATGTGCTTTTCTTGCACATTCTTTTGTGTTCTATGAGAATCTGTTTTATTCTAACTAGTCAAAATAATCTTGGTGAAGATTCTAAAATGTGAACCATGATCTAGTAGTATTTACAAAGGAGCTTCAAAAGCTACACTCTGGCACAGCCCACACCAGCTCTATTTTTACCAATCTCAGTCATTAGTAACTCATCTACAAACAGACCTAAGGAACACCTCCTGCCCCGATCTACAAGCAGGACTATGCACATTCTATACGTGTCTTGATTATGTCCAACTGCCACTCCCTTAGAAGCTTATGTCGATTCACTCATTCTCTCCTCCAATAACATATGTTGAGAACCATTGATTTCCAGGCACGACTGTCTGGAGACAGAGCAGTCAGAGAGGAGACAATAGACTAGACTGGAAAGAAAGAAAGCTTTATTCAAATTTCCTTTATTTTTCTTTTCTTTTTTCTTCTTCATTGTTTTGCTCCACTTCTGAAATAGAAACCTCTGACATTTGTACGTACAAACCACTTTACTTTGTATTAAAAATAAAATGTGGGTAATTCTATTTAAAAGTGTATGCAAATTTTTATAATCTCATCCCTGAATATGTTATAATCCCAATTCCATTAATCCTCTCCACCATCAGTGGACATCTGTTGGTTCAGTTAACAGAATTGGTCTCCACCTATCAATATTATGCCTCTCCAAGCTTCTTTGCTTTGTCCTTGCTGTTCCTAGTACTCTGCTCCACAAGAAAAATGATGAAGGGAAATTCATTTATCCTTAAGTCTTGTTAATAAACATCATCTTTTCTGTGAGAGCTACTTCCCATGTTAACATATTTCATATTTTTGTTCTAGAATCCCTTTAGACATGATTCATTTATAGGTCTTGCCACTGTATAACAACCATTTCTTTTCATAACTCTTCCCTTGCTGGGTGTTAGTTAGACACTTACGGTTGAGAGCCACCCTGGCTTTTTGTCATTTCTTAATGCAGTCTCCTCTAAACGTTAGGTAATGAAGAATTACATATTAACGCTGAGTGAACTAATTTAAGATTAATATCGTAGGGCACCTGGGTGGCACAGTTGGTTGAATGTCTGCCTTTTGCTCAGGTCATGGGGCCAGAGTTGGACTCCCTGCTCAGTGGGGAGTCTGCTTCTCTGCACTTTCACCCCACTCTCGCTGCTCTCTCTCAAATAAATAATAAAATCTAAAGATTAATATCATCATAATAATATTTGGCTATTTCTTCCCCTTATTCTTATGTTATAGTCAGTGTTTTGGAAAATATTTCTAATGACACGTTGATGACCTTTGTCTAATATACGCCCTGCTAATCCTGAGTAAAATATTTAGCTACTGTTAATGCAGAAACACAGTAGCTTTTGATAGATTATAATATGGTAAATCATGGGCCTGATTTTTCCTAAATTTTCTCATAGATCCTAAACTGGAATTTTTATTTTTTTAATATAAAAAGAAAATACATATATGAAATAAAATATATACATATTTAATAAATATATAATCTTAAAGGAAAAAATATGTTATATAAAATATATTTTAACTGTAAAAAGAAATTCATATATATACAACTAATGTAAAGTCAGAGAAAACACTGTTCATGTTACAGAAGATACTCCAAGCTTTTTTTATCTAGTCCATCGTATTATACTCTATTTAATTTTTAAAATTCTTGTCTTGAGCTGCTATAGGAATGTTATTACAAGTCAATAAGTCAAAGTTGGCCATTTAGAAAAATGCTCTTCTGACCTACCTGGGTAGAAGGCACTCCTGTTTCTCTGCATAATGGCTTTGAATAGCAGCTGACTACATGTACTTATTAGTGCCTCTCTCCCAAAGGATCTTACTTCAACTGCAAATAAGATTTTCAGAAAAATTATAGTACGTGCTCAGCAGGGATCTCAAGGCAGGCTGAAGATCTATTTCTGTGATTCCCTGTTTTTGAAGAACTGCATATCTATAGCTCTGCCTTTAGTACAAAGTTTTTGCTCTAAGGTTCTCCTAACTCTTAAAATACTATTGGTTAATTTTTAAAAAGATTTTATTTATTTATTTGACAGAGAGAGATCACAAAGTAGGCAAAGAGGCAAGCAGACAAAGAGAGGGGGAAGCAGGCTTCCCACTGAGCAGAGAGCCCGATGTGGGGCTCAATTCCAGGACCCTGAGATCATGACCTGAGCTGAAGGCAGAGGCTTAACCCACTGAACCACCCAGGTGCCCTTATTAGCTAATTTTTTAAAAATTACTTCTTATAGTAGATTATGAGGGTCAATTTTTGAAATTGGCTTTTTTAAAGGACAGGTGTGAATGACCTTTTAAAAATTCTTATAATTTTCTATGAAACATTTATCTTATTCCTCTGAAAACCTACCTCTTAATACACAAGGCATTTGGTAAAGTTCTGGGACATTCTAGTCACTCTGACCTAGATGATGAATAAGAAATATATTGCCAATTTAGTGTATAGGGAAAGGAATGTGGATATGTGAGTTTTATACACTGACTATGAATTAAAACTTTGCCCCTTACTTTTCCTTTAATAAAAATTGAACTATAATCCTGGGCTACAATATAATGAAAAAGGGGATGAAATCTAACATTTCTTTTTCATGATGTGTAAACAAAACATTTGACTAAAGGAGAAATTACAGAAAATGCTTAAAAATCACAACACGCTTACATTTTGTAAATAATGATCAAGCTAGGTAAAGATCAAGATAGGAATCAAGATAGGGAATTGTGTATGTTTGAATTATATGTTCCAGATATTTAATATTCCTTTTTTTTGTGTATTTAATGTGTCTTTCTTCCTCCCCCCAGATTAAGGAACAGATCTGATACAATGGCTAGATATCCTGTCTCTGCTTGTGCCTTGTTACTAAATGTCATGACTTGTGCTTTGGTATTGAGATGATGGAACATTAAGTACAGTACTATACTTAACATAAAAACAAACAGAATCCTTAGGAATACCAGTTGTTTTTCTGAAGAAGCCATTACACCTTACACATTAAAAGGAAACTCTTCCTAGAATGAGAAATTTTTTAAGTGTCCAGAAATTACACTTGATTCCTCAGTGCTTTTTTGTTTTTATCTTAATTTATTGTATCAGGTCAAAGAATTAAATAAAATAGAACTGGTAGAGGACATTTTAAAGAGCACCATGGAAAACCAACACTACATTTTCTATGGGAATTTATAAACTTTATTCAGTGAATCCTGCTTATACTTTACATGATGTTCTTGTTTAATATCAGTTCACAGTTTTCTGTTCGGACTTCTCCCAACTGCTATAAGGATCCATATATAACTTATGGTTCAGTTCCTCTTGAACATTCATTTCTTCACCCATGTCTCATCACAAATAAGATTTATAGGGCATCGTGTCTATGAATAAATAGGTAATAAAGACCATGTCCAGTGAGCAGAGCTTGGCTGATCAGACAAACCAATGTAGTAAATCAAGGACTTCCATTTTATAACATTAGACTGTATGAATATATCAACATTTTAAGATTGAGTAACAAGGGATGTGTATTAAAAAACTCTACATAATTTTATTCCTTGTTATTACTTAGTGGATCTATTTGTTCCCATGCCTACATTCAGGGTAATAAGAAGATTCCGAAGTACTACGTGGCCTCCTCACTTTCCTAAAGCTTCTGCTCTAGCTGTTCATTCTAAAACTAGGACCATTCATCAATAATTTTATAATAAACTACAGGAAGGAAGAAACAATGCAAAGTATCAACTAACAGCTTTGTCACAATGTTAGTGCAAATGATAAAAGAAAACTTTTTTCTGGGCTGCCTCCTATTTCTTCTCTCTCCATTTTAGAAGTAATCTAATTTATTTTTTTTTCTTTAATAATTTTTTAGTTTTTATAAACATATATTTTTATCCCCAGGGGTACAGGTCTGTGAATCACCAGGTTTACACACTTCACAGCACTCACCAAAGCACATACCCTCCCCAATGTCCATAATCTCACCCCCTTCTCCCAAATATCCTCCCCCCAGCAACCCTCAGTTTGTTTTGTGAGATTAAGAGTCACTTATGGTTTGTCTCCCTCCCAATCCCATCTTGTTTCATTTATTCTTCTTGTACCCACTTAAGCCCCCATGTTGCATCACCACTTCCTCATATCAGGGAGATCATATGATAGTTGTCTTTCTCTGCTTGACTTATTTCGCTAAGCATGATGCGCTCTAGTTCCATCCATGTTGTCGCAAATGGCAAGATTTCATTTCTTTTGATGGCTGCATAGTATTCCATTGTGTATATATACCACATCTTCTTGATCCATAATCTGTAAGGAAATTAGTAGGGAACAGTTTAACAAAGATTTGGGGGAGTAATCCAAGGGTACCCTAATTATAATGCTTTCATGTCTATGAGTCTAATTTTGTTTTGTAGGATTACATTTCCTCTCTTATATCACAATTATTATGACTAAAGATTTAGTACCTATACTTGAAGAAACTCTTAACACTGAATTCATTTATAAGATATTGAGGGTTTCATTCCAGACCAATGTAATAAAGAAAGTATCACAATAAAGTAAATAAAATAAAACCTTTTGGTTTCCCAAGGTATATAAATTTTATGTTTACACTGTACTGTAGTCTATTGAGTGTGTAATTGTAGTACATCTAAAAAATGTACATACCTTAATTAAAAAAAACTTTATTGCTAAATTATGCTAACCATCAACTGAGCTTTCACTGAGTCATCATTACTGATCAGAGATCACCATCACAAATGTTTGAAATATTGCAAGAATGACCAAAATGTGCCAGAGACACAGAATGAGCAAATGCTATTGGAAACATGTTGCTGATAGACTTGCTCAAGGCAGGGTTGCCTCAGACTTTTTTTAAAAACTGTAATATCTGCCAAGTTCAATAAAGCAAAGTGGAATGAAGTGACATATGCTGGCATCTCTTCCAGTATAGTACTTGCTGATTTGTCGAGAGTCATTCTGAAGATTAAATATCAGATCACTCATAGAGTTGATTAAAATATGGACTTATTGACCTCTATGTGGTGATGTTGATTTGACAGGTCTGAGATACAGGCTGGTTACTTTTATGCAATATTGTACAACAGATTTTGGTGTACACTCACTGATCAAGAACTATCAGAAGACAGAATAAAAATTTTTGCAAAAACAATTTAAATGTCCCGCTAATGATATAAGGAGTTCTCACACACGTGATTCTTGGAATGTCTAATGATATCACAATACAATACATATATTGCATACAATAAAGAAGGTTGATATTTAGAGTAGCTGGAGAGGAAAATCTTACAGAATCCAGTAAGTTTATGAATCAACATGAACCTATCAATGATTTCACTCTGGGTCTTTCACTAAAAGTTATATAAATTATACTAATTGCATTAAAATAATTTCAATTAGGGCGCCTGGGTGGCTCAGTGGGTTAAGCCGCTGCCTTCGGCTCGGGTCATGATCTCAGGGTCCTGGGATCGAGTCCCGCATCGGGCTCTCTGCTCAGCAGGGAGCCTGCTTCCTCCTCTCTCTCTGCCTGCCTCTCTGCCTACTTGTGATCTCTGTCTGTCAAATAAATAAATAAAATCTTTAAAAAAAATAATTTCAATTATATTTGGTTAGTTTTCAGAATATAAATTTATCAGTGGTATATATATATATATTTTTAATCAAACAGTATTAAGAAAGAGAAAGTTTTATTTTAAATATGATTTTCAGTTTGATTTTACCAACTTGGTTATGAAAAGGATTTTAGCCATCTGTAATAATAGTTCCTCAGATGCCTTGATCCACTATATCCCAACATACCCAGTCAAAAGGCAAAAAGGAAGACAAAGGATAAGAAAGAACAACTTACTTCTCTCATCCATATTGTATTGCTCTGTTCAAACCTATTTACATTTTTTTAACTTCTATGTATCCTGACTCCTGATAATATTTCATTGAAATTGGGTACCAACATATTAAGTTAGCAAATAATGCTCGTTCCTGTTTTAACCTCCTATTTCCAAGAACGTCAGTTTACTTTTGGATTCAGTGCTTCCAAAATCCCAGCTGCTTTTAAATCCTGGAGTTACTTGTAAATCTATAAGTCAGCCACCTAATGTTTGTTTTCTCTGATATGGGATACCTTCTCTAACCATTTCATCATTTACCTTTGGAGTTCTAAAATTACGTTGGTTTCAAAGAGCAGCATGAATTTGCCAGAAATCTCTGTAAGGCAGCCTTCACATCCTTGTTCCGCAGGCTGTAGATCATGGGATTCAACATGGGGATCACCAGCGTGTAAAACACAGAAGCAATTTTATCAGTATCCAATGAGTAGTTAGCTTGCGGCTGCAAGTACATGAATAGCAGTGTCCCGTAGAAAACCGTGACTGCCATCATATGCGAAGCACATGTGGAAAAGGCTTTTCTCCTCCCTTCTGATGAACGCATCCTTAGAATGGACAATACAATGTTGAAATAAGATACTAGAACTATAACTAAGGATAAAACCAAATTTGTAGCTGCGGATATAAACACGATTGTCTCTGGAAGGTAAGTTTCAGAGCAGGACAATGTTAACAGTGGGACAATGTCACAGAAAAAATGATTGATTACATTGGAAGAGCAATAAGACAGAGAAAATATACAAGATGAAACCACAATAGCTGTGGAAAAGCTGTAGAGGTATGTGAGGGACACCAACAGGAGGCAGATCTGTGGAGAGACCACCACCATGTAGAGCAGGGGGTTGCAAATGGCCACATAGCGGTCGTAGGCCATCACAGCTAATGTGAACACCTCAGCTACAATGAAGACCAAGAACCCTCCCATTTGGGTGGCACATTCATAATAGGAGGTGGTTTTCTTCTTTACTAAAAAGTTGATTAGCATTTTAGGAGCAATGACAGTAGAATCACCAAGATTGATGATAGCCAAGTGCCTGAGGAAGAAGTACATGGGCGTTTGAAGCTGAGAGTCAACACTAGTGAGGATGATGATGCCCAGGTTCCCTGCCATGGTCAGCCCATAGATCAGCAGGAAAACAAAGAAGAGTGGAATCTGGAGATCTGGGCGATCTGAGACTCCAGTAAGAATAAACTCAGTGACCTGGGTGAAATTTCCAGGAGCCATGGAAGGGTTTGGATAGTCATCTGTTTGGAGAGGAAAAGGAAGAGTGGTTACAAACTTTAAGAAATTATTTTCTAGGATGGTCATTAGATAGTATATTCCTTAGATGAAATTTCCTGGAACCATTTACTAATCCAACTCAGATATTAATATCAGAGTGCACAGACTAGTTAAATAAATTTTGCAATCATTTGGAAGAGAGGAAAAGCAAGCATAGCAAATTAAACAGGTGATCTAGCATCATGCATTACTTGATGATTTACTTCCTCAGCATCTCTTTAAATTATGAATAACTTATTAGCTTACAAACATTTGAAGCCATGGTTCATATCTTCATATCATGTCTTTTGAGTGTGAGAAAGGCTTGAGGAATTGTATGCCTCCAAATAATCCAAGGTCTCCTTGTGATTTCCTAATCTGGGACTTGATTTTTCTGAACATTGAGTGATTCTAGTGTCTATACTGCTTCATTTCCTTCATCCTATTTTTATATAACTTTTATTTGATGGGCATTGAATTTGAAATTTCTACCATCCATGTTTGTCAACTGCTTTGTTTTCATTTTCCATTTTGTCAACTCGGCAAAAATACATGGAGATATGTCTTTTATTTTTCTGATGACTAATTTTTTCCCAGCTTTCAGAAAATAAGATCTGTGAAAATTACAAATTTTTATAAAACAACTCACTATGCTTTATCGGATACTAATTCTTTTTTCTTTTCTTTTTCTTTTTTTAAGTTTTATTTATTTATTTGAGAGAGAGAGAGAGAGAACAGAAGTAGGCAGAGAGGCAGGCAGAGAGAGAGTGGGGGAAGCAGGCTGCCTGCAGAGCAGGGAGCCCAATGTGGGGCTCGATCCCAGGGCCCTGAGATCATGACCTGAGCTGAAGGCAGAGGCTTAACCCACTAAGCCACCCAGGCACCCCCTCTTTTTCTTCCCGTTATAACTTTCCTTTCTTTCTTTCTTTCTTTCTTTCTTTCTTTTTTTTTTTTTAAGATTTTATTTATTGATTTGTCAGAGAAAGAGAGTGTGTGAGTGAACACAAGTGGGAGAGTGGTAGGCAGAGGGAGAAGCAGGCTTTCTGCTGACCATGGAGCCCAGTGCAGGACTCCACACCAGGACCCTGGGCCCAAGACCTCAGCAGAAGGCAGATGCTTAACTGACTGAGGCACCTAGGTGCCCATAACTTTTCTTTATTGTCCCAAAAGTTATAAAAAATTCCTTGTATTTTTTTCACTATGCTTATTTTTAAATAATATTTTTAATTAATAGAATTTTATAACATTTTTTAATGTATAATATACCTGGCCTTTGTTTTTAGTTGATCTTTTTCTCAATGTATTTTCCTAATTCTGACATTTTTCACTACTATCGTGATGACAAAATTCCTTACATTACAGAGCTTCTATGATAATCTCATTGCACATATTTTCCAAAGAATCAGTGTGTTATTATAACATGGTTGCATATTCTAGACATGTTTGTTTCAAGGATGATCATCTTTTCGTAACTAAGCCAATTAGAATCCCTTCCCAATCCCAACTGATAGTTCTAGTGGTAGGCATCTGGTCCAAAGAAATCTTGTGATCATGTCCTATCTGAAGACCTGGGCTTAAATTCTAGACAGTCAAGACTATATCATCCTTTAACATAACATCTACCCTTTAACAAAAGTTTAAGTATGCATACACACAAGATTAATAATAATTATAATAATAATAATACATCATGGAGACATAAATAGTTGGATTATATTTAACAACATATATTCTTTGCAAAGTTACAAATCTTGGAAACAGACTATTTTAAATATTGTATTATTCTATTATAAATAGTGTCAAGTGTCTTTCAAAATGAAATAAAACAGCTCAGTTTGAGGGTTCATTTTGGATCTTTCAAAGGCCATTATACAAAAATAAGATAAATATTTTCTACCTACCTCTAATGGAGAATCTGCTTCAGGCTTTTAGTGAGAATCTCTAAATGGGGTTCAATAAAATAGTTGAAGCACAGGTGATTCTAGGATCCACAAGTTCCCTTTTACATCCTTGGGGAAGATGCCACTTGGGAATGGTTCATTAACAAGATCTTCCTCTAGGAATTCAACCAGAGACTCTTTGAGTCATCTTTGTAGCAGTATGAACCTACATTACTGAAGTAAGTTCAATTCCCTGACATCTAAGAGACATGGTGATTAAGGTGTATCTGCCAAAATAACTCATTTACATTCAGAGATTCATTATTGCAAAATTCCAATATCAAAGAGGTAGAAACCCATGGTCTAGCAGTGAAGTTAGAACAAACTATCTAGGGGATCTGAGTGGCTAATTCAGTTAAGTGGCTGCCTTCAGCTCAGGTCATGATCCCAAGGTCCTGGGATTGATTTCCGCATCTGGCTTCCTGCTTATCCGGGAGCCTGTTTCTCCCTCTGCCTTCTTCTCTGTCTGTCTGCTGCTCGCCCTGCTTGTTCTCTCTCTCTGCCAAAAAAACCCAAAACCAAACAAACCAAAAAACCAAACAAAAAAACCCTCTATCTATAAATAGTATTTTTATTATGCCACCATTTCTCTTTTTCCTTCACTTTTACTTCAAAGAATACGATTAACAAATCATTATTTCAGGGAATAGAGTCTTGTGGATGTTAGAAGGAGGATGTGTCCTACCAAAAGAATCTACAGGTAATAAGATTATTATTTTAATTATTTTTTAATGACGTATTTCAGGTGAGAAGAGATAAAACACAATTAGTAGAGAAGAGTCAAACAGAGTATTTAAAATAGAAACCCTGGGTCATGTCCATAAATTTACTGTCACCACATAAATATTTTAAAGACTGAATACTATATACATATGTTTAGTATTATATATATGTGTATATATACATATATAGTATTCAGTATTTAAATATATATGTATAGTTATATATAACACATATATAACATATATAAATATTTATGTTATGATATGTTATATGTAAATATAATGTATATCACAGTGTTTAAATACATGTTTATTATTATATATGTATATATATGAATATTAATGAATATTAGCCATCAAAAAGAATGAAAGCTTGCCATTTGCAATGACATGGATGGAGCTAGAGTGAAATGTCAGCCAGAGAAAGACAAATACCATATGATTTCACTTGTATGTGGAATTTAAGAAACAAAACAAACAAATATGGTGGGCAGGGGCAGAAGAGAGGCAAACCAAGAAACAGACTCTTTTTTTTTTTTAAGATTTTATTTATTTATTTGACAGACAGAGATCACAAGCAGGCAGAGAGAGAGAGAAGGAAACGGGCTCCCTGATGAGCAGAGAGCCCGAATCAGGGCTCCATTCCAGGACCCTGAGATCATGACCTGAGCTGAAGGCAGAGGCTTTAACCCACTGACCCACCCAGGTGCCCCAAGAAACAGACTCTTAACTATAGAGAATATACTGGTGGTTACAGAGAGGTGGTTGGGGGGGGGGCTAAATAGGTGATGGGGATTAATGAGGGCACTTGTGGTGAGCACTTGATGCTATATGTAAGTGATGAATCACTAAATTCTACATCTGAAACTAATATTACATTGTATGATAACTAACTGGAATTTAAATAAAAAAAAAAAGAAACAAAGACCCTATTGTACCAGTTTCTTTTAAAACAATATATAAAAATATAAATAAAACAATATATTTTAAGTTATAATTTAGGTAAAATCAAATGCCAAGTATGCATGGACAGTACTTGAAAAATAACATCTCCTGAGTTACGACTGCTTCCAATAAGAGAATATTTCAATACCTTAAAATGTTCCTCAGTGTTTCTTTGTAGCAAACTGTCCCCTACTATATACCAACCCAGAGTTACTATGACTTCTCTCACCATAGGTTCATTTTACCTGTTTTGGAACTTCATGTAAATGGAAAAGTATAGTATGTTTGTATCTGGTTTCCTTTGCTCAACTTAATGCTATTGAAGTTCATCCACTCTCTTGAATCCATGGACAACTTATTCCATTTTACCACTGAGTCATACTCCATTCTAAGTATTTACTATAATTTATCATTGTATTTATTGATGGGCAGTTGAAATATTTCCAGTTTTTACTGTCATGAATACAGTTGTCAGTAGAATTAATATACATGTTTTCCTGAACATGTTTTCATTCTTCTTGGATAAACATCCAGGAGGACAATTCCTGGGATATTTAGTAGTGACATTTTTCCAAAGTGAAGGACTTCTGTACACTCCAGTCAGCAATATGTGATAATTTCAGGAGCTAAACATAACAGCTGATAGAATTCTTCACACTTGGGAATCTAGCATCCAGCCCTTTTTGGCTTGCCAGGTCTTTGTGGACAGGTCTGATGTTATTCTGATGGGCTTTCCTCTGTAAGTAGGGAGCCTCTTTGTCCTAGTGGCTTTCAAGAGATTATATCTACAATTATGATTCCTCAATTTGAGTATCAGGTGCCTTGATGTTTTTCTGGAATCTATAATCTTGGGTGGAGACCGTTCAGCCTCTAGTACATGAACGCTGGTTCCATTCGCGAGATTGGGAAAATTTTCATGAAGAACTTGTTCCACTATATCTTCTAGACTTCTTTCTTTCTCCTCCCCTTCAGGGATTCCAATAATTCTGACATTGGAATGTTTCATGGAATCATTTATTTCCCTGATTCTGTTTTCGTGGCTTCTAAGCTGTTTGTTCCAGGCTTCCTCCTGATCCTTTCTCTCTATCTATTTGTCCTCTAGATCACTAATTCTATCTTCAATCTCAGTTACCCTAGCTTTGATAGAATTTAGACTAGATTAAAACTCATTGAGAGCATTGTGAACCTCATCCCTGGTAGCTTTCAGCTCTGCCCTAACATTGTGAACATCATATCTGGGTGCTTTCAGTTCGGCCCTACAGTTCCATTTGGTCATCCATGGCTTTCTCCAACCTAGCTATTGCCTGGATAATTGTTAGCCTGAATTCTTTTTCTGACATATTGTTTATGTTGATAGCCATTAGCTCTGTTGCAGAAGCTCCATCCTCTGTGTTTTTCTTCTGTTGGGCATTCCTCCTCCTAGTCATTTTGGTGAGAGATGGCTGAACAGATGTAGCTGGATGTATCGACTGTGGTGCAGTCAATGTGCACCCTGGAATGCTTCTGAGCAATCAGGATTCCCCACCCAAATGAGAGAAAAAAGAAAAGAAAAAGAAAAAAAGGAGAGAGAGAGAGAGAGGAAATAAAGGGAAGATAAAAGAGAAGGTTCAGCCCAAATGGGCTCCAAGGTAAGATTTATGAAGTATACAAACAAAAACAGACAAACAAAAAGACTGCCCACTGGTGCCTTCTGCTCCTGTAGAGATCCAGATGTGTATAATTCTGATCTCAGGCTGATTTCGTGGGTGATCTGAGTTCTTTGGAAGGTAATCAGCTCACTTTAGGGTACAGGTTGAAAAGGCTCCTCCTCCTACTTCCCCGCCATCTTGTCTCTCCCTGGATTTCACTGCAAGTATTTGGGAGGGGTTCTTAATGCTGTTTTGACCTCACTGTTTCTCTAGAGTTGTGGGATCACTGGTCTGGGATAGAAACAGAGATCTACTTAAAGTCCCAGCTCATGTGTACAGAGGATCTATGAGGTCAGCCCTGAGGACGACCCTTCCCGATGATGCTCCCAGTAGCTCTCCTCCCTGGTGAAGCTCCTGCTCCCGATGGCGATACTGCTGGTGCAGACAACAACACTGCTCCCGAAGACTCGCATTATGATTTTTTAAAAGCCATTTTTGTTATGGATGATATAGGAGAATGCTATTAATATTATTTGACTTTACTTTTGGTTCATGGATAATAATGGAAATAATAGAATTTGGGAAAGAAAAATATATTTGACTAAAAAGGACTGTGTGGTATAATATAAAATGTTACTCTAGAAAATAAAATGTATTCATAACAACATATATGCTTAGAAAGAGGATCCAAAGTCAACATGATAAACAAAACTGATAAAATCAGAGAAAAAAACTTCGCATTTCTTTTACTGTGTTCAGTTTGTGTTTTATTTAGTCAGTTTTTTAATTTTTAAAAATTAAAAAAATACAGCTTTATTGAGGTTACAGGTGATAAATAAAAATTGCAATAATTAAGGTGTACAACACTGATGATTTTGTATATGCATTTATTGTGAAACAGTCACCACAACCAGGCTAATTAACATTTTCATCACCTGACATAGTTATTTTTTTAAATTTGTGGCAAGAATGTTTAAGATCCACTCTATAAATAAACTATAATGCATTAAAAAAGGGAAAAATAAGCAAAATACATGGATTTGGGACAAGGAGGCCATGGTTCATATTTGATTTAATTCCCTACAGTTTTAACTTTGAATACTAAGTTAGACTGAAACAAACATTATTGGGGTAGTGTATATATTTTAAAAACCTAAAAAAATTAAACAACAAGGAGAATGCAAAGATGTAAGGAATCTGTTCATTTGCTAAGTGAGTGCACAATTTTAATGAAGCCTTGTATTAGCATCGTCCATACAAATTATCATCACTGTTTATACAGGCTGGTGAAAGAGACAAAATAGACACGAATGTTTCATTTATTTTTAATCTTTGCTATTACTGCTATAAATTTTTCAAAATGCTGGTGTCATTATGGTATATGACCAGATAACCACTTTATGGTGAGTTTGTTGATCCTAAATCCGCTTATCAGCAGGCTATCATAAATCAAAGATAGCTATCTTGTGTGAGGATCTGTCAAGGGGGACTCAGAATCAGCCAATATTTTTCTCATGCTCTTAATGAAAAAATCTTCCCAAAGGACCACTGTATCCTTGAGAGAAAATATAAACTCAATCCAGTTGAAAATTTCATTCTGAAGTGGTATACTTTATATTCCATTTAGCCTAGATTCTTGAAACAATTTGTTCATGTTGTGTTATAATCATATATTTACTTACTTTCTTGCCTCCTGTCTAGCCTACACATTCCTCATGATTCCATCTTACTTAGTGTTAATACAAAGTGACTGTTATAAAATATGCATTACTAATTTTCCAATTAATTTTCTTCTGTTTGACTAAGACTTCTTTTTTAACCTCTACAAGCATTACATTCAGTATGATTTGCCTCTAAGCTCCAATATCACCTTGGACATCATTTAGGACTTAAATTATCTGGCTACAATGTTTATTTATTCAACTGGAGTGAAGAAGAATATAGGGAGATAGAAGAGGAAATGTTTTACGCAGAAAAAGAGGAAAACAATTGGGTAAAGCATTTCTATTTTTTGATGTTGCAATTGGACTGGCAGAGTGTTAAACAAAGATTTTTGGACCCATCTTTGCAACTGCATAGTAAGACATTAAGTGGAGTTTTTGCATCCAATGGTTAAAGTTCTCTTCAGAGCATCTTTTACTTCTTTGTTCCTTAAGCTGTAGATCAATGGATTCAGCATAGGGATCACCAGGGTGTAAAACACAGAGGCCATTTTATCAATATCAAAAGTATGGCTAGATTTGGGTTGCAGGTAAATAAACAGTAACGTCCCATAGAACACAACCACCACTGTCAGATGGGAGCTACAGGTGGAGAAGACTTTGTATCTCCCCTCAGTTGAGTTCATCCTGAGAATGACCACAAGAATGAACAGGTAGGACATAAGAACAATCAGGAGGGAAGAGAGCAAATTACAGCCTGAAAAAATTAAAATGATCAATTCTAATTCACGTGTGTCAGAACAAAGCATGGATATGAGAGGAAGGCAGTCACAGTAAAAGTAATTGATAATGTTAGAGCCACAGAAGGACAATTTAAATAACTTAATTGTGAGAAAGAGTGACACAAATGTGCTGTAGAGATAAGGTGCAAGGACCAGCACCCAACGCACCTTCTCTGCCATGATGACAACATAGAGGAGAGGTTTACAGATGGCTACATAGCGATCATAGGCCATTGCTGAAAGAATAAACAGTTCAGTGATAATAAAAATCTCAAAGACTGCCAGCTGGGTGGCACACCAATTGTAGGAAATTGTATTTTGGGGCACCACAAAGGTTACCATCATCTTTGGGCCAATCACAGTGGAATAACCAAGATCAGTAATTGACAAATGTCTAAGAAAAAAGTACATGGGAGTATGTAGCTTGGAGTCCAAATGGGTCAAGATAACTATGCCCAGATTGCCCATCACCGTGACCAAGTATATGAGGAGGAAGATTCCAAAGAAAGGTGCTTGCAGCCCAGGGTTGTTGGTGATCCCCATAAGAATAAATTCAGTCACCTCACTCACTGCAGTATGATTCTCTTTCTCCATATGGTTCATCTTGGTAACCTGTGTAAGGTATAAAATAATTATGTATTACATTTGAGATGCTATCTTCTAAGAGAATTTAAAATATTATACATGAGATACAGATATCCTTTTTAAAAAGATTTAATTAATTTATTTATTTGAGAGAAAGACTGGGAGCAGGAAGAGAGAGAGAGAGGAAGGGAGAGAGAGAATCACAAGCAGACTCTGCACTGAGCATCTGATTCCCATGCGGGGCTGAATCCCAGGTCCCTGAGATCATGACCTGAGCCAAAATCCAGAGTCAGAAATTTAATCAACTGAGCCATCCAGGTACCCAGATGCAGATATACTTTATCGTAAAATATAAATGGAGACTCCTCTTACCATCAGGCCCAAACTACAAACACCTTCACTCACAATGTAGTGTAGGTGCCTGACAATCAGTTTTTTTTTTTTTATTGGAATGTAAATCCCTGAGACTAAGCTTTTCATTGCCAAGGTGTTAATTTCAAAAAAAAAATATGTCTCAGATAAGCACATTGCCAGCTACACAACTAGGCAAAGAGCCGGCTCCCCACCCATGAAGTCTCCCTTTTAGAAAGCCCTGGGTGACTTAGGCGGCCAACTGCTGGAGGGACCCAGCATTTCCCTTTCCAGAATTTAATTCCTGCTCCTATGTTTTAAAGTAACCAATAAAGTGGAAACCTGTGAAACTCTAGACATTCCATCCTTGACCCTAGTAAAGGTAGAAGTCCAGGTCCTCCAAGCTTTCCAAGACCAAGATTAACATGGGTCCTGTGGCATCCCTAGCTGATGGCATTCCTGTGAGAGACTGTAGTCCACACAGAACGCAGTGATGGAAATTTTGCTCAAGCATTCTTCAACGGGGCCAAATACTTTGAAGTGGTTGTTTTGAAACAATGGCCTGCTTTTCTGGACCCAAAGTTAAGTATGTCAAAAGACCTATTATATACATCAGCCTTTTAAAATTTTGAAAGAAAGAAAACAAATATCTATACCTAAACCATTAGCCTTTACCTTGTGGGCAATAATCGTATCTCTTTAAAGTAGCAAGACATAAAACAAACAAACAAATAAAAACCTTTCTAAAAGGTTGGTGGACCAATGCATGAGGTGGTCTTCAGGAAACCTTTGACATTAAATACATATTTCAATATTCTCACCGCAATATGGCTCAGCTGATTTGCCCAATGCAAAATATAGTGTAATATGTTAATTTCAGAATTTTGTTACTGTCTTGTCCACATTTGCCACATCTGGTGTTTCTGCTTATTGAATCGCTTTTTCTAATGATCTTCCAATAATACATTCCTCTTATACAAAAAGGATTATTCATTATTTATGAATTTTTTATGGAGATTCATCTAAAGAGTCCCAGTGGGAAGAAGAATACAAATGGATATCAAGCACTGATAGAGAACTCGTCATGTGCTGGACAGTTTTCTAAGCACTTTACATACATTAACTCATATAATGCACACAGTACCTCTAGGAAGTAGAGAATATCACCATATCCATTTGGAAGTCAAAAAAGTGACTGAACCAAGGTCACTCAGGTAAGTAGTGGAGTCAAAATTCAAAAAAGTTATTTTGTCTTCAGAATCTATTCTCATAAACACAATAACAGTCTTTCTCTTAAGGTCACCTTGAGTCAGTTGATAGGAAATGAAAAGTAGGACAGGAGGAACATCAGGTAAATAAGGATACACAAAGACTGTTGTTAAAATAGATGACAGAAGCAGTGAATTATATGAAAACAAAGGTACTCTAAAAAGCACAGCTTTGAGTACCAGAGAGTATAGAACAAGTGTCTCCAACACATTAATCCTATTGATGACGAGAAAGTCTAGTGCAAAGGAAGAAACCGTTTTGTAGATCATAATGCCCTTCAAGACTTTGGTGATGATCCAGTTGAAGCTATATGTCCCAACATTTTCAAAAGCCAGTGTTCTCTACTCACCTTACCGGAGAATCTACTTTGACTGCTGTTTAATCCTCACTGGTTGTTGCTAAATGTATTTAAACATTTTCCTGCTCCCTTGAGACTCATTTTGTTAAAATTTTAATCTAACTCTAGGATTTAAAAAAAATTGCATGTAATTACTTGAGGGAGAGTACCATGGGTCTCGTTTATTCTTGTAATGTCTCATTGAGAAAAGTCAAAGGTATTTTGTGCCTGTATCTGACTGAATAAATAAATTACACAATATCACTAAATACTGGAAATCATAAGTATGCTTTTGTCAGCATCTCAGTTGTATATCATACATGTATTAGGTATATTACCCTCCCAAACACACACAATGCATGATCAAATGAAAGATTGACTTCCTAGAAAAATACTATGTAATATTTGATAATACAACATCCACTATCCAAAGATATTTTTACTGGATATATAATTATGAGTTGATATAAGACAATGCTTTAGGACTTGTATTGTTGCTGCCAGCATATCAATGGTACATCTTCTCTTCACCTGTTCATAAAGTATCTTTCATCTCTGTTTTTAAGGATTTCTCTTTATCATTGGTTTTTAGAAACTGGATTTTGATGTTGGTGTAATTTCCTTTCTATTTACCCTGCTTAGGATAATTTCAGCTTCTTATATCATATATCTATATGTAAACATGTACCCATATGTAAATGTATCATATAGTTGTTTTTTAATAAATTTGGAGAAAAAAAAAGTCTGGACATTTCTTCCAGTGGCTTTTCTGCTCTACATACTCTTTTTCCCCCTTGTTTAGTGTGGAGCTTGTTATTGTTCCACAGATCACTTTGTGTTTATCCAATTTTTGTATCCTCTCTGGCTTCATTGGGGTAGGCTCCATTGTGATATGTTTAAGTGTGTTGTCATTTATTTTTCAGCTGCTACTATTCTCATTCAACATATATTTGTTTGCATCTACTATTGTCTTAATTTATAGAAATTCCACTTGGTCATTTTTAATTTTTATTTGTGTCCTAAAAATGTGAGTGTTTTTATTAAATCTTTCAGTATATTGGACATATTTATAATATCTTTTAAAATCGTTGCTTGATAATTCTATCATCACTATTTCAGGACCTATTTTAATCATCTCCTGGTGGGGTCACATGTTTCTATTTTCACATATGCATAGTATTTGTGATTAGATGCTAAAAATTTTATATTAGGTACTATAATTTTGTGTCTTCCTAAGATAATATTAAGTCATAAACCATGTTAAACAATGTTAATAATGTTATAAACAAGGGTGACTTGGTTTTTGTTTTGTTTTGACTTGGTTTTTATTTTGCTTTGTAACCTGTTTCCAAACTATATGAACAGAAAAGAGTTTAAAATAGCTTTTACCTCTAAGATCTCTTTGGATGCGTAGGTGTTGAATATGGATGCTACACTCCAGCTTTCTGAAATTCTCATGTCTTCCTGCTCTGTGTGATCTCTGGAATTGTTCAACTTACATTTCCAAGCTCATTCTTTTAACCACCTTCTGAACTCTTACTGTAGGCATGACCAGGTTGATGTTGGGCCATAAGCTCAAGTAGACGTTGTAACGTAATTATTTTAATGTAAAGAAATTAAATTCTCTGAAGGTAGGGATTGACAGAATGGATTAAAAAAAATCCTGATCCAATTATACATTATCTGCAGGAGACTCACTCTGTTTACACTTTGTTGTGGGTCCAGAAAATATAGTGAAAACAAGATTGAGACGATACCTACCACTTCCCACCAAAAAAGCCCTGACAGAAACAAACACACACTTGTTTTACGGATGCAGCATTTAATAAAGGTTTTCAGTGGGAAGCCTTGTGACCCCCATTAGAATGAACCCAGTCAGTGACGTTAGATTCTGTTGGTCCATTTAGTCCAGTTAGCTCTTCTAGGAAGAAACAGAGAGGTTGCCATCAGTTTCACATAGTATCATTTAAACATATTATAATGTTTGCAGACAGAATGTAGATAATGTGAGGTTCACATTAAGAGAAACATTAAATCAAAAACAAGGAATATTTTGGGTGGGTGTATTTAATTAAGATCCAAAATATGAGCTAAATATATAAATATATTGGTTGAAAATAAGAGAAAGAATTTGCAAGTTATAATTAGTCTCTGTTCTGGAGCCAAAAAAACCATAATTTTATCTATTAAATTTTTAAGTGGCATTTGCCTTTCATAGTTTATTACAACAATATTCCTTATTGAATATTAGATACAAAGTTTGCATTGATTCTTAATGACCCTGTGGAAGGCATTCTTTATCTCTTTGTTCCTTAGGCTGTAGATCAAGGGGTTAAGCATAGGGATCACTAATGTGTAAAACACAGAGGCCATTTTATCAGTATCAAAGGAATGGGCAGATTTGGGCTGCATGTACATAAATAACAGAGACCCGTAGAACACAACCACCACTGTCAGATGAGAGCCACATGTGGAGAAAGCTTTTTTCCTGCCCTCTGCAGAATGCTTTCGAAATATAGATATCAGAATTAGTATGTAGGACACTAGGACTGCCAGCAGGGAAGAGATCAAATTAAATGCTGAAAATACTATAATCAACAATTCTATTTCTTGTGCATTTGAGCAGAGCATAACTAACAAGGGAACATCATCACAATAGAAATGACTGATAACATTAGAACCACAGAAAGTCAATGTAAAAATCTTAATAGTGAACATTAGAGCCTGAAAGGTACTGTAGAGGTATGGAATGCCCACCAGCATATGGCAAAGTCTCTGGGACATAATAACATTGTAAAGCAAAGGGTTACAGATGGCCAAATAGCGGTCATAGGCCATAGCTGACAAGATGAAAAACTCACTGATGATGAACATAAGGAAGAAAGCCAACTGCGTGGCACATGCACAATAAGAAATGGTATTTTGATCCACAACAAAATTTACCAGCATCTTGGGACAAATGACAGTAGAATTACCAAGGTCAATAAAAGCCAGGTGTTTGATAAAAAAATACATAGGTGTGTGGAGGCGGGAGTCCAGCTGGATCAAGGTGATCAGTCCCAGGTTGCTCACTACTGTGATTGTGTAGATGATGAGGAAGACCCCAAACAGGGGAACCTGAAGCTCAGGCAGCCTTGTGACCCCCATCAGAATGAACCCAGTCAGTGACGTTAGATTCTGTTGGTCCATTTAGTCCAGTTAGCTCTTCTAGGAAGAAACAGAGAGGTTGCCATCAGTTTCACATAGTATCATTTAAACATATTATAATGTTTGCAGACAGAATGTAGATA
>NC_081557.1:13698826-13878599 GCF_022355385.1 Mustela nigripes
TTTTCTTTGTAATGGGATAGAAAAATAATTCTCCCATCTGATTTTGAAACTAGAAGAATTGATAGACCCTTCTACTTCTCAACAGGAGGGATCCACATCAAACACATGCACTGATATGACTGATTAAACTCTAAATAGATTCAACAATATTTGGAACATATCCACTAATTTTTAAAAAACCATATAAGTACTGATACAGATTTATTAGATTTTATTTCTTCTACACAATGATATCACAATTTTCCTTTAGTACACTTCTAGTTTCATATGAGAATTCCAGGGAATTTTGATATTCTTAAAGAAAGAAGCAGAAGTAGTATGGAGCTAACAAAGTTTGAGATTTAAGTTCCCTCATGAGCATTTTCAAGGCCCTGGATGGGGACTTTGCAATGAACTAACAAAGTGATGTATCTTTGTAAAAGTTGAAAATGTAAACTATTTTAACCTTTTAGCCTTGATCAATTAAGTCCGCTTTCTCTCTCCAATCCCACTTCTGCTCCACCATTCTTCAGCTAATATCAAAACACATCGATATGTCTGCCAGCATTTGTGGGGTCCAGTAAAGGAGAGGTTGAGTAAATAAACCTTTATTTGATGGTTAGTGAGTATATCTATGCTTCAAAATCAATGATATTCATCCTGAATAGTGCTATCTATTTTGGTCTTAGAACAGCTTCTAAGAACACTCATATCACCCAATAGCCTGAGATGTATGTAAGATTTTATTCATAAAAACATGTTCATAGATTTTTATGATGATTTTGACTACAAGTGAACTTTTAAGATTACTTTTCCACTCTAAATACTCACATTTACACCTCAATTTACATACATAATTTAATTTCCTTTTTTTTTTCTTTTTTAAAGAAAACTCTTAAATGTGTATAAGCTTCAAAACGCACAAGATTTGGGTCTATTCTTGGGGTCCCTGGTGGCAAAGTTGGTTAAGTGTCTGAATCTTGACTTTGGTTCTGGTCGAGATCTCAGGGTCCTGAGATTTGACCTTGCCTCAGGCTTCGTGCTCCGCAGGGGTCTGCTTAAGACTCTCTCTCTCCCTCTTCCTCTGCCCATTCTTCACACCAAATAAATAAATTTTTAAAAAAAGATTTTATCTATTTATTTGAAAGAGATAAAGAAAGCATGAGCAATGGAGGGACAAAGGGAGGCAGAGAAGAACATTCCCCCACTGAGCTGGGAGAGCAACACAGGATTCAATTTCAGGACCCTGGGATCATGACCTGAACTGAAGGCAGATGTTTAACTGACTGAGCTACTACCCAGGTGCCCTAATAAGTGAATCTTAAAAAAAAAAATGAAAAAAAGGGGTGCCTGGGTGGCTCAATGGGTTAAAGCCTCTGCCTTGGGCTCAAGTCATGATCCCAGAGTCCTGGGATCACCCCCCCACCTTTCTGCTCAGCAGGGAGCCTGCTTCCCCCTCCACCTCTGCCTGCCTCTGCCTACTTGTGATCTCTGTCTGTCAAATAAATAAATAAAATCTTTAAAAAATGTGGAAAAAAGATATGCATCCCTTTTTGTTAAAATATACAATTTATATCAATATTCAGGGATTTCAATATTGAATTTTATATGCTATATTTCCTTTAATGTAGTCACTTATATTCGTAAATTAATTCTTCCCCTGTGGATATGATAAGGTCTATAAAGCATTTAATATACTTATTTGAGCATTTATTACATCAACATATTTCTTTTCTTTTTTTTAATTTTTTTTTTTAATTTATTTGACAGAGATCACAGGTAGGCAGAGAGGCAGGCAGAGAAGGGGGAAGCAGGCTCCCTGCTGAGCGGAGAGCCTGATGCGGGGCTTGATCCCAGGACCCTGGGATCATGACCTCAGCTGAAAGCTGAGGCTTTAACCCACTGAGCCACCCAGGCGCCCCATATCAACTTATTTCTTGAACTGTGGACTGAGATATATATAGAGTATAACACTGACTTGCAAATATTTCAAGGATAAGTCTTTCCTTTTTCATTTCATAAAATTTACATGGAAAGTCAGTGAAGCAGAGTGATTAAAATCAATGAACCTGCTTTAGCTTAAACCAATTGGATTCCCTTCCTTTCACATACAGAACATGTGGAATTCTGTAAGCATGATTTTCAGCTAGAGGAGTAATTGGAGTTGAACATATCTAGTCAGATAAATGTAGATTAGAATTACTATACTGTAATAAGGTGTCTAGCATTAGCCTGCACAACTATCAGTCTGAATGGGTCAAGGTAGACCCTTCTACAGATCGGAGGGAACTCCTGGGACCCTGCCACAAGGTCAGCTGGAGTCTGAAGCCACTTGGTGGCAGTTGTCCAAGTTCTAAGAATTCAGCTGCTAATTTTTAGTGTTGATTTAGGCAGTTCAATCCCAGAAATGGGCATGGAGGAGCAAAGATATATGGGAGATTATTGAATTATGTCCTTCTCATTTTGTTAGATGATATTATCTGCTGTTCTTCCATTGAGTCTCACCCAGCTTTCAGGGTCCTTCCTCTTGCACAATAAATGTCAAGTGTTGCAGAATCTGCTATCGTGGGTTTTCTCACAGAATAGAAAATGCACTGGGCTAACCAAGTAATTCAGAATTCCAGTACCAATCCTATCACTTTGAACTCTTTAATGTGTAGCTAGCAATTATTCTAGTGAGTTTATTGAATTTATCTCCCTTTTTAGTGTCAGTTACTATCTCCCCAGGAGGTCGGCTAGATTCTGTTACCCTGACCATTCTTTTTTTCATATTAATTTTTATTTTATTGTGGTAATATACTTAACATGAGATCTACCTCACTAAAAGATGTTTAAATGTATAATACAGTATTGTTAATCATATGCACCTTGTTGTATAACACATCTCTAGGTTTATTCATCTTGCATTAACTGAAATGTTTTACCCGTTGGTTACCAATTCCCCATATGATCTAGGAACCCTACTTTTTTTCTTCCATTTTATTTTATTTTATTTTATTTTATTTTATTTTTCAGTGTTCCAAAATTCATTGTTTATGTACCACACCCAGTGCTCCATGCAATACGTGTCCCCCATAATACCCACCACCAGGCTCACCCAACCCCCCTACCCTTTTCCCCTCCAAAACCCACAGTTTGTTTCTCAGAGTCCACAGTCTCTCATGGTTTGCCTCCCCCTCCGATTCCCCCCAACTCACTTCTCTCCATCTCCCAATGTCCTCCATGTTATTCCTTATGCTCCACAAGTAGGTGAAACCATATGATACTTGACTCTCTCTTCTTGACTTATTTCACTCAAAATAATCTCCTCCAGTCCCAACCATGTTGATACAAAAGTTGGGTATTCATCCTTTCTGATGGAGGCATAATACTCCATTGTATATATGGACCATATCTTCTTTATCCTTTTGTCCATTGAAGGGCATCCTGGTTCTTTCCATAGAATGGCAACTATGGCCATTGCTGCTATGAACATTGAGGTACAGATGGCCCTTTTCACTAAATCTGTATCTTTGGGGTAAATATCCAGTAGTGCAATTGCAGGGTCACAGGGAGGCTCTATTTTTAATTTTTTGAGAAATCTCCACACTGTTTTCCAAAGTGGCTGCACCAACTTGCATTCCCACCAACAGTGTAAGAGGGTTAGGAACCCTACTTCTGAGTATTTATCAAAAAGAATTGCTATCAAGATCTTAAAGAAATAATAATACTCTGTCCATTCTTCTTTTTTGAAAAGGATATCCAATCAATTTTGAATATCACCATGTAAACATTTAAAATACTTCTATTTAGGGCTAACAGAGTACACAGGATATAAAAAATATGCAAAGGGATGACTTTATTCTTTAGACATGGTAACACTAGTAAGGAGTTATTTGGGGTTCAGGACTTTGTTCATAACTCTTAGAAGCTATTCTACTCAGTTAGTTTGTAAAGCCCATTCTGAACAAATAAAACAAGTAGTAAGCAACCCAGTTGGGAAAACAAATGAATTAGTAAAATGTCTACATGCTCATACTTGTGAGTCCTCACATTACAACTATTTGTAGTTTATAAAATACAGTGTAGGAAACATATATCTTAAAATATTCTTTTTCAAATATTTCACTGGATATATTTATAAGACATATACTGAAATTATTTGTTATATGAAATTCATATGTATCTTGGCATTCTGTATTTTATCTAGAAATCTTAACTTTACATTTTCTAGTTAATGAGACCAGTGATGATTTTTTTCAGAGAGTTCTTTCTCTTCACTTATAATATCCAAATTCTACTATTGATTCTCACAAATCAAACAGATTGATGATGTCAGTCAATTCATAGGACTTAGTGTCCTAAAAAGACCATTCCTTTCCAGGAAACTACAGTTAACAAAAAATGTAATGAATTTTTGTGGTGGGTTAGAAATAATCAGCTGTCAGTGACCATAAAAGTGTCTGTGGTCAGAAGTCAGCAGTCATGGGAAATTGCCAAAACCCAGATGATAATCAAAATTAACAAGTCCTAGCCACTCACCTTTAATGAACTGGGTTTTCTTCTTCTAAATTACTTTTACTTTTTCTTTGGGTAGGGGCAGTTTATGCTTTTCTTCTCCCTGTGATGCTCCCTGGGGAAATAGCACATAATTCACCCAGATGATGATGCCGAAATCATCTGAGAGATTTTTAAAAAATTGTTGTGTTACCTACCAATTATCCAGGACACCCTACATATTCCCTAGTGAAAAATGTAAGAGACAACTCAAGGAAATGAACAAACAACATAAATGATCTGGATAGTTCCATGGAGACTTACTTATGCATAAAAGTGCACTGATGCATGCAGAGCCAATGATTAAAGTAACAACGGAAAATACTTTGACATCAGCATTAGCCCAGTAAAACTGGAACAGTTCTAAAAACCATGGATAAATTTGAAAATAACCTCATAATCTGTCAGGATTTTTTCTTTGAATTTATTATTCAAATACAAATATATCAGTGGCCACTGGGTTAAAATATGTCATTTAACCTCAGTAAAATGGATGCTACTATTTCCATATTCAGAAGACCCCAAGCTCATGTAACTTGCCCAAAGTCACATGACTGACAAGTAGAAGTTTTGAAACAAAGTCTCATCTTTAAATGATTGATACATATGCCTTGTTCTTTCATATGGCAAACTTGTAATAATTACTGTAATGCAACGAGTTATTATAATGTTTAGTTAGTTTAGTTTTTAGTTTCAGAGGGTTCAGATAAAGAGAAAAGTTGCATGCTTTAATTTGCTTACAAATGATTGTTTTATCATGTTTCTGTAGGCCATAGAAATCTTACGTTTCCTTAATCAGGAAGAGTGAACATTAAGGAACCAGCAATGTTTTTCAAACAAGGATCACAAAACTATAATCATCTTTTCAGTTCATTTAGTACCATATTACTGATTCTTGTTCAGTCTGAATGCAACTTCTTAGTTTTGGAAGTTCTTACTCATTTCAGTTTTACGATTTTTAATATACTGAATACCTATATCTCTCCTAAAAGTCCTTTAGGTGAATCTGTTTGAAGATATAACTCACTTTACAAAAGAATTTGAATAATTTTTTAACTGATAGACTCAGAATAGACATGGTTAATGATCTGATAGGAGAGTTCACTATGATACGATTGACAAGAAAACTCAGTTATTCTGTGATACATAACACTTCAACAGCCAGAATGAGAACAATACATACCAAACAAGCAAGCCTTACTAGTCAACAAGACTTTGTTCATAATTTAAATCTTCGGGAAATTTGTTAAAACCTTAGAAACTTTTACAGCACATGCCTACATAACATTAGGGATGTTAAAGACCTGATAAACTCAAGACACAGAAACTGGTTTTTCTAAGCATATGGAGGGCAAACAACTATTTGCATTTTCTTATCAAAAAGAGACCAACAATTGAGAATACTTTGTCTTTTAGAACAGAGAGAAAATTAACTTTTTATACCAGTATCTTTTTAAAATTCATTTCAATCTTATTCCATCCTGACCACACCTAAAATTAATTTCCAAATATTTCCTGTCACAAACCTTCTACAACTTTCTTTTGCATTCAGGTTTTTGTCCCAAGTCATTTCTTTCCAAATGAACATCTCATTTAGGACAAAATTGCCTTCTTTTACCTTCAACAAAATGTATTCTTATCTTATATTCTTATCCTTATCTTTCTTACATATCTCCTACTTTTCCACATACAGAGTTGTTTCCCTTATTTCCATCAGTCTTAGTTATAGTTAGCAGAATTTTGTACTCTTTAGAAACCTTTAATCTTCAGTGAAGACTAAGGAGCAACCAATTGTGAACTGTTACACCAGAATTCTTAAATGGCAAACTTATAAATCAGTTAAGCACAAAACATGTTTACCAGCAGATTTAAATATTCTTAGTTCTTTGCAGGAAATCAAAAGCACAAACTTATGTCCAGTAATCAATGCTTTAGCACTTTATCCCATTTGGAAAAGACCTAGATGTTAAAAGATGTTAGATGTACAACAAATTTAATTTCATTTGTCCTCCAACCGAAAGTTTCAGGTTACCAAAGACTTTGAAAGCTACTTTAACAATCACCCATGAAAACTTTGATGAGACAATTACATTTTAGTCATCTTTTACTAACAACCCAACAAGAGGTAATGCAAGGTCATTTGACCTTCAGTAAACCTTGATAGAATAAAAGTTTCACTGATAACTTAAAAGACACATCCGTCTTAACTAAACCAACAAAGTTAGTTTAAATGCTGAATTATGTTCCATCAGGATCTTCCCCATGGTCAATTTTCACCTGAGACATGTGGGGAAATCTGGAGTGGGTGATGATAGGTCCTGGGGAGCTCGTCTTGTTCCTTGACAGTAAAAGGAGGAGCCATGGTGCCTGAAGCACTGAGGATGGTCTAGAAGCCAGTAATGCAGGCCACACCCAAGGTGGTGTGGAAACAGGAAAAGAGGGATGGGGAGGCAAAAGAGACAAAGTACTGCCAGAGGGCAGAGAAGGGGTTCCTGGTTCAGGAAATCATCAGCTCCAGAGTCGCAGACACCATGTTTTCCCACCCACAAGGGCGGGGGGTGGGGTGATGGATAGACAATCCATATTGAACCAGAGAAGATAGGGAATTTCTCAGAAACAAAGGAGTTTGGGTAGCTGCTTGGGAATATTCCTTAAAATCCGCATCCTGAAGGATGCCTGGGATTGTGACCTGCTTGGAAGGCTTACACTTAACTAAATGAGCCACTCAGGTGCCTCCCCCACTTTCACTTAAAGGTAAATAAGAACATTTTTTTCATGTGTCTGGTAGTCATTTGAATGTCTTCATTGGAGAAGTGTCTGTTCATATCTTCTGCCCATTTTTTTATATGATTGTCTGTTTTGTGTGTGTTGAGTTTGAGGAGTTCTTTATAGATACTGGATATCAACCTTTTGTCTGTAATGTCATTTGCAAATATATTCCCCATTCCATGGGTTGCTTCTTTGTTTTGTTGACTGTTTTCTTGGCTGTGCAGAAGCTTTTGATCTTGATGAAGTCCCAAAAGTTCATCTTCACTTTTGTTTCCTTTGCCTTTGGAGACATATCTTGAAAGAAGTTGCTGTGGCTGATATCGAAGAAGTTACTGCCTATGTTCTCCTCTAGGATTCTGATGGATTCCTGTCTCACATTGAGGTCTTTTATCCATTTTGAGTTTATCTTTGTGTACGATGTAAGAGAATGGTCGAGTTTCATTCTTCTACATAGAGCTGTCCAGTTTCCCAGCACCATTTATTGAAGAGACTGTCTTTTTTCCACTGTATATTTTTTCCTGTTTTGTCAAACATTATTTGACCATAGAGCTGAGGGTCCATATCTGGGCTCTCTACTCTGTTCCACTGGTCTATGTGTCTGTTTTGATGCCCGTACCATGCTGTCTTGTTGATCACAGCTTTGTAGTAAAGCTTGAAATCAGATAACATTATGCCCCCAGTTTTATTTTTGTTTTTCAACATTTCCTTAGCGATTCGGGGTCTCTTCTGATTCCATACAAATTTTAGGATTATTTGCTCCAGCTCTCTGAAAAATACCAGTGGTATTTTGATCGGAATGGCATTAAAAGTATAGATTGCTCTAGGCAGTATAGACATTTTAACAATGTTTATTCTTCTGATCCAAGAGCATGGAATGGTCTTTCATCTTTTTGTGTCTTCTTCAATTTCTTTCATGAGTGTTTCTTTAGTTCCTTAAGTACAGTTCCTTTACCTCTTTGGTTAGGTTTATTCCCAGGTATCTTATGGTTCTTGGTGCTATAGTAAATGGATTCGATTCTCTAATTTCCCTTTCTGTATTTTCATTGTTAGTGTATAAGAAAGCCACTGATTTCTGTACATTGACTTTGCTTCAATGAAGCCATACAAATGGCTATCAGACACATGAAAAAATGTTCATCATAACTAGCTATCAGGGAGATTCAAATTAAAACCACATTGAGATATCACCTTACACCAGTTAGAATGGCCAAAATTAGCAAGACAGGAAACAACATGTGTTAGAAAGGATGTGGAGAAAGGGGAACCCTCTTCTACTCTTGGTGGGAATGCAAGTTGGTGCAGCCACTTTGGAAAACAGTGTGGAGATTCCTCAAGAAATTTAAAAAAGAGCTTCCCTATGACCCTGCAATTGCACTGCTGGGTATTTACCCCAAAGATACAGATGTCGTGAAAAGAAGGGCCATCTGTACCCCAATGTTTATAGCAGCAATGGCCACGGTCGCCAAACTGTAGAAAGAACCAAGATGCCCTTCAACAGATGAATGGATAAGGAAGATGTGGTCCATATACACTATGGAGTATTATGCCTCCATCAGAAAGGATGAATACCCAACTTGTGTAGCAACATGGACGGGACTGGAAGAGATTATGCTGAATGAAATAAGTCAAGCAGAGAGAGTCGATTATCATATGGTTTCACTTATTTGTGGAGCATAACAAATAGCATAGAAGACAAGGGGAGATGGAGAGGAGAAGGGAGTTGAGGGAAATTGGAAGGGGAGGTGAACCATGAGAGACTATGGAGTCTGAAAAACAATCTGAGGGTTTTGAAGGGGCAGGGGGTGGGAGGTTGGGGGAACCAGGTGGTGGGTATTAGAGAGGGCATAGATTGCATGGAGCACTGGTTGTGGTGCAAAAACAATGAATACTGTTACACTGAAAAGAAATTTAAAAAAATAAATAAAAATTTAAAAAAAGAATAATATGGAAAAAAAAAAGGTAAATATGAGAGCTCCTGTCATTTTACAACCTGTTTCTCTCTGGATCAAGTTTCCTGTGGCCTGTCAGAGATGCTAAATCAGGTATTTCCCCACACATGCCACTTAAAAGAAGCAGCAGCATGGTTTTTCTGCAGCTTAGCTTTAGGCCCTGGGTGAGAGGACTGTGGTCCCTACACTTCTGTTGGGTTCATCCTTGTGCAGAACTCATTCAAGTTGCTCCCCCTGATGCCCCTATGCAGGGCTTCCCTGATATGCTGTGTTTCCTTACAGCCTTTGGGTTCTTTTACTTGGGTTACAAATGTCCTACTTTGGTCCTTTCTATTAGCACAGAATTGGACCCATGGGGGCAGACTTTGGGTTGTCTGAAGCCAAGAATCAATATATGAAAATTGGTCAGGGTGTCTGTGAGTCTAGACCATAATTTTGTAAATGACCTGGACAGTGGGTAGGTCTTAGTGATGAGGGAGCATGAGGATGGCTGAGGACAAAGCAAAAGCTGGCACCTTGCACCCCCTCTCGCCTCAGTAATGTATATGACATTCCTTAGTAACCCCTGACTGCCATAAGTGAAAAACAAATAGTTAACTTGCAGAGATCACAATCCTGCAAGACAGTCTCCCTTGGTTTACAAATGTCCTAGAGATCTACAAACAAAGAAGTTACCTTATCAATAGCACAATTTCCAGAGGCAAATAACTCAGTTCCTCAAGCCCTAAATAAAGTTAAATTTCTTCTAAACCCAAATCTCACTAACAAAGCAGAAATGTGAATGGCTTGCCAAAAAACAACATTGATCAAGCTGCAAGGCCTCGGGTATCTGGCACCTTATAGGCCCTCTTTAGCATATGCTGTTGAAACCTCCTTTCCCCTCACCTTCCCCCAACAGCAAGGTACATAACCTGCCATCTCTCACAACCTGGGGCAGCAACTCTTCCTGCCCATGGGTTCTGTCCCCATGCTTTAATAAACCACTATTTTGCACCAAAGATGTCTCAAGAATTCTTTCTTGGTCATTGGCTCTGGACATCAGCCCACTGAACCTCACCTAGGTTCTAGAACTTCATCATTAGGGTCCCTCAGCAGGCCAGTTGACCCTAAAGGTGGCCCATTCTAATTCACATAATGTGCCTAATTTTCCAGATGTTTTGATCCCATAGTCTCCTGAGAATCCCTTCTTAAAATTTTGAGCATACATTCTAAGATGGTAGGTTTTGAGGAGCTTCCACCCATGATGAACAGGGGGGCTCTCTTGGCATAAAGACAAATGAAGGGTGGGTGTTCCTTTAAAGGAAAGACCAGTCAGATGCCCACCTGTCTGCCATCCCAGAGGACACCTGGGTGCCTCTTAGCCATAGCGAGTCCATATAAATCCCAGACTGCTGCCCTGAAGGGGCTTGCCTTAGACCCTATAAGGTCACCACAGAAGCAGTTTAGGGCCACTTGGGCTCCTTAGGCTTCTGGGTACCCTAAGGGTGCACAACTGTGGAGCCACAGAATCAGTCTGCCTGACAAGCCAGGTCAAACTGAGCATTCACACCTAAGTTATTACAATTCTTTCGCCCCAGGGGGCCTTGACCTGTGGAATTCCTTTTGGAAATTCCTTCTTGTCCCCCCTTACAGGGGCGTTCCTGACCTGAAGGATCTTCCTGCCTGGGAGGCCCTACGTGTAAGACCTCTAAGAGGTCTCTGGGAGGTGATCAGTCTCCCCATTCACCCTCAGGGGTGGGCCTGACTGGGTCCTGGGGCCCCGGGCCTTACTGGAATCCAACATCAGGACCAGGTCCTGACCTACCAAGTCTCCTTTGAATCCAGTGGGGACAGTGATGAGAGAGCAGGAGGCTGGCTGAAGACAAAGCAAAAGCTGACACCTTTCACCCCCTCTCCACCTGCTCCCCTCGCTAATGTGTGTGACATTCCTCAGGCAACCCTGACGCTGAAAGAAACAGATAGTTAACTTGCAGGGATCACAATCCTGCTAGACAGCGGTCTCCCTTGACTTACAAATGTCTTAAATCTCACTAATAAATATGATTGATAGCAGAATTATAACATCCCACCAAAAAGTCTCCCAACTATCTTAATGTTAATGGCTGGTCTAAAGACGACATTGATCAAGCTGCAAGAGCAAGGCCTCCGGTATCCTGGCACCTTGTAGGCCCTCTTTAGCATACAAAAACTCCATTGAAACCTCCCTTTCCCTCACCTTCCCCCAACCGCAGGCTACATAACCTGCCATCCTTCACAACCCGGGGTGGCAGCTCTTCCTGCCCACGGGTCCTGTCCCCATGCTTTAATAAACCACCATTTTGCACCAAAGATGTCTCAAGAATTCTTTCTTGGTCATCGGCTCCGGACCTCAGCCAACCAAACCTCACCTACGTTCTAGAACTTCAGCAGACAGTGGGGAACAGTGGGGTGGGTCAGCCTGAGGTGACTGGGTGGGAGACTGCCACGAATTAGGTAGGGCGTGCCTTCTCCTTTAGATCCCTCATTCCGCCACTGCCCCACCATTGCCCCAAACCGGTGGCAACAATGTGCCGGTGTGGTTGGGTTTCCCAGTCAAGGAACCAAATGTTACGGAACCTGGATTGGATCCTGGTGGAAGAACCAAGCAGCACTCAGAGACTTGGAGGATCAGAGGTTTATTTAACACCAGTGGGCTCAGAGGAAGTTGTTCTCCAAAGGTCTGATCCCCAGCAGAAGCAGGCAAGGGTATTTATACCCTTCTACTCCCACACACTTGGTACTTTTGGCACAAAGGAAATGCGGTAGGAAAGAAGACCTTGGGAGGGCTTTAAGATAGGGACTGGAATTCCCTTGCTGGTTTGGTCAACCATCTTGGAGTACAGTTTTTCCCTATCAACTCTGCCTGTTTCAAGGACTTGTCAATGGGCTGTTAGAGGAAATTTTATAATTTTACTCCTGCCTTTATTTCCTGTATCACATCTCATTATCCCCCATGATCATTATCCACTCTTTTTCAGATCAGATTTCTAAATATTCTGATATAAGTGTCTTTGGGAAGATACTTACTCTTCAATCTTTCTAAAAGTGAATGTTCCATTATTTTTGATAACCTCTTATCTCTAGTGCACAGCATAATGCCTAGAGTATATCATCCATCAGTAAATATTAGCCTGATGAGTGTAAGTGATTTGGGAAGCAAAGGCAAAAGAAAAAAAAAAATTCCTAATTGCCTAAAGTTCATTGACAAGTGCTTGAAACAAATACTGAGTCACCTTCCTCTGGGACCTCAGCTGCAACAAATGTTAATACTTTGCTAAAGGCAAAAGGCATTCTTAGCTTAACATAACCTTCCTCTGGGAGCTCAGATGCCTCATTGTTAATACTTTGATAAGAGCAAAAGGCAATTTTAGCTTAACATTATCCCAACACCCCAGGGTCCTCTAAATCTACTTTAACATATAAAAATTCCTTTTGAAACTTCCTTTATCTCTACCCCTCAAGATACATGTTCACAATCATTCTCCAAACAAATGACTCACTGATCTCCATTTGAAGGGTCTCATGACTGAGTTTTAATTAAACAGTAATAAATGACCTTTCCTAACAATAGCTAGTCCCCTCAAGGTCCTAAAAACCTTGTTTCCAAAATACCTGGGATGCTTATGCTATCCTTAACCCAGTCAACTTGAAAGTAAATAATGAGCAGCTCCTCAAGACCCCAGTGCAGCTCTTTCTGCCTGTGGATCCTGTCCCCATGCTTTAATAAAACCACCTTTTTGCACCAAGGATGTCTCAAGAATTCTATCTTGGCTCTTGACTCCAAACCCCAACATCTTCCCTACATCATAAACACTGACTCTGAACAGGATTTTTAGCAAAATTTCTGCCAACTCATTCTGCATGTTAAACTGAGAATAACGATATGTGTCCCAACTATCAGAATTTGCTTGTCTACTGTGGATGTATGTGTTGCTTTAAAGTCATAACATTTGGGGTGCCTGGGTGGCTCAGTGGGTTAAGCCGCTGCTTTTGGCTCAGGTCATGATCTCAGAGTCCTGGGATTGAGCCCCACATCGGGCTCTCTGCTCAGCAGGGAGCCTGCTTCCTCCTCTCTCTCTGCCTGCCTCTCTGCCTGCTTATGATCTCTCTCTATCAAATAGATAAATAAAATATTTTAAAAAAAAAAGTCATAACATTTGTCAGTTTCCTTATCTTGAACATCTGCGTAAAGACAAAGTTTGTAACAAACCTAGAAATATCTATTTATCATTCCAGTAATTTACTTTTCTATTGAACACCTTATCTTCATTATTGTTCTTATTATATTTTTGCTGAATTTCAGACATCTCCCCAAAAGATTAAAAAAAATTTTTGCTTGATACTTTCTTAAGTTCTTTGTAGCATGTGAGTTAATTATACCCATTAGGGCAATATATGAATCATGAGAAAATATAAAGTCCTTTGAGAAATAGTGTTTCCTAAGCTTTCATTAGTTACCCTATAATGTGGGAGTGGTGCATGAGTTTCTCAGAGGCACTACTAAAGTGTATATATATAAACATATAGCTATCCCCTATCCAAATATATCCAAATTTGTCCTCTTAGAGGAAAAAATTGAATATGCTAAAACTGTATTTATTAGTTTGTTATTCTTCTTTTTGTGAATTAATAGATAAGATTTGCCTTCAATTATTGTTACCTGGGGTTATCTTCAGATATATACTATTAATATAATTACTCTGTATATTATATTATCATTAATTTAAATTGTTTTTGACTAAAGAGTGAAAAGCCAGAGAAAAAGATATGAAGTTTCTAAAGCTGAAAGTTTAAAGTAGTTTTTAGTAAGTTTAACTTCTTTCATAATTTTTTAATTTGGAATTTCCTCATAGGAAGTAGATCAGTTAGAAAATTTGTTTTAAATCTGACAGAATCATAAGGGTGTTAAAATGTTAGAGGTCAGGACGCCTGGGTGGCTCAGTCAGTTAAGCAACTGCCTTCAGCTCCAGTCATGATCCTGGAGTCCCAGGATCAAGTTCCACATCATGCTCTCTGCTCAGCGGGGAGTCTGCTTCTCCCTCTGACCCTCTCCCCTCTCTCAAATAAATAAATTTAAAAAAAATGTTAGAGGTCATTTCATCTAACTCCTCATCCTATCATCCAATTCTATTTCAACATCACCTTAAATTTTGCAGAGGATGGACATCCCCCCAAAAATGATAGAATTGAATTTGTAAATTCCTTTCAGAAATGCCATTTTTTAAAGTTAGGTTTACAATGAAAACTGTCAACAATAGATAATCTTACCTTCAGAAATGTTTTTCAATTGGTGTTCTGAAAAGGTGAGTCAGATAGTTACATGAGAACTCTAACCAATACGACTTTCTGCAGTGATGGAAATGTCTATGATTTGTGCTGTTCAGGATAATGGTTACTAGTCATATATGAGTATTGAGAACTTGAATGGGGACTAGTTCACAGAATTGAAATTTGATTCAGTTTCTATTTAAATATTTACATGACTGGCTACTGTACAGGATAGTTCAGATGTGATGGACAAATATTATATTTAGTTTTGAAAAGTCTGGGATTAACAGTATTTGTTGAAAGTACTCGTGCACTTTGATGAATGTTTTGGTATTTTCTAAGATGCATATAAGAAATTGTAAAAATTTATGAGTTAGTAATTTGTCAAAGAAAATATTAAACCATCCATATGCATTTACATTTAATAACCATTTTAAATAAAATGAATGAGATTTAAAATGGAGAAAGGTAAATTGGCTAATTAAAGTACTTTTTTCATGATTTATATTCATACATACCTTCCCCTAGAAAAAACTCACATAACAATTACCTATCAGTATATTGCTTATCTACCTACTTATGTATCTTCTACTACTTATCATCTATCTATCCATTATCTATCTCTCTATTATTTATCTATCTTACTATCTGATAGCTATAATTTGAGTTCTTACACACTCTAAACAACATTTAGAATTTTGCTTGCAATATCTCCTAATTTTTTCAATAATCATGTGCTGTAGGTGTAATTATATGCAGTCTGAGAGAAAATAAGTGAATTTGCCAAAGTCAGTAAGTCAGTAAGTGATAGCAACATACTTGAATTATTGAGTTAATGTTAATCATTTCTCTTTTGTGGCAACTAAAATATATTATTTAAAATAAGTCAATAGAATATAAATAAACCAATTAAAAAAATTCTTTAAATTGACATATAATGTACTATTTGTTTCAGGGGTACAGGTCTGTGAATCATCAGTCTTACACAATTCACAGCACTCACCAAAGCATATACCCTCTCCAAGGTCCCCAAGTCCATTATCCAGCCATCCTATTCCTTTCACCCCTCTCCCTTCAGCAACCTTCAGTTTGTTTCATGAGATTAAGAACCTCTTATAGTTTGTCTCCCTTCCCTGTCTCATCTTGTTTCATTTTTTTCTGCTTCTCCCCACAACCCCCCACCCTGCCTCTCAAGTTCCTCATTTCAGAGAGATCATATGATAATTGTCTTTCTCTGATTGACTTATTTCACTTAGCATAACACCCTCTAGTTCCATCCAATAACGTCCATGTGTTGCAAATGGCAAGATTTCTTTTGATGGCTGCATAGTATCCCATTGTATATATATATATACCACCTCTTCTTTATCCATTCATCTGTTGATGGACATCTAGGTTCTTTCCATAGTTTGGCTATTGTGGACATTTAAATAAACCAAACTTTATTATTGTTTTTATTTCATTTTTAAAAATGCACGCTTAAATGTAAAATATGGGAGAAAGAGTTCTATTCTATCAATTCTTACAGAAATAGAATACAAGTTGAATAAAAAGTATAAGAAACCAAACTAATGAAAATTGGATTTAGAAAACCAAAAGGGCCATATATACTTATCATTATATAAAGAATATGAGAAAAGTATTCCAGTGCAATAGATGATTGTGGCTATGTACATTTTAAATTATATCTTTTCTATATATATATATATTGTGTGTGAGAGCTTTTATATACATGGAATTATATTTATATATACATGTATATAGCAAATAATTATATTAAATAGCATATACATTATCTGTATAAACATTTATATAATGACAAGCTAATAGCAAACATAAATATAAAATTTATTTATTCAGGGGTTTGGGTGACTTCTGGAATCTTCTAACTATTCCATTTAGGCAAGATAAAGTTTTCAGTGCTCTGGGTCTCAGAGAAGGTGATTCCACTGAGAGTGTCCTTCCATGCTGCTCATCTGGAGGCATCAGAAGAGGCCAGAGATCCATGTACTTTAAGAAGTATCATGACATCATCTTGAAGGACAACCCCTGATGTATAATCTTTGCCAATTCTCTGGTTACATCATAGTGTTTTTGTGGATTAACTACATAGTTGACAGTACAGATGATTTTAGATCTTCTTGTAATTTACTTCTCTTATATTTAAAAAAAAGAGTTGAAAATAAGGCTTGAATTTAATTTTTTAATTTCCTTTCACCTACCATTAGTGTCCGTCGTGCTGGTATCACCTTCCTATAGAACTTTAGAGTCAGCCTGAAATTTTTTAGAGCATAAATGCTTTTGTATGTATTTCCTTGTGGGATAGAATCATAAGCAACACTGAAAAAACATTAAGAATCTAATCAAGCTCCTACTTTATAAATGAGGAGACCTTTGGGTCCTGGGTGGCTCATTGGTGAAGCATCTGCCTTGAGCTCAGGTCATGATCTCAGGGTCCTGGGATCTTCTGGATTGGATTCCCTGCTCAGTGGAGGTCTGCTTCTTCTTCTCTCACCCACGGCCCTTCACCCTGTTCATGCTTCTCTCTCTCTCACAAATAAATAAATAAAACGTTTAACAATAAATAAACAAATGAAGAGACAGATTCTGCAAAATAATAATTTATTCAAGGACACAACTCTACATATATTTCTATTTGTCTTTAAGAAATACTGGATTGTCCTGTCCCTTCTAATCCCCTTATTTTCATCCCAGAGTTCATCATAAGGAATTACCAAATGGCAGAAGAGAATTTCACAACTGTTACTGAATTCATCCTTTTGGGACTGACAGACCGTGCTGACCTGAAAATTATATTTTTTGTGTTGTTCTTGGTGATTTATGTCATTACCTTGGTGGGGAATCTGGGCATGAGCTTCATAATCCAAATCACTCCCAAGCTCCACACACCCATGTACTTTTTCCTCAGCTGCCTCTCATTTGTAGATGCCTGCTATTCATCTGTTATCACACCAAAAATGCTGATCAGCTTCTGGGTTGTGAGGGAAACCATCTCATTCTCTGCCTGCATAGTGCAACATTTGTGTTTTGGGGTGTTTATCACCGCAGAAGGCTTCTTGTTGTCAGTGATGGCCTATGACCGTTATGTGGCCATTGTCAACCCTTTGCTTTACAGTGTAGTCATGTCTAAGAGGAAGTGTATAGGGCTGGTCATTGGGTCATTCATAGGTGGAATGATTGACATACACAATAAGCTTGGGCAGACTGTCTTTTTGTGGGTCCAATGTTGTCAGCCACTTCTTCTGTGACGTTCCCCCACTCCTAAAGCTGTCATGTTCTGATACTTCCATGAACGAATTGTTGCTCTTAACCTTCTCTGGAGTCATTGCCATGGCCACCTTCTTGATTGTGATCATTTCCTACATGTTCATTGTTTTTGCTATCCTGAAGATCCGGTCAGCATCAGGCAGACAGAAAGCTTTCTCCACCTGTGCCTCCCACCTGACTGCTGTGACCATATTCTATTGTACCTTAAGCTTTAGTTACATACAGCCAAGTTCCCAGTATTCCATAGAACAGGAGAAGGTGGTTTCTGTGTTCTATACACTAGTGATTCCCATATTAAACCCACTTATTTACAGTCTGAGAAACAAAGAGGTAAAGTGTGCCGTGGGAAGGGCCATAGAAATGAAACATTTCCCCTCTTAATTTCAAATTCCTGCTAACCTACAACAGTCTACCAGTCAGTTCTTACCTAAGTGAATTTCATGAATGTGAAAGTTTTTAAGGATTGGACAGAACTTTTTATCCTATACACTTACTTGTAATACAAGCAGACAACCAGAAAAGGCAAGCTATTTTATTTATATAGTGGCATCATAAAAACAATAGTTTGTCATATAAGTCTTCTGATATTCTAGGGTGTGAATCTCTAAATCAATGCAAAATACTGTATTTCATATTTTGTGTGTGATTTAGAAAAAATAATTGTATAATAACATTTGCAAGTAAGGACATAAAAAGAGTATTTATTAAAAAATAAATTTTTCTCAAAAGCCCAAGACTGTAGATAAAATCATATAGCTGATATTTGCCTTCATTAGCTTGTATTTTATTTTAAAGAGTGCTTGTGATATTGCAATTGGTAATAAGAAGTGTATATTTGGGGCACCTGGGTGGCTCAGGGGGTTAAAGCCTCTGCCTTTGGCTCAGGTCATGATCTCAGGGTCCTGGGATCAAGCCCTGCATCCAGCTCTCTGCTCAGTAGGGAGCCTGCTCCCTCTTCTCTCGCTGCCTACTTGTGATTTCTGTCTTTCAAATAAATAAATCAAATCTTTGAAAAAAAAAAAAAAGAAAAGAAAAGAAATGTATATTTCTTCACCCAATCTCTGGCACAGAGCTCAAAAAATCCTTGGAATCTGGAAAGGGTAAGAGCAAAAAAAAAAGATGTCTTTTATTATGTTAATGAGGTAATTTGGAAAATACCACAGGATGGGGGCTGTTGCTAGGGGAACGGAACATGAATAGGTGGGTGGAAGTTTCAGTTCTACACCCTGATTTCTGGGGATGAGAGGGGTTGGAGGTTAAATCAGTTATCAATGGCCAGTGATTTAATTAATCTTGCTGTGTAATAAAGCCTCCATAAATTCCCAGAAAGAATGGGTTTAGAAAGCTTCCACATTGGTGAACCAGAACACTTCCAAATGCCACTGTCCCAGGTCCCAAACTCCATGAGGACAGAAGCTCTGTTCTTTGGGACCTTCCTCTGTGTATCTCTTCATGTGGCTGTTGGTTTGTATCCTTTGGCATTCTTTGTAACACACCAGTAATCTAGTGACTAAACTGTTTATCTGAGTTCTGAGGGCTTCCTTAGCAAAGTATCAAGCCCATGAATGGGATCACTGGAACCTCTACTTTGGACTCAGTTGATCAGAAACACCAGTAACAACCTAGTCTTGGGTTGAATTGTACGACTTCTTGGTGGTGGGAATTTCTTGCCACTAACATCAGCAGAATTACGCTAACAAGGAAGGCTTCTCAAAGGCTGCAAAGAGCTGCCTGAGCAATGTCAGAAACTCTAAGTCTGACCACCAGTATGTAATGTTCTGGCTGAAAACTACATAAAAAATGTAATTTGTTGGGGCGCCTGGGTGGCTCAGTGGGTTAAAGCCTCTGCCTTCAGCTCAGGTCATGATCTCAGGGTCCTGGGATCGAGTCCCACATCGGGCTCTCTGCTTGGCAGGGAGCCTGCTTCCTCCTCTCTCTGCCTTCCTCTCTGCTTACTTCTGATCTGTCTCTGTCAAAGGAATAAATAAAATCTTTAAAAAAAATGTAATTTGTTATACATAAAAAATGTAATTTTTATGTGAAAAATGTGAAAAAAAGAGGTGGGAAAACCACGCACACACACACACACACACACTGAAATTTGGGTCAGAGTCATTCCATTTCAGCGTTTCAAAAAGCTTGTTATTTGTTCCATGTTTCTTGTTTTTCTAGGTTTACTTTCCGAAGAGAGAGGGTGGTTGTCCTCTCAGTACTTTCAAGATTGTTACAGGAGCCTAAAGATTTCCATTTCAGATGTTTCATTTCTAGTTCTGTGTGTAAGATCACTAAAAGAGCAACTTTCTAGTAAAATCCAAAACCCTCCCTCTTTTTAAGCATCCTCTTCCTCTTTATTCAAGATTTAAAAGCAAAAAATGATAAGAACACATGCTGAAAACTTATCATTTACAAAAATTCCATTGAATACACTAAAAAATCATACTATGCAAGCTAACACGTTCTTACTGGCTTAGTACGCAGTGATTTGATAGCTTTCCTTCATTTAATAATGTCAGCTTTTACTATTAACAAACAAAAATAAATCTGAGGAAAATATATTTGCATGAAATTGAATGAAGTAAAATTTTTCTGTATTTTTGAATTCTAATACCGTTAAGGTCAGGGGTTGCCATCTGCATTCCTCGAAGCCCATGAATCAGTTGAAGAAATATTCAGGTGATATTTTTTGTTAGTTTGTAAATGATAGGCCAGCCATATTAAACTGCTTAACAAAAATCTCTATAAACAGGAAAAAAATTGACACCTGGGGGCTCAGTCAGTCAGGATTCTGAATTCTGTTCAGGTCATGATCCTGGGATCAAGCCAGCAGGGAGTCTCCTTCTCCTCCACCTTCCTGCTCAGGCTTTCTCTCACTATCTCAGTCTCTCTCAAATAAATAAATAAAATACCAAAAAAATAATAAATAGGAAAAAACAGTTTCATATATTCCTGTAATAAAATTGTACAAATTTATAATCGTAAAATGATTGTATTTACAGATAGACTTTGGAGTGTATATGATATGGATATGAATTGTTTTAAAATATTTATAACAATTAATCAGGAGAAATAAGAAGCTACTGCCATAAAATTATTTCCAACAATGTAACAGTTGTCATAATTCTATTATTAACAATGCATATTGTCAGTATATATACAGAAGATATGCATAACTCATTTTACTGTATTTCACTTGATTGCACTTCACAGATTCTGCTTTTTTTTTTTTTTTTTTTTTTTTTTTTACAAATCAAAGGTTTGTGGCAATCCTGCATCAAGCAAGTGTATTGGCACCATTTTTTTTCCATTATTATTATATTTGAACTACTGCAATCTCATAATAAAACTTGAATGGATGTAAAGCAGATAGAACAGGGAAATGCTGGGGAACTAGAGGAGGAGGAAGGGCTGAGAACAAGGTGTCAGGTCAGCATTTCCCTGTTCTACCTACTTCATTCTAGAAAGTCAGGATTTCCCTGCTCTACCAGCCTCATTCTAGAACTCCCCCAGTCTCCAGTATCAGATGGAGTTGTCTCCTCTAGATGAACAGAGAAAGTGGTTCTCTTGAGATGGACACTTCTCTTGGTAAAGATGCTGTGAAGATTGTTGAAAAGACAATAATGGATTTAAAATAGTACGTAAACGAAGTTGATAAAGCAGTGCAGGGTTTGAGAGGACTGATGCAAATTTTAAAGTAGTTCTAAATGGGAAAAATGCTATCAAAAAGAATTTCATGCTGCAGAGAAATTCATTTGTGAAAGGAAGAGTCCATCAATGCAAACAATTTTATTGTCTTATTTTAAGAGATTCTCTCAGCCCCCCCAACCTTGAGAAACCACTGCCCCATCTGTCAGCAGCCAACAACATGGAGGTGCTACCGTCCACCAGCAAAAGGATTATGACTTTTGGAAGCTCAGAGCTCTATCAGATGATGGTTAGCATTTTTATCAATAAAGAATTTTTTATTTTTATTTATTTTTTAAAGATTTTATTTATTTTTTTGACAGAGATAGAGAGTGAGAGTGTATAAGCAGAGGGAACACGAGATGGAGAGGGAGAAACAGGCTCTCTCCTGAGCAGGGAGTCCAATGTGGGGCTCCATCCCAGGACTCTGGTATCATGACCGGAGCTGAAGATAGTCGCTTATCTGACTGAGCCACCCAAGTGCCCCAATAACGTACCTTTTACAATTAAGTTATGTACATGGTTTTTTAGACATAATGTTTCATCACAAACTTAACACAGTACGGTATAGTGTGAACACAACTTTTATAGGCACTGGGAAATTCCTGAATTCATTTCAAGCACTTTAGTGTGATACCGGCTTTATTGTGGTAATGGAACTTAATCTGCAATATTTCCAAGGTATGCCTGTTGAGTATATTGAGTATTGTCCTGATTCATGTAACTATCCTAAAGCTGCCGACCACAATGATTAGGCAAATAAAAGGAATAAGGTACAACTCAGAAATGTCTACCAACCCCATAAAAAGAAACTTCATGAAGCAACTTTATATAGATTGTCATTGAAAGAGCTGCTGGAAACCAGAGGTGTCAACAGAAACCAAGTGGGGAATATGGACATATATTTTCATCTGGCAGCCATAAGACAGTTCCCTCCTTCCCCTGCTAGAGCATTGTCAGAGAAAGTCAATTAAACAGGAATTATAATAAAAAAATCCAGTGTCTTATGTAAAAATGCTCAAGTTTCAGATGTTAGAGACACCAGACACAAAGGTACAAATATTGTATAAGGACACTTATATGACATGCCTGGATGGGTGAAGTCATAGGGGCAAGAAAGAAATTGTTGTTCTTGAGGCTGGGGTTTGGAAGTATTGACAGGAAGTGAAAGCTAACCACTAATAAGCACAAGTCCTCTTTCTGGAATAATGAAATGTCAAACTGATCGTGCCGTTGGTTGTATAACTCTGTGAATACACCATAATCACTGAATTATTTAATAGGTACTAAATTCCTTTTTTTTCTTTTAAGATTTTATTTAGTTTCTTGAGAGAGAGAGAGAGAACACATGAGCCTGGGTTTGGGGAAGCAGAGGGAGAAGCAGACTCCCTGAAGAGTAGGAGCCCAATGTGGGACTCAATCCCAGGACACTGGGATCATGACCTGAGCCAAAGGCAGCTGCTTAATCAACTGAGCCACCCAGGAGCCCCAATAGGTATTAAATTCTTGCTTTCCTTCTTCGTGGCTGCTGCAGCTATGAAGGTCGAGCTGTGCAGTTTCAGTGGGTACAAGATTTACCCCGGACATGGCAGGCGCTACGCCAGGACCGACGGGAAGGTTTTCCAGTTTCTTAACGCAAAATGCGAGTCCGCATTCCTTTCCAAGAGGAATCCTCGACAGATAAACTGGACTGTCCTCTACAGAAGAAAGCACAAAAAGGGACAATCGGAAGAAATTCAAAAGAAAAGAACCCGCCGTGCCGTCAAATTCCAGAGGGCCATCACTGGTGCATCTCTTGCTGACATAATGGCCAAGAGGAATCAGAAACCTGAAGTTAGGAAGGCACAACGAGAACAGGCCATCAGGGCTGCCAAGGAAGCAAAAAAGGCTAAGCAAGCATCTAAAAAGACAGCAATGGCTGCTGCTAAGGCTCCCACGAAGGCAGCACCTAAGCAAAAGATCGTGAAGCCTGTGAAGGTTTCTGCACCCCGAGTTGGTGGAAAACGCTGAGTTGGTGGATCAGATTTTTAAATAAACATCTGACTATAACTATAAAAAAAATAAAAAATAAAAAATAAAATAAATTCTTTATGGCTGGGGCGCCTGGGTGGCTCAGTGGGTGAAACCTCTGCCTTCGGCTTAGGTCATGATCTCAGGGTCCTGGGATCGAGTCCTGCATTGGGCTCTCTGTTCAGCAGGGAGCCTGCTTCCCCCTCCCCTCTCTCTGCCTACATCTCTGCCTACTTGTGATCTCTGTCTGTCAAATAAATAAAAAAAATCTTAAAAAAAATTATGGCTAGACAAAACATGTCAAATTTTCTGACTTTGTAAAAAATAAAACCTTGAAAGATATCTTTTTATTGTTCTATTTCTAAATCACTTTTTAAAAAATAAGTCTAAAAAATGTGGTAGAATGAAAAAAATAAAATAAAAATAAGTCTATAATTTTTATGGAATCAATGTGCACTGTCATGGCTGAGGAAGAATTCTAGGAAGGGGTAGATTTTTAAAATGCCAACATTTTCTATGTAAGGATAAAAACTGTATTTTTCCTTTGCCTACTCTATGGTTGATTGAATTCTATTATTCTGAGTTATAAACCAGTATATTGAGCTATGAATTATATTAATTAGATTTCTCTGCCCATCATGTAAGTTTGTTGGAATTTAAAGAATATCATGCAAAATACTTTAATCCTTATGATCAAGGAGATAATAAAGGTAAGATTGACTGTAAATAAAATAAGAACTTCTGTTCAGATATGACACAGGAAAGAATGGGAAGGCATGCCCACACTGTTCTAGATGTGTCACTCACACATACTACTGATTTGAGTAGAGTTTCTCCTGTAACATGACTTCTGAGGCTTCTCTACCTCCCTGCATCCTATCCAGCTCTCTAGTGGTTCCTCTTTCTCCAGGGAATTCTGAGATAAACATGGTGCCCGTTGTCATTTCCTAGATCCTTCTTCTTTCCCAATGGTGCGCTTCTCCAATTAATAAATCATGTGCAGATGTAGTTAAACACTTGGGAGTATTATGATTATTGTGGCTCATCAATTATTTAATGAATCACATATCATTCCTTCTTCTAAATAAAATAACATTTAACTTTCATACTCAAGCTTCTCAACTAGTAATCTCTCTCTCATATTTTCAGGAGCTCTTTCATTGACAACCTGTATAGGCTGATTAATAAAGTTTTTTTTTTTTCATTAGAGTGATAGAACTATAGCTTATTCTTTGTATCTGTATAATCACTGTGGTAGGCAGGCTTTGAAAGCTTACATGAATCAGGGCAATCGTCAATATATTGTACTTCTTTGGGGAGGTGTTTTTCACATCTTAGTCTATATGAAGAGTATGCTCTAAAATACATATTGGCCAACCTTCCCAACTGCATGTGATGGTCTGCCTGTCTCCACTGTATCATTTAGGAATGTTTTCCCTATACATGTAATGGACCACTCCACAAATACTGGCTGAATATAGAGAGTTTCATTTAAAAGTAAGTGATGGGGGGCGCCTGGGTGACTCAGTTGTTAACTATCTGCCTTCAGCTTCTTCAGTCCTGGGATCAAGCCCTGCATTGGACTCCTTGCTCTGTGGGAGGCCTGCTTCTCCTTCTCCCACTCCCCCCTCTTGTGTTCCCTCTCTCACTGTGTCTCTCTCTGTCAAATGAATAAATAAAATCTTTAAAAAAATAAAAATAAGTGACAGACTGTTGAGATTCATGGCTTTCACTAGCTCCATAGCACAACAGTATCAGAGCCAATATATTCTTTTGTCCTAAGTTGATTTCCCAAAGGACTGAAGCTCAGATAAAATTTCTGCAAAGCCTAAGGAGCAGAAGATTGTAGAGAACAAATATTTCCCTACAGGCTTCTCTTTCATTTGGGAAGGAATATCTGTCTCTCATACTGTCCCTAGTAGAATTCCCATGACAAATCGTCAATGGTAGACTTTTGGCGTTTTTTGGAATTCTACTTCTCCTCCTTCTTACCCTTCATTTTTCAAAGGCAGCCAAATGTCTTAGAACAGAAATCATTTCCTAAAATAAAAACCTTGTTTATTTCTTTTCAGGATGTTTCTGAAAACTTAATTCTTGTCCTTCTGATTTATTACAGATTTACTCAGGCCTGCATTCACTTTACTATGGCTATTTGAGCAAAATTGCTCATATAAAATGCCTGATTAGTTAATTACTGAGTTAATTTATTTATTTTTCACTAACTAATTTTATGTTTTTTTGAATTCTTTTTTTTTTCTTAAAGATCTTACATATTTATTTGACAGAGAGAGTGAAAGAGCACAGAAGTGGGGAAGGCAGAGGGGGAAGGAGACTCCTCGCTGAGCAGGGAGCCCAACATGGACCTTGGTCCCAGGACCCAGGGATCATGACCTGAGTCAAAGGCAGAGCCTTTACTGACTGACCCAACCAGGCACTCCTTGAATTCTTTTTCTATGCAGATATGGCTTTCACTATTTTATTAATATCTCTGCTGTTCCTCCTCTCCTAATCTGACATCTGGCAAAGTGACAGGTTACTCTCTGTCATCTTTGGGATGACATCAGTGAAGCATAAAAATAACAATTCTTAAAGGCATGAAGTATCCAGTATGAACTAGACCCCCTGGCCTTGAACCTAACACCTCATGCATTGATGTGTACTATGACAATTAACTTCTCTGAAGTAATATTTCATAATATAAAAAATAAAAATTTTAATATACTCTATCTCAGACATCTGCTTTGAGGAGAATTAATCCACACTTGAAGGATGCCTGTTTTATAGTACCCCAAAATGGGATATTATTACCCAGTAGTTTTTATGACAATCACACAGATTCTTTAAAGTAGATCAACAGTTTGCTAGTATTTATCATCCCATGACACTGTTCATGAAATATTTTTTTCTGTTTTGAGATTATTTTTTACAGAAGTTTTAGCTTCACTGCAAACTTAAGAAGAAGAACAGAGATTTCCCATATACCCAACAAATGCCTAGTCTCCCATCCCATTACCCACATCCCCCACTAGAGTGGTACATTTATTACAATTGATGAACCTACATTTTTACATCATTTTCACTGGAACTCCATCATTTACATCAGGGTTTCCTTTGGTGTTCCACTTTTTCTTTTTCTTTTGTAATTTATTTTATTTTTTCAGTGTTCCAAGATTCATTGTTTATGCACCATACCCACTGCTCCATGCAAGGAGTTTGGCTTTTCTATTGCTTTGAACAAATATATAATGACTGGTCCCTACCATTATCGTTTCATACAAAGTATTTCTGCTGCCCTAAAACTTTTATTTGCTCCTCTATTCATCCCTTCCTCTGCTCTAACTCCTATCAGTCATTGATCTTTGTACTCTCTCCATAGTTTCGCCTTTTTTCAGAGTGTTGTATAGTTGGAAGTTGGAATCATACATCTGTTCACTTAAGGTTGCACCATATCTTTTCATGGCTTGGTAGTTCCTTTTTACTGCTGAATACTATTCCATTGTCTGCATGTGTCCTAGTTGGCTTACCCATGCACCTACTGAAGGGCATCTGGGTTGCTTTGCATCAGCCCTTTCAAAATTTTATTTCAATGAATTTTTTTTATTAAATGGCCATTGGTTAAACAGATAATCTTATTGCATAATGGTGAACAAACCAAATATGACAAACAAATAACTTCAGTAAAATCCCAGAACTATTAAGAAGAATAAAGAAATGAGTGAATGGGAAATCAAAAATGAAAATAAGTGCATGGGAAAATGTGGAGTGATGTGGAGCAACTATGCACAAAAGGCAAGATCAGTATATCTTAGCCATCTATCAGTCCTCATTCACCTTAGATATGTGGCATGGTGGGAGGATGGGGTGGCTGGAGGATGGGCAATGGGGAAGGTGTGTGCTCTGGTGAGTGCTGGGAATTGTGTAAGACCGATGAGTCACAGACCTGTACCCCTGAAACAAAGAATACATTATATGTTAATTAAAAAATAAAAATTTTTAAAAAAGAAAGAGATGTGACATAGTGCAAATGAAAGAATTATTTCCCTCAGATTCTCCCAAGTAGGACAATCAATAAATGTAGTTAGATGATGACAACCAATTAAAATATAGTATGCAATCAATATTGATAAATATTGGGAAAGATCAATCTAAGGAAAGAGAGGCAATACAATTAATGCACTGTAGAATAGCCCTCTTCCTCAAGGATACAAAAACAAGAGAGGCATGCCTTTTAAGTATGGATAATTACTCTTTTTTAAAAAGATAAGGAAATGTTACAATATTCTAAACCAAACAACCAGTTATTAAGAAAGAACAGGAGCTCCTTGGTTAAGTGTTGGACACTTGGTTTTGGCTCAGGTCATGATCTTATGGGTTATGAAATAGAGCCCCACATCTGGGTCCACACTCAGCTTGCAATCTGATTGAAGATTCTCTCTTTCTGTGCCTCCCCCACCAAATAAATAAACAAATCTGAAAGATAAAGAAAGAAAGAGAAAGAAGAAAGAAAGAAAGAAAGAAAGAAAGAAAGAAAGAAAGAAAGAAAAGAAAGGAAAAAGAGAAAAGAAAGGAAAAAGAGAAAGAAAGATGGATCACTGAGGAAAAGTGCAAACTCAAAATATTACCTTAATTTGAATATCCTCTAATATCACCAACAGGGACTTTTTGAGACAAACCAAGTGCCAATCAGACTGCTGGATTACAAAGTATGTTCAGCTAGTAGACTCATGCACTGATGAGGAAAGAATGGGATCCCAATGCTTGTAATAAAGATGTTTGAATAAACTAATACGAGTACTTCAAATCATTAAGTATCACAGAAACAACCAGTATTGACTGTAATTCTAAAACATACCTGGGAAGAGTATGAAAGCTAAAATAGAAGGAAAGGGCTTACACATGCAAACAGACACATACACACACGCGCACATGCATACACACATACATAGGGACTTCAATTTTATTCTAATAGATGAAAAAAACAGAATCCTTGACAACTTTGTGTGTGTGTGTGTGTATACATCATCTACCATATTCTACAGTACTATAGTATCTATTTGATTTTTTAAAAATTAATTTATTTATTTTCAGAAAAACAGTATTCATTATTTTTGCACCACACCCAGTGCTCCATGCAATCCGTGCCCTCTATAATACCCACCACCTGGTACCCCAACCTCCCACCCTCCCACCACTTCATTCCCCTCAGATTGTTTTTCAGAGTCCACAGTCTCTCATGGTTCACCTCCCCTTCCAATTTACCCCAACTCCCTTCTATTTGATTAATGTATATACTTCACCTTTCTCTCTGAAGGAAGGCAATATTTTTTTAGGAAGGCAAATTTTTTACTGTTTTGTTCAAAAATTAATTTACAGCAGTTTGAAGTTTCTAGCGTATGTAAAACAAGAAATAATGATTATAAATAGATAATATATGTTGAACTCATTTGTATTTATTTTCTTTGGAGGCACATAGAACAAAATTTTAAGTCCATAACCTAGTTTATAGGAATCATATTAGACAGTGAATTTTAGGAAAAAATACTAGTTATTTTTTTCCACATCCTTTGTCTTGCATATTTCACATCCTTGTTCCTCAGGCTATAGATCAAGGGATTCAGCATGGGGATAACAAGGGTATAAAATACGGAAGCCACTTTATCAGTGTCAGAGGAATGACTGGACTCGGGTTGCACATACATAAATATCAAAGTCCCATAGAACACTGTGGCCACTGTCAGGTGGGACCCACAGGTGGAAAATGCCTTGTGCCTACCCTCAGCTGAGTTCATCCTGATGATGGCTACCAGGATCAGCAGGTAAGACACAAGCACTATCAGAAGGGATGAAATCAAATCAAAACCAGCTAAGACCAGAATAATTATTTCAGTGTCCTGTGTATTTGAGCAAAGCAAAGATAACAAGGGGACACAATCACAGTAAAAATGACTGATGATATTGTAACCACAAAAGGATAAACTAAAAATATTTATGGTGACTATGAGAGATACAAATGTGCTGTAGAGGTAGGGGACGGCCACCAGCACGTAACACACCCTTTGGGACATGATGACAGGGTAGAGCAGAGGGTTACAGATGGCGACATAGCGGTCATAGGACATTGCTGTTAGAATAAATAGTTCACTAACAATGAACACAAGAAAGAAAGCTAGCTGTACAGCACAAAAATAATAGGAAATTGTATTTTGATCCACAACAAAATTTACTAACATTTTGGGTCCCACGGTTGTGGAATAGCCAAGATCAGTGAAAGCCAGGTGTCTGAGGAAGAAGTACATGGGTGTTTGGAGCCTGGAGTCCACCTTGGTGAGGATGATCATGCCCAGGTTGCCCACCACTGAGACCAAATAGATGATGAGGAACAGCCCAAATAATGGAGCCTGCAGCTCGGGTTTGTCTGTGATCCCCATGAGAATGAACTCATTGAGCACCGTAAGATTTTGAGTTTCCATGCAGGCTTATCAGGAAACCTATTCTGGATAGAGACATCAGCATGGTCAATAGATTTCATGCATTATCACTTGAGTGATTTTTAGCATGCAAAACTAGTACAAATAAAATGCATTCAAACTTTCCAAATTCAGATATTTGAAAATAAACCCTTCTTGGAAGAACACTAATATACATAAACACAGATAGTGGTTGCCAACTGAAATGATTTTCCTAACCAGACAACATTTTATCAGAAGACATTTAAGTTGTCACAACCAGAAGGTGGGGTTCTACTGACTAATGACAGTTAAAGGTCAGTTATATTTCTGTTACATAATAAAATATAATGTATTACACTATACTTCTAAACATCCTACAAGACCCAATATCCTGCCCAAAATATGAATAGTGGCAAGTTTGAGAAACCAAGATGGTATTGATAGATAGATAATAGAGAGGGAGAAAGAGAAGGAGAAAAAGATACATAAGTAGATACAGACACATATAGATATATAAATATAGACACAGATATAGACATATGTACATATGAAACATTTAAAAAATCAAAACTATGTTAAAAATTTGAGTGTAACATATAAACTATACTGTGCTATATTTTAAAGTTTTCTATTAAAAAATAAAGTTTTCTATTAGTCATTGATATAATTGTAATTATACATTGGTGTTTATAAGTGCACTTAATAATATGACTTAATACATGTTAATATATAATAAATTATATTATACAGTTATAATTTATTATATATTGACATGTGTATTATGTATTCAAAAAATTGTACAGGACCACTACTTCAACACATACTCCCTTAAAATCCTTTATACTCACAGGTGATACAGGCTGACACGTGAAAACAGTTGACAGCTTTGACGGATATTGGACAAGAGAATAAATAAAACTATAACAGATTGTAGTTGAGAATTGTCTTTTTTGCATAAATATAAGATATATTTATATTGATATAGTCTGTGTTATACCTCTATTTATGGCATATATGAGGTTCACTTTGGGCCAATAATTTAACTTGTTTAAACCTCTTTATTCTCCTATACAAAACAATACTTCCTACGTAGGGCTATTGAGAGGGAGGAGTGAAAATCAAATGAACCAGTGTGCCTTCGTAGTAGTTTTTTGTTTTTGTTTTTTAAATGGTGACCATAACTTAGCTCAAAGCAGATTTCTTTACGTGCATGTTTATAAGTTCTTCTGCACTGTGAAGTATCTTCTTTGTCTGCGCTATGATGTTGAACAGGAAATACGTCAAGTAATACGGAATGCGACATAATGCAGGCACTGCCCTGACCCTTTCTCTGTAACTAAATTCAACTATCAAGTTGTTATTCTTTTAATTTTTATCTTTTAATTTTCTTAACTACTTTAACAAAATACTAATATTTTATTTTGATATAACATTTCTTTTTTTTTTTTAAGATTTTATTTATTTATTTGAGAAAGAGAAAGTGAGAAGAAACCATGAGAGAGGAGAGGGTCAGAGGGAGAAGCAGATCCCCTCCTAAACATGAGGCCTGAGGGGAGACTCAATCCTGAGACTCCAGGATCATGACCTGAGCTGAAGACAGTCACCTAACCAACTGAGCCACCCAGGCACCCTTGATATAATATTTCTTAATACACTAATCTTCCTCTAGGAGTATTTTCATTATAATTGTCATGTACTAACTTGCATGTGACAAATCAAATACATTTCATCATGCAAGAACCTAGGAGAAAATGAGGAAACCTGGGAAAATTGGGAGAATGAGGAGCACCTAGATGGCTCAGTGGGTTACGTGTCTGCCTTGGGCTCAGGCCATGATCTCAGGGTTCTGGGATTGAGCCCCCACTTCCTTACTCTTAGCCTCCTTCCTGGTTCTTCATTCCCTCTCCCTTCATTCCCTCCCCTCCTCTGCTCCTGCTAGCTCTCTCAATCTCTCTCTAAAAGAAACAAATAAAATCTTCTTTTTAAAAAAAAGGATGAATGAGCAGTCACTGGCATTGTTTTCATGATAAAAATTCATTTAAAAACTCCCTTGGGATAAAGAGATACTAGACTTAAAAACTGAATAAAGTCACATTATACAATACCATAGAAGTGAAATAAAATAGACTAAAGATGAGATCTGCATGGATTTTCTTGATATTACATTAAATTCCTCTATACTTTAGGACTGCAAGAATTTTCATAGCACATATATACATAATGATTACATAAAAATGTGTTTGATTATTCCTAATGATAAACAGATTAAGAACATACCAGTAATAACTGGGTGGCAGATTAAGGTAAGAGAATTATTAAGTTTAAAATATTGTAAGCAGGATCCTTTCTTAAGAAAAAAGAAATAGGGGCTCCTGGGTGGCTCAGTGGGTTAAGCCTCTGCCTTCGGCTCAGGTCATGATCTCAGGCTCCTGGGATCCAGTCCCGCATCAGCTCTCTGCTCGGCAGGGAGCCTGCCTCCTTCTCTCTCTCTTTCCGCCTGCTTCTCCGTGTACTTGTGATCTCTCTCAATCAAATATATAAATAAAATCTTTAAAAAAAAAAAAAAAGAAAAAAGAAATAGAGGGTAACCTGAGTGGCTCAGTCAGTTAAAACATATGACTCTTGGTTTTGGCTGACATCATGAACTCAGGGTTCTGGGATCAAGCCCAGAGTCAGGCTCCCTGCTCAGCATGGAGTCTGCCTGTCCCTCTTTCCCTGCTCCTCCCCCACTCATGTTCTTTCCCTCAAAAATAAATAAATAAATAATAAATGCAATCTTGCAGAAATAGAAATGGTACTGGTTATAATGATGAAAACTTACATTATGAAATAATGGGGCATTATAATGTAGTTGATTTATATAACCACAGCAGTCTCTGTCCTATAAGAAAATAGAAGCATATTATCTTATGACATTAACTGTACAATGATTTCATAAAATCTGCATTTAATTTGCTTAAAATATTGCTTCTAATGTTGTGACCTCCTGTCACCTACCCTACCTTGATGCATGTGACTTTCTTACATCAGAAAGATGGAAACATGTATTAGTTGGTAGTAATTTTAGAAAACTATTTTCAGCAACTGTGATAAGAAGTGGTATAAACCTTGTTTTTTGTCTGTTTTGTTTTGCAAGTATGAAAGGTTGAGAAAAATCATACTAGGTAAGTTCTAGTTGTCCTGTAAGCTAAGGAAAGATAAACATGTATTTTTACTTTCCTCTAAGCTTGAGAGTTCTAAGAACCAAATTGCTATTTCATATTTTAACACCTTTGTTGAAGACCGATGATAATTTTTTTTAAAGCTACATTCTTTGAGATAATTGTATCTGCTTCTTGTCAGATCCTACTTAAAACTGAAGAATGTGCTGAACATTGTACCATCACCATAAACTGGGTCCTTAAAAGTCTGCTAATATCCAAATAATGCTTTTCACAGCTCAGTGTGAGGTGGAAATCCCCTTTTGTCTCATTAAGGAATCTGGAAAGAATCATACTTATATTTTTATTTAAATAATCATCAAATCTTAAATTATATTGAGAGGGTCACAAAAAAGACCCTGGGGCAACTAAATAACTAAGAATTTGGAAAGATATCAAACTGCAAGACTGAATACAGTCAGCTTCTTAATTTTGCTGATTTAAAAAAATGGATATCTCTTTAGTTCTGCTTCATTTGCTCTCAATTTTGGCCTGCGTTGGAGATAAAATTATTTATATAAAAAATAGTTTGCAAGCAATAGCATGACTTTGCTTCAAAGATGTTTCTGAATATTTAGACTGTGGATACACCTGAAAATACTCAGAAAAATAGTGTGAATAGAAAAGGACAGGTCTCCGATTCCTGCTCAGCATTAGGGAGTAGTAGAAAGCAAAGCAAAGTAAAGCAAAACAAAACAAAACAAAAACCCAAAAATGAAATTATAAATGCCAACTTTTTGCTGGAGCTTTGCTATTGAATTAAAGCATAACTTTGCTTATATCACATGATCATTGTTGATGTTGGTAACATAAGATAGCCCATGAAATATCCTGTCATTTTACCTGCAGTGAAGCCTCTGTCTTGACACCCTCATGTGTTTCTTACACAGCAGAGTGAGAACAATTTATGGATTTTTTTTAACCTTTTGAGACTCTCCCTGAGGAGATTTCAAGCAATTTGTTGACTATCCCTAATGTATTTCAAAGGATAAGGAAATGTTTGAATGTTGCCCTTTTAATTATGAGAGAAAATTTGTACTTACTGGTCTTTTTTTTTTTTTTCCTCCAGATCTTGCTTTTTGCTTTCCTTCCTGACTTCCTCCCTTTACTCTCTCCCTGTATTACCCCCTCTCCCTATCTTCTTTGTTTCCAATTCTTTACTCTTGGTTAACTTTCCTTTTATACCACAGTGAACTCAATCAAAATATCCTATCTGTAGGACATGCCATCAAGAATCTGCATTTCCATGGTGGTCCTTGAATGGCACAGGGTAGAAGAGTTTAAATACTGTCCTGTCACATTATCTTAAAGTTTTTAGGGAGGTAAAATAATACACTGTGAAAATATGAGTTGCTACTATCTGAATTTGTTGCTCGAGTTGTTTCCACTTTTCTTTCAGGGACAGAAAGTAGTTACTGTTACTTCTCATTTCCATCTGAGTTTCCATCTCTCTGTTCACCACTTCTCTTTTATTTTCTTTTATTTTTTCTTTTACTGCATATTGCACCATTTCAGTGATTCCATTCTGTGCACCCTTCCCCCCTCCAAAACGGATCTATTCCTTGCCAGAAAGTCTATCCTGCTGCCCCTTTTTAGCAACGCCCACTGCTTCTGCCTCTGCCACTGTTCCTAACTCCTGGTGATTACTAATCTTGTTTCCATCACTGTATTTTTGTCATTTAAAGAGTGTTTTATAAATAATAAACCATTTGTAATCTTTTGAGATTGGACTTTTTTTTTTCATTCAATAGAATCCTCTTGAAATTCCCTTGTGTTTTGTGTAAATAAATCATTTGTTCCTTCATTGTTGCTGAGTAGTATTCCATGATATTGATGACAGAATTTCTATAACCATTTACTCACTGAAAGGCATTTGGGTTCTTTCTAGTTTTCAACTATGATGAGTAAAATATCTATAAACATTCACTTAAAGATGATCACATGAATATAATTTTTCATTCCTTTAGGATAAATAACCAGGAGTGTGATTGGTAGGTTGTTTTAATTTGGATCAAGTCCAGTTTATCAGTATTTACTTTCATAGATTATGCTTTTTATGTCATGTCTCTTTCACTTTTTTTTCACATTTTATTCATTTATTTGACAGACAGAGAGAGAGAGAGAGAACACAAGCAGGGTAAGAGGGAGAAGCAGGATCTACCCACCCACACTGAGAGGAGAGCCAGACGTGGGGCTGGATCCCAGAACCCAGGATGGTGACCTGAGCTGAAGGCAGACGTTTAACCTACTAAGCCACTCAGGCACCCCTTATATCATGTCACTAAACTCTTCACTAACCCAAGGTGTTGAATATAGGCTTTCCCCTATATTTTAATCTGAGTTTATTATAGTTTGCCAATTTACACTTAAGTTGTTATTCAATCTTTGTATAAAAGTTAAGCTAACATTATTTGTTTGTATATTTTTACTTCTGTACTCCCAATTACAATACCACTATTATTTTTAGAAGATTTTGTTTGCTTGTTTATTTATTTATTTAGAAAGTGCAAGTAGGGGGAGGAGCTGAGGGAGAGAGAGAAAATCAGAAGCAGATTCCATGCAGAGCACGGAGAACATCAGGGGGCTTGATCTTAGGATCCTTAGATCATGACCTGAGCTGAAATCAAGAATTGGTTGCTCACAAGACAGATACCCAGGCACCACAACATCATTTTTTTACGCTTGATCTTAGCCAAAAGGCTGAGAAGTGATAACACCATTTATTTTAAAGGTTATTCTCCTTTTCTTGAATTATCTTTCCATTTTTTGGAAAAATTAGTTGAACTAATTCGAAAGGTCTATTTCTGTCTACTTGATGTTGATTCATGTGTTTGTATCTCCACCAATGCCATGTAGTCTCCATTATATGTCTACATAGTAAATCTCAACATGGAGTGGATAGTTTTCTTCCTCCTTATGCTACACATTAAAATGTGTTTAATCTCTGCTAGTTTCTTGAACTTGCACACAAATTTCAGTGTAAAGTTGCCTTTAGCAAAGTCTTACTGGGTTTGCATTTAACCTACAGATCAGTTTATAAAGAATTAATATTTTAATGTGTTGTCTTTAAATCCATAATCTTAATATGTCTACTGATTTGTTCAGATCTTTTTTGATTTCTTGAATCACTATTTTGTACTTTTCTGTAGACAGTTCCTGTACATGATTTGCTTGTTTCTACTTGCATAGTTCATTGCATGTGGGGGGCTGTGAATGTTTTATTTTTTATTTCATTTCTATATGTATATATAGAATGATATTTATTCATTATTCATGTATCATGGATCCTTGGTGGACTCATAGTTTTCTTTTAGACTTTCATTTTTCAGATTTGTGGAAATTTTCTATTAGATAACATGTCATTGGCCTAATTGGGTTGGTATCATTTTTTTCTTTCCACATTGTATATACTTTATGTTCTTTTCTTGCACTTTCTGAGAATTCCTATTTGATCTGTTTTGTATAAATATAGATGATTGCAAATTTGTAGGTTATTTTTATTATAATGTCATCATAAATTATGTAGTCTTTTTGTTTTGGCATCCTTTGTTGGGCAGAATTAGTTTGAGATTATCCCCCTTTTTGGATGTGCCAATCTAATCCTTCATTACTTTTTATTTCGAGAGGCATTCCCTTGCTTGGATAGCCTACAGTCCATTCGCAAATAGATGAACATTTGGTTTGTTTCTGGTTTGGAGCCATCACAAATAAAACGTCACTAAAACTGTAGGGGGAAGAAAAAGAAAATTCTCCTTTATCACCTTAACGTTTCCTCCTAGCCCTGAGTTTTAAACTGATGCAAGAGATTAATAGGATCAATGCATACAGATTTTATTTAGTAATTTTTTACTTGAATGTGGGAGTCATCACAAGAAGAAAGAAGATCCAAGAACTGGCTCAGCCTAAGTGCTTATATACGAGGTTGAACAAAGACCTGCAATTATAGAAAAGTAACTTACATTTTGGGGAGACTGGAGGCAGATAAGAGTAATCTTTCCTTAAGATTTTATTTATTTATTTGAAGTGAGAAAGAGCAGGAGAGAGTGCAGGAGCAGGGGGAGCAGGAGAGGGAGAAACAGGCTCCCCACTGAGCAGGGAGCTCAATGTGGGGCTGGAAGCATCCCAGAGCCCCTGTATCATGACCTGAGCTGAAGTTGGATGCTTAACCACTGAGCCACCCGGGCACCCCGAGAGTTATTTTAACAAACTCTGTTTGTATAGGTTTCTCTTGGCCTCTGGGTTTCTGTCTCTGGTGATGAGAATTATTATTTTTTTTTCCTTCTAGATTAAGGAGGGCATCTTTAAGATGGTAATTTCATTTCCTGCTTTCAGAGAGAAAAGGAGAATTCAGAGTGCCTTTTTTGCACTTCCAGTGTTTTCAGTGTCTTTGGCTCAAAGTAATCTATATACCAAAGCAGCAAATTTGGGAGTGATACAATCTGAATTCTTTCAGTTGCTGTGGACATTTGGATACAAATCTCATGAAAGTTCCTGTTCTTCCATACTCTTACCAACGTCTAGGTGTTCTAATAGATTTATTGAATTTCATTAAATTGAAGTTTCATTGACAAGGATACTGAGCAACTTTTTATGTGCGTATTTGCCATCTTTATGCGTTGTTTGGTGAAGTACTTTCCAAATGCTTTGCCCATTCTAGAGATCTGTCATTATTATAGAGTTTTGAGACTCTGTGTATATTGTGGAATTAGCACTTTATGAAATACATTATTTGAAACTGTTGTCTTCCAGAGCATAAATTGGTTTTAAACCTTCTTAAGAGTATTTTTGAAGATATGTATACATATATTTATATATATATCAAATATAAAAATATAAATATATATTTATACAAAAGATAAATACATCTTTTGAAGATATATATCTTTTGAAGGTATCTTTTGAGATATATCATTTTGGTGTTGTGCAATGTATAAAAATTTTGTCTTATTGGTTTTATTCTGGGTATTGTATTAAATAAATCTTTGCAGAACCCGAGATCATGAATATTTTCTACTATGCTTTCTCCTGAAATGTTTAGATTTTTAGGTATTACATTTACATCTATGATCCATTGTTGGTGAATCTTTATATGAGTTACAGTTTGACATTCAATATTTTATATATATGCATCTAATTAGCCCATCATCATTTGTTGAAAGGTCTAGCCTTTTTCAACAAATGGCCTTTTTCTTTTGCCTTGTAGAAAATGTATTATTCATACATCTGTGGGTTACTTTCTGATCTACCAATTTTGTTTCATTGATCTGTTTCTTGATTTTTATACCAGTGCCACACCCTTTTAACGCTGTAGCTTTGGAGTAGAGCTTGAGATCCATTAGTATTTTCCAGTGTTTTTATTCCAACTGCATTTCTCTTTGCAAGTTAATTCAGCTATTCTAGGTATTTGCATTTCTCTCTGTATTTTAGTTTCAGCTTCCCAATTCCTACCAAAAAATAATGCCTGTTTGGATTTCTATTCGAGTTGCATTGAATCTATAGGTACATTTGAGGATGTTTGATATTTTAACAATATTGAATCTTTCAGAAATAAATATGGTATATTTCTCACTTATTTACATCTTTCTTAGTGTCTTATAGCAAAATTTCTTTTTTTTTTTAAGATTTTATTTATTTGTCAGAGACAGAGAGAGAGCGAGCGAGCACACAGGCAGAGTGGAAGAGGGAGAAGCAGGCTTCCTGCGGAGCAAGGAGCCCGATGTGGGACTCGATCCCAGAATGCTGGGATCATGACCTGAGCCGAAGGCAGCCGCTTAACCAACTGAGCCACCCAGGCGTCCCTTATAGTAAAATTTCTTAACGTTCGCTACATGCATTTCTCATATTTAAGTGTTTTACAGTTTTGATACATTTGTAGCAGATATTTAAAATTCCATTTCTAGGGGTGTCTGGGTGGTTTAGTTGGTTAAACATCTGACTTCTGATTTTGGCTCAGGTTGTGATCTCAGCATTGTGATAGTGAGCTTTGTGCTGGGCTCCAGAATCAGCATTGGATCTGCTTGAGATTCTTTCTCTCTCCCCTCTCCTCTCTCTTTCAAACATAAATAAACATTCCATTTCTAATTTTTCCTTGGTTATTTATAGAGTTAAACATTATTTTGTGTACTGGTCCCCTTTTTGAAATGACACTAAATTCACTTTTCAATTCAGTAACTGTTTTCTAAAGATTCCAATGGATTTCTGCCTTCACCATCTTGTCAGTCTATCAGTAAACACAGTTTTATTATCTCCTTTTCAATCTGGACATTTTCTATTATTTTTTTTCCTTGCCATATTGCATTGAATACTAACTTCAGCACAATGTGGAATAGAATCAGAAAGAAGAGTCCTCCTTGCCTTGTTCCTGATCTGATGGTAATGCATTTCATTTTTTAAATATGGTATATGATATCCACTGTAGGTTTTCATCAATGCTCTTTTTCAGTTTTAGGAAATCCCATTTAATACTAGCATGGCCAAAGTTTTTGCGCTTTTTTTTTTTAAGGTGTTCAAATATATTCTTTTTCTTAAAAAAATTTACATTTTAAGTAAAGTTTTTGTTTTTAATATATATTGACATTTCATTTAATGCTAGTATGGTCAAAGTTTTTACTTTTACTGGATTTTGAAACTATTAAATGTTTTGAATTTTTTTTTCAAAGTTCATTGCATTTTTTAATGAAAAAATTTTTTTCTGTTTCTTTTCTTTATTTTTTTTTTTTAAGATTTTATTTGTTTATTTGAGAGAGAGAGCACATAGGAACATGAAAGTGGGGAGGGGCAGAGGGAAAGGGAAAAGCTGAGTGGGGAGTCTGACAGGGTTCTTGATTCCAGGACCCTGATATCATAACCTGAACAGAAGGCAGATGCTTAAATGACTGAGCCACCCAGGTCCCCCCTCCCCTTATTTTTTAATCTTTCTAATTTTTTAATATGGTGATTTTATTTTTAAATGTTAAATCATCTGTACATTTCTGGAATTAGCCTAATATGGTGCCTTACTGTCTTGACATACTGCTAGATTCCTTTTGCTAAAGCTCTTATTACAATTATTGCGTAAGTGATCCTGACTGACACCCTCTGTTCTTTTCTTGTCTTAGGATGCTTTTGCTTTTGATATCAGGGGAAAGTGCTCCTTAAAGAAAATTGAGCTTCATTTCAATTTTCTAGAAGAAAATATATAATTGGTTACTTCATTTTCCCTAAGCACTTAGAATTCCCCAATTAAGACTCTCAGGCATGATTTTAGATTAGTGAGAGTTATTTTTCATATGTATTTCCATATTGAGATTCATTTCATCTTGGATTTTTTTCATACAGTGTTTCTTAGTGTCCATATGCATAAAAATGTACTATGTACCCTTCTTAGTTTCCTAAACTAAAACATAGATTTTTTTTTAAGATTTTATTTATTTATTTGACAGAGAGCCAGATAGCAAGAGAGGGAACACAAGAAGGGGCAGTGGAAGAGGAAGACGTAGGCTTCCCATTGAGCAGGGAGTCTGACATGGGACTAGATCCCAGGACCCTGAGGTCATGACCTGAGCCAAAGGCAGACACTTAATTACTGAACCACCCAGGAATGCAAAACATGGACTTTTTTTTATAGACACCCTTAGTGTATTTAAATTTTTTGTACTTTTTATATTTTAAATTTTGTTAATCTTTCTGAATTATCATGGCATAATATATAAAATTCCAATATTCTTCATAATTTCACACAAAAATTTCAGTTATGTGCCAATTCTTTATTTTTTGAATTTTTCCATTTTATGGAAAAATATTAAACTTTCTGAAATAACTTAATATTGAAATAGAGACTAACTTTTAAAATAAAATCTATTATCAAAATTTGTAAATCTCAATATCTTCTGTTCTCTTTCTGGTTTATCATTTGAGGGATGATGAAAGGTACAACAAGATTTATTTTAGAAGTGGGCTAGTGGGTTTTATTGAGTTATTTTATGTTTTCAAATCCAGATATTTGAGCCTTTTATTTTCTTTTATTACAAAAGTCATAGTTATTCACTGAAGATAATTTGGGGAAATATATAACCAAAATATTAGTTTAGACCTTTTCAAATATCTTAGCAGCCACCAAAAACTTGTTTTTGCTCCTAGAAAGCAAAATATTTTCTTACATTGATACTCGCAAAGTTCATACTCAGTATATATTTCTCTCAATAATGAAAAAATTATATAAATGAGTTAGTAAGAGTTTTCTTCACATAAAAATATACATATAGTGTGTTTTCATTCTAATGAATAATTTTTATTCAAATTTTACTGATTGCACAGAAAATTGTATTCCATAATGGAGGACAGATGAAACCCTAGTATCTCTGAGATGTAAATGATGACAAAATGTGCTAAAAATAAGCAATAAAGTAAGAATTTAGAAGGGTTAGGAGGACATTTTCCAGAAGATATAACATATACTAGTGGAAATTGTTTCATATCTTACTAAATTTTCACTAGAAGTATAGTATAGATCGAATTATTGGATTATCTCCTTTTGCTTCCTAATGAGGAATTATCAAATCAATGCAGTAAAACCCTAATAAAAATATTTTACATATTTATATGAACCAATTTTGAGGAAAATCATCCCCTGAAAAAAGCAACAAAACTTAATTTAACAGAGAGTAGACCTCTTATGAAAGCTAATTTTAAATACGTATTCTTATTTTTCACAGAGAAGAACGTGTAACAATCCCATTAGACAAAAATAAATAGAAATCAAGATCCCAATACAACGTAAAATCAAACATCGAAAATTGGAAGCTTCTATGGGATACCTCAAGAAATTTATCTTTTTTTTCTCCAACTTTATTGAGGTATAAATGACATATAGCAACTGTAAGGTATATGATGTGTTGATTTGATACACTTATGTGCTATAATATGATTACAATTTAGCATTAACTAATGTCTCCATCATGTCACATAAGTGGCATCTTTTTTTTTTTTTTTGTGGTGAGGACATTTAAGATTTACTGTCTTTACTTTAAAGTATGTAATGGAGTACTGCTAACTCTAATCATGAAAATTTAGGTTTTTAAAGATTTTATTTATTTATTTGACAGAGAGATCACAAGCAGACAGAGAGGCAGGCCAAGACAGAGAGGGGGGAAGCAGGGTTCTCGCTGAGCAGAGAGCCCCATGCGAGGCTCGATCCCAGGACCCTGAGATCATGACCTGAGCCAAAGGCAGAGGCTTTCACCCTCTGAGCCACCCAGGTGCCCTAAGAAAATTTATCTTAATTTGTATATCCACTGGTATAAAGAAATGGGCTGATTAAGACAAATGACATGTCACACTGATATTGTGAGTAACTGAGTTGCTAATTATGTTGAGTTAATAGATTTTCTAGGGCTCCTAAGCAAATGCACTGATGAGGAGAGCAGGACCCTGAGATCCCCCACATGGTTTTGGAGCTTTTCAGCAAGTTCACGTGACTGAGGACTTCCAATCATCGTGCTACACTGAATCTCCTTGAAACCACAATAAGTGTGATTTCAACACATGCCATAAAAAGAGTATAAAGACAGGTGGCTGGGTGGCTCAGCCATTAAGTGTCTGCCTTCAGCTCAGGTCATGATCCCTTGGTTCTGGGATCAAGTCCCCCATGGGTCTCCCTGCTCAGCAGGGAGTCTGCTTCCTCTTCTCCCTCTCCCTTACTCCCCTCCCCATTCGTGAGCACATTCCCTCTATCTCTCTCTCTCAAATAAATGAATAAATACATACATATGTTTTTTTTAAAAAGACGAGTGTAAAGGCTAAAAGAGAATGAACTTACACAAACACACATGCCTATGCACAGTCACTCACACAGACACTGGGAGATTTAGTCTATTAATTGAGAATAACACCAGAATCATCTGGTCTCCCTTTTACTGCCTTCCATTCTTCCTCATCCCCCATGGCATGCCCACTCTCTTACCTGCTCTTATGGTCTATGATGTCTTGACCAATTCAACTGTACTATAAATTGTACCTAATTATTATAGTTATAATTTATCTCTTCCCCTCAAGAAAAGAAAGTTTTTCTGTTCTGTTTACTAATATATTTGTAGCACATAGAATTGTGACTGGCACTTAGAACCTCTTCATGTTTGTTGAACTCATTTGTATTTATTATCACTGATAGAGACATACAGAACAAATTTTGAAGCCCATAAACTAATTTAAGGAGACTGTATCATATATAAAATTTAAGAAAAAAAATTGCAGAGTTTTTTCCACATTGCTTGTCTTGCATATTTTACATCCTTGTTCCTTAAGCTATAGATCAAAGGATTCAGCATGGGGATAATGAGAGTGTAAAATATTGATGCCACTTTATCAGTGTCAAAGGAATGACTGGACTCAGGTTGCACATACATAAATATCAAAGTCCCATAGAACACTGTGGCCACTGTCAGATGGGACCCACAGGTGGAAAATGCCTTGTGCCTACCTTCAGCTGAGTTCATCCTGATGATAGCTACCAGGATCAGCAGGTAAGACACAAGAACTATCAGAAGGGAGAAAATCAAATTAAAGCCTGCTAAGATCAGAATAATCAATTCAATTTCATGTGTATTTGAGCAGAGCAAAGATAACAAAGGGAGACTGTCACAGTAGAAATGACTGATGACATTGTAGCCACAGAAGAATGAACTAAAAATCTTGATGGTGACTAGAAGAGACACAAATGTGCTGTAGAGGTAGGGGACTGCCACCAGTATGTAACATACCCTTTGGGACATGATGACAGGGTAGAGCAGAGGGTTACAGATGGCCACATAGCGGTCATAGGACATTGCCGACAGAATGAACAGCTCACTAATGATGAATACAAGAAAGAAAGCTAGTTGTACAGCACAAAAACAGTAAGAGATTGTATTGTGATCCACAACAAAATTTACTAACATTTTGGGACCCACAGCTGTCGAATAACCAAGATCAGTAAAAGCCAGGTGTTTGAGGAAGAAGTACATGGGTGTTTGGAGTCTGGAGTCCACCTTGGTGAGGATGATCATGCCCAGGTTGCCCACCACTGAGACCAAATAGATGATGAGGAACAGCCCAAATAATGGAGCCTGCAGGTCAGGACGGTGTGTGATTCCCATGAGAATAAATTCATTCAGCACTGTCCAATTGTGTTTTTCCATCCAGGTTTATTGGAACATCTATTCTGGATAAAGACATTATCATAGTCAATAGATTTCATGCATTAACTCCTGGGGGATGTTTTAGTATGGCAAATTAGAATAAATAATATACATCCAAACTTTCCAATTTAGGATATTGGAAAACAAACCCATCCCCCACAAAGACTACTGTCTTATGTGGAGAAAGAAAGAGAAATGGAAATAGACAGGCAGTTCTCAACTGGACCCATTTTACTCCACAAAGAATATTTTCCAATATCTAGAGATGTTTTGGTTGTCACAGCTGAGAGCTGGAATGCTCCTGACTTCTAATGGTTAAACACCTGTTAAGCCGCTATATATCTTATTATATCCAATATTTAGGCCATAACAATATCCAGCCAGGAATAACAACAGTAAGAGAGTTAAGACACTCTGATGATATAGTTAGATAATTGATAGAGAGATGATACATGGTAGATAAATAGATAGCTGATAGATTGATCAATATGGATATTAAAGCAAAAATAATAAAGTTAAAACTTTAGGGATTAGAAACATTGGTGATCATTTTGCTATTCTTTAAATATTCTATCATTTATATGGCACAATTGCAAAATAGCATTTATAAAATACATCATTCATATGACCTTATACATATGTCAATTATGTAATAAAAATTTAAAGCCACAAACTACCCAGATGCATAAAACTCACTTCTCAAAACATAGTCTTAGGAAAGATATGCCAACAGGTGAAACTGGCTAGAAAGTTGGCATACTTGACAGGTATCTGACAGGTGTATGAATAAGAAAAGCATAACAGATTACAGTGGGAATTATTTTTATGGTGAAGCATATCAAGAGATACAGTCTCTGCTGTATTTAATTTATAATATATACAAAAGGTTAACTTGAGCAAAATGTGTAGGTTATGTGAAAGTCTTTATTCTCATATATAAAACTGACATTTCCTTCAAGAGTTTTTGGGTAGGATAAATGAAGTTTTAATAATTCAATGTATTGATGTTACCTGGGAATAGTTCCCAAAAACTAAGCGCCTTGTGGGATTTTGTTTGTTTGCTTGCTTGTTTGATTTTTAATCGTGACAGTAACTTACTAGAAATGCTTCTGCTCTCTTGACTTACATACCTGTACTTCCTCTGGGCTGTGGTGACTTAAGTTCTTTGTCAGGGCTCTAATGTGAGTAAGTGAGGAACTGTTTAAGCAAGATGTAACATAAACAGCTCGTCCCAGTCCCTACCTCACTCCATATCACATGACTAAATTTGAACAATCATGCTGTTATTCTTTGGAGTACTTATCGTCCACATTTTTAACCTATTTTAATAATGTTTTAATGTAAGTTATTTTGATATAAATTTGTTTAAAATATTATTCTTGCTCTTGTGGTATTTTCATTAAAATAGAGATATACTCACTTGTACGTAACAGTTCAGATGCACGTTATTGAGCAAGAAACTAAGGGAATGTGGTGGTATTGGGAGGGAAAAAAAGGCTACCGGCAGAGGTTTCACATAATGAAGGTTCATCAGAATTCCCTTTGAATTAAAAGATATAATACTTTAAAGAAAGAAAAAGTTGAAAGTCACTGTGATACACAATATGATAGGAACAAAATAAAATACACTGAAGATGAGGTATGTGTGGACCCCTGGATGTGACTGAAATCTTCTGTACATCAAGTCTGTAGGAACCCCTTCAAGCTATGAAATAGCACATAATGGAGATAAACAAGCATATAATCATATTGAATGTATCTAAATATACTAAAAATCCACAGAGAAGAAATTATGCCAGAGTGGGAGGTGGATGGCATGTTAAGGTAAGAGAATTATTTTTTGTTTAAAAAATTGTGAGGGTGGGGTCACCTGGTGGGCTCAGTCAGTTAAGCATCTGGTTTTGGCTCAGGTCATGATCTCAGGGTCCTGGGCTGGAGCTCCACACAGTGCTCCCTACCCAGCAGGGAGTCTGCTTCTCCTTCGCCCTCCTCCTCCCCCTCTCCTCTGGCTTGTGCTCTCTCTCTCGCTCACTCTCTTTCTCAAATAAATAAATAAATAAATATATAAAATATTTAAAGAAAGAATATCTCAGAGATAGTTAAAAGATAAGTTAAAAAATTGTGGGCATCAATTTTTTTTTTTTTTTTTTTTACAAAAAAGGAGATGGTACTGCCTGCAATTAAAATTCCAACCAGAAGTCTCTGAGTGAGATATATATAAGCAGAAAGAAGCATACAATTCCACAACATTAAATGTGAAGCTAAGTACATGTAATTTCCACTTAAACTCAGTTGTAAACTTGCTTATTAAGTTTGTGACCCCTTGATATTCTATACTGCTCTGATGCACACACCCTCCTTACATTAGAATATAATAGTGTGTGCCAGTACATAATAACATTGGAGAAATATTTAGTAAATGCTATCAAAAAGCAATATAAATATTGGGTTTTGCTTGTTTTTTTTTCTGCTTTGTTTTGTTTTCCTTTGCAATCATGGAAGACCAAAAAAAAAAAAAAAAAAAAAAAAAAAAAAAAAAAAAAGTTTTAAAATAAGGATTGCTAGTAATCCTTTTATCTTTAAAATTAAATTTTTAACTTTTTAAATGCTTCTTTTTAGGGCAAGAGAAAGAGAGTGCAAGTGGGGGAGGGTCAGAGAGAGAGGAAGAGAGATACTTTGTAAACTGAGTGGAGCCCCATGTGAGGATTGATCTCACAACCCTAAAATAATGACCTGAGCTAAAATCAGAGTCAGAGTCTTAGACTGAGCCACGCTGTGCCACTAAATAGTATTTTTAAGTACCAATTTTTCCAAGAGGTGAAGATAAAAGCATTTCCTCTTACCAGCTTTGGAGTACTATGAAAAGAATCACATTGCTTTTCCGTAGTTTACTATTGCTGTTCAATATTTGATATTTATTTTTCTAAATATATATTCTCTGAGATAATTATGCCTGCTTTCTCTTAGATCCCACTGGAAAATAAGGAAAATTGTGAATATTTTTCCATTACCACAGAATTTGATACTTAAGTGCCTTCTAATATTCAAATAATGCTTTGCATACCTCAGCATGAGGCAGAAACCCCTTTTGTCCTTATCAAGATATATATATGTATATATATATATATACATTTACTTAAATAGTCATCAAATATGAAATTACTTTGAGAGAATCACAAAAAGTGTCTGGAGATACTCAATAAGTATTTGGAATGACATAAAAATGAGAGAAAATACCTGTCATTTTTAAATTTTGACAATTTAAAAAAAATTCACTTTCTTCAGCTGTGCAAACTTTGGTCTCAGTTTTGGCTTCCATTTGAGATAAAATTATTCATATTAAACATAATTATTTTATAAAAGTATGAAAATGGAGTTTCAGAGATGCACAGAAGTATTTAGCCTCTCATCCCATGTGAAAACATTCAAAAAATTAAATGAAGGAAAAAGGAAGTAGGTTTGACACCCTCTTAGGCAATATGGCTACTGGAAAGGAAAGCCAACTAAATCAGAAATGGTCACATTTTGCTAGAGCTTTGCCATGGAGTACAAGTGGAACTTTATCAGCATCACTGAAACATTGTGGTACTTGGTAACATCAGGGGCCACTCAAATAGTCTGTCGTTTTTACCTGCAATGAAGCCGCTGTCCTGACTCCCATATGTGTTTCTTAACATGGCATACAGAGATCAATTTATGGATTTTCTTCACCTTTTAAGACTCTCCCTCAGGAGATGAGAGCAATTTGTTTATTATTGTTAAAGCATATGAGAGCATTAAAAAAAAATTGCCTGGAGGTTCCATTCCTAAGCAGGGGCAATTTGTACTCACCAGTGCATAAATTATCTATCAATCTACTTACCTGTCATCTATCACCTATTTATCTATCCATCTATCAACTGTTTAAGTATTTATTTATTATTTATTTCTCTCCTATTTCTCACTGTAACATAACTTTTCCTTTGCACCTCACGGGACTCTGAATTCAAACATCCTGTATTTAGACCAGGCTCACCGCGAGTCCCCATTTCCACACTGGTCTCCTCAAATGGGTGACTCAGTGAAAAAATGATAAATTCTGTTCCATATCATTATTTTAAAATTGTAAATGGAACAAAAATTATACATTATGCAAATATGATGTGCTGTTTCCTCGATTTTCATTTTTGTTTGCAATGTTCTTCCCCCTCTCCAAACAGAAACTAGCTAGGCATCCTTCTCGCTGCAGAGTGAGTTGTCATCACTGACTTGTTACTACTGCTGCTTTGATTTTACCTTTTCTCCTTAATTTCACATTGCAGCGATGTGAAATTTATTTCCTTCTGTCCAACCCCACTCCAGTTTTTCTTTTCCGTCATGAAACATGCTCTGTGGTACTTGGTATATGCCTAGATTATCAATTTGTCTATCCAAAAAGTATAATATGTTCTCTATATGTGTAACCATGTGCATGTGTTATTTTTCTATAAATTTCATTGCTACATTTAAGTCACTTTTATTACTTGCTGTGTATAAATGAGAAGATACTTTTTGCTTCTTTATGTATTATAATCCATGATATGTATCTAATGAATTTCACTTAACTTTTTATCCATAGTTTGTCTCCAAATCTCACCTATCACCAGCTTTACAGTGTACTGCCTCAATGAACACCCTTGAGCTTGTTCCCTTAAAATTGTTATGTAAAAATAAATAAGTAAATAAAAATTGTATATATGCATTCTTAATAAGAGAGAGGAAGATATATTCATAATTTTCCAAAATATTTCAGATGTATTATCCCAATACCATCTTGTATTAATAAGTTCAAGAGGTGTGTCTGGGTAGTTTAGTCAGTTAAGCGTCCAACTTTGGATCTCAGCACAGGACTTGATCTCAGGGTCGTGAGTTCAAGTCCTGTGTTGGTTTTCATGCTGGGCATGGAGTTAAATAAATAAACAAACAAACAAACAAAAACAAGACTTATCGTGAATCTTCCCCTTCAAGTTGGGTGCATAAATTACACCCTTCTTGTTAGTTGTGCATTTATAATGTTATAAGTATCTTTCATACAATTTATTATACTGATTCCCTTTTCTTTCCAAGTTACCTAACAGACATCTTATTTAAGTCTTACTGGTCTGTTTTTATTGTCACTTTTCCTTTGCTTTTAGATATTGAGATATATATGGCACAAAAATGTGATTTAAAAAATTTTTTAAAGATTTTTATTTATTTATTTGACAGAGGGATCACAAGTAGGCAGAGAGGCAGGCAGAGAGAGGGGGTAAGGGGGAAGCAGGCTCCCTGCTGCACAGAGAGCCTGATATGGGGCTTGATCCCAGGACCCTGAAATCATGACTTGAGCCAAAGGCAGAGGCTTAACCTACTGAGCCACCCAGGCACCCCAGATGTGATGTTTTGACATATGTGTATACCTGTGCAACTGTAAAAGATTTCAAGATAGCAAACATATCCATCACTCCAAAAGTTTCTTAGTGTTCATATATGTTAACTTCATTTTACCTTTCCTGCCTCTTACCTGACCAAGACAACTTGAATCTGTCCTTTCTAAAATATTTTTATATTCAAATAATTATAAAGTAATAGACTCAATAAAAACAGTATAAAGTAATCTTACCCAATAATAACATCTTGTGCCACTTGGAGTATGAGTACGAGTACACAACCAGGAAACTGACAATGCTATAACACAAATACTTTGTTCAGATTTCACCAGTTTCACCAGCTTGGGGTTATTCTTTCATGTATTTGTGTACATTCTCTGCTCTGCACTTTATCACAGGTTTACATTGTAACAACCACTGTAGTCAAATTGCAGAGCTATTCCATCTCTACAAAGGTCCCTTTTGTTATCCCTTTAAAGCCACACCATCTCCCTACCTCTTGGGCAACTGTTCCCAACCATTGGCAGTTGCTCAAAGTTTGTCACTTGAGCAATGTTTTATGACTAATACACAAGTTGTAATCTTTTGGGCTAGTCTTTTTTTAAATTAACTTCATTCTTTTGAGGTCCATCCCTGTTTTTTGTGTGTATATATCATTTTCTCTTTAAGGTTGATAAATAGTATTCAGTGGTATGGAAGGTACTGATGAAGTTCTAGAGCCTAGGTGAGGTTTGGTGGGCTGAGGTCCGGAGCCGATGACCAAGAAAGAATTCTTGAGACATCTTTGGTGCAAAATGGTGGTTTATTAAAGCACGGGACAGGACCCGTGGGCAGGAAGAGCTGCTGCCCCGGGTTGTGAGGGATGGCAGGTTGTGTACCCTGCGGTTGGGGGAAGGTGAGGGGAAGGGAGGTTCCAGTGGAGTTTTCATATGCTAAAGAGGGCCTACAAGGTGCCAGGATGTTCCAGGCCTGCCGGAGGCCTTGCCCTTGCTGCTGGATCAATGTTGTCTTTAGACCAGCCATTAACATTAAGATCTTTGGGAGACTTTTTGGTGGGGTGTCACAATCCTGCTATCAATCGTCTTTGTTAGTGAGATTTAGAACATTTGTAAGCCAAGGGAGACTCCTGTCTAGCAGGATTGTGAGCTCTGCAAGTTAACCATTTGCTTATTGTTCATGGCAGTCAGGGCTGCCTGAGGGATGCTACACTTATGGAGGGGAAAGGGTGAAGAGGGGGTGCAAGGCGCCAGCTTTTGCTCTGTCCTCAGCCAGCCTCCTGCTCCCTCATCAGTACTATGTGTTAAACCATTTAGTCATTGAAAGACATTTGTGTTCCTTTCAGTTTTCAACTATTATGAAAAAGGATTTTATAAACATACTCTCAAGATGATTGTGTGAACATACATTTTGATTCCTTAGGAATCATTTCCAAGAATGATTGTTTTAATTTTGATGAAGTATAATTTATCATATGTAATTGTGTACATTGTGCTTTTGATGTGTTGTCTACAAACTCAGCCAGTCCCCAGGTCCTTTAGAGATTTATCCCTGTACTTTTGTCTAAGCAGTTCATAGTTTTGCTTTAAAGTTATTACCTGTTTTGGAGTATGTTTTGTATAAGATTTAGGTCAACACTACTTGTTTTTGTCTGAGGACATGCAAAGATTCCAGAATGATTTTTTAAAAAGTTATTATTTCTTCTACTGAATTAGCTTTGTACCTTCATGAAAAATTAGTTGTACTTTGTGTAAAAATCTATCTCTGGGTTCTCTATTCTGTTCTTTTGCTTTATATGTCCTTCTTTCCACCAGTGCCACACAGTTTTGATGATTACTGCTACATGGCAAGTCTTAGCATGGGATAGAGCATTTCCCTCCATGATACTCTACATTTTTACATGTATTTTAGCTATGCTAAGTCCCTGGTCTTTTATAACCATTTTAGTATAAAGTCATCTATAGCTATAAAATATCTTGCTGGGATTTTGTTTCAGTTTATATTATATATAAATCAGTTTGGGAAGAATTGGTATCTTTAGTACATTGAACTTCTAGTTTATGAGCTCAGTATGTCCTGCAATTTATTCAGATCTTTGATTTATTTAATCAGCATATTTTTCAGCATACAGAACCTGCACATGTTTTCTGAGTTCTAAGTATTTCATTATATTGGGGTAATTATAAGTGGTTTTGTTAAATTTTGGTTTCTACAAAATATTTGTGCATTGCTCTTGTATCCCATCATCTTGCTGAACTCACATTTATAGGGGGATTCCTGGAGGCTCTGTATTAGACAACATGTCATTTGCTCTAGGGATGGTCTTAATTCTTTCTTTACTAGGTGTGTGCCTTTTAGGCCATTTCCTTGCACTCTCTGGGACTTCTCTTTTGATCAGTTCCATATAACTACAGATGGGTTTGGATTTTTTATTTTTTCTGTTTTTCTTTTTGTAAATTAATGCAAGATTCTTTACTCTTGTAAGTCCGGTGTCCTTTACTCTGCATAATAATTTTGAGAGTCATCCATATTTTTGTGCATATGAATAATTTATTACTTTTTATAGCAGAGTGGTATTCATTTGTTTGGATATTCCATAATGTATTTATTCAATTTCAAGTGGAGGAACATTTGAATCATTTTCAGTGTCTGACTATTACAGATAAGGCTTCTGTGGACATTCATATACACATACCTACAATGCAATGTGCTGTCTTTTCTCTTGGGTAAATACATGACAGTGGGATGCTTAAATATTTAGATGGTTGTTTAATTTTTAAGACGGTGAACCTTAAACCGGGTGGTTTTTAAATCTTTATACCATTTTAAGTTTCCACCAACAATATATGAAAGTTTTAGTTCCTCCACTTACTCACCAACAACTAGATATTATACTTGGTATATAGTGTTATCTCACTATAAATTGAAATTCATTAATGATGATAATGTTTAACAACTTTTTATGTTAGTAGCAGCTCCTTATTTCAAATTATTATGCTCTATGAAAAATATAATACTTTTTGATATGAACTATGTACTTACTTAATAATGAAATAGACCAATTTTAACTGAATGAAATAAATTATCAAAATTTGTAAATCTTAATACTTTTTTTCTCTTTTTTGGCTTACAAGGGCTGATCAAAGATACTTCAATATATATTTTAAGAGTGGGATATTGTGATCCTTTTATTCATGGTTTGTTTTTTCAAATCTATGTATTATTAATATTTCTCTGTAACTCTGTCCAACATATATGATCTAAGCAATGCATATTTTCTTATATCTATATATGGTATCTCATACTTAGGTATATAATTCTTCTTAATAATTAAAAAATAAACCACAAAAATATTCTTAATATTTATCCTTATATCCACATGTCCTCTGTGTGTATATATATATATTCTTATGAATTATTTTTATTTGAATTTTGTTGACTTCACAGATAATTTTATCCCATGACGGTGGACTCAGAAAACAGTCCAGTCTCTCCATGATGTAAATATGTCTATTGAATGTTTAAAATGTAATAACAATAAACAAAATATAAGGATATTTGGGGAGGATTATGTAGGAAGTATGTCCAAAATCCACACTAAGTATATAAATTTCTATGTATCATATCATATGTCCAAATTATAGCCTCCTCTCCTTCTGTTTTTTTCAGGTGGGATCATCAAATCAATGTGGTCAAACAATACAACCTAATAAAAATATAGCACACACTCATTTGAACCAAAATGTAGAAAGTTGACCATTTCAAAGAGGCAACACCCTTATTTAGTAGACCTTGTATGTAAGCATACAAAAACAAGTAGAATATTACTTTTTTAAAAAGCTATTTATTTATTTATTTATTTAAGAGAGCGCATGCAGGTGGCTGAGGAAGGGAAAGGGCAGGGGAACAGGGGAGCTGCTGAGGGAGAGGGAGCAGAGTGGGAGCCTCAGATTCTCTACTGAGCAGGGAGCCAGACAGGCGGAGATCCTTGCACGGTGGGCTCATGATCATGACCTGAGCCAAAGCCAGACACTTAACCAACTGAGCCACCCAGGCACCCCTAGAACATGACTTTTACAGAAAAGTTATCCTTGTTTTTCATAGAGAAAAGAAAGAGTAATTCCGTTGGACCAAGTAAGTGTTGAAGAATCAAGATCAAGCTGCTAGGAAAATAGAAATCTTGGAATTATCTATGGCAGATTGCATGAAACTTAATTCAATTGCTGTATCAAAATGGACATATTTAGACAAAATCAGATGCTGTGCTGATCTTTTAGACTGTTGAAGTGCCAAGTGTGTATAGTTGAGAGGCTCTCTAGGGCTCCTATGTGAAAATAATGGCACTCATGAGGAAAGACCAGGGCACAAAGACTCCCTGGGGAACGGAGATACAGGAGTAAATTCAGATGACTGATGACTTCAAGCGAGTGTAATACACTGAACATCCTTAATATAATAGTCAAGTGTGTTTTAGACACCCTACAGAAGTCTACACAGGCTAAAAACAAAGAAAGTACTTACAAGGAAACACACTACATACATATCATACATAGACACTGGAAAGTTTATTTGATAGTTGTTAACATGAGTCATTTTAACTCTTTTTCTGTACTAAGTATCCTTCTTCACTCCCACAGAGCATACCCACATTCCTTGCTTGGTGTTATAGTCTATAGACTCCTTACCCATCCTACTTTCCCATCCCTGAGGAAGGAAAAATATATATTTATATTTTTTTTCAAAATGTGAATAAAATGTTAGAGTACATGGAAGTCAATCTTTAGATATATTTTGAACTCATTTATCCTTACATTTCCCTCTGAAGGAACATATAGAAATGCTTAATGCGGATAGTCTATTTCATACGAACCATATGGTGTACAATAAACTTAAGAAAAGGTATTGCATGACTTCTTCCATATCCTATGTAAAGCACACTTTACATCTTTGTTCCTCAAGCTATAGATCAAAGGATTCAGCATGGGGATAATGAGGGTATAAAATACGGAAGCCACTTTATCAGTGTCAAAGGAATGACTGGACTCGGGTTGCACATACATAAATAACAAAGTCCCATAGAACACTGTGGCCACTGTCAGGTGGGACCCACAGGTGGAAAACGCTTTGTGCCTACCCTCAGCTGAGTTCATCCTGATGATGGCTACCAGGATCAGCATGTAAGACACAAGAACTATCGAAAGAGATGAAATCAAATCCAAAACTGAGAAAATCAAAATCATCAATTCAATTTCATGTGTATTTGAGCAAAGCAAAGTTAACAAGGGGAGACTGTCACAGTAGAAATGATTGACAATATTATAACCACAGAATAATGAACTAAAAATCTTGCCAGTAATTAGAAGAGACACAAATGTGCTGTAAAGGTAGGGGACGGCCACCAGCACATAACACACCCTTTGGGACATGATGACAGGGTAGAGCAGAGGGTTACAGATGGCCACATAGCGGTCATAGGACATTGCCGACAGAATGAACAGTTCACTAATGATGAATATAATGTAGAAAGCTCCTTGAATGGCACACAAATAATAAGAAATTGTGTTTTCTTCCACAATAAAACTTACTAACATTTTAGGGCCCACAGTTGTTGAATAACCAAGATCAGTAAAAGCCAGGTGTTTGAGGAAGAAGTACATGGGTGTTTGGAGCCTGGAGTCCACCTTGGTGAGGATGATCATGCCCAGGTTGCCCACCACTGAGACCAAATAGATGATGAGGAACAGCCCAAATAATGGAGCCTGCAGGTCAGGACGGTGTGTGATTCCCATGAGAATAAATTCATTCAGCACTGTCCAATTGTGTTTTTCCATCTAGGTTTATTGGAAAACCTATTCTGAATAGATAATCAGCATAGTAAATAGCTTTCATGTTATATCATCTCGGAGTGGTTTTGTTGTTTTTCTTTGTTTTTGGTTTTGTTTTGATTTGCTTTGTTTTTATCTGGTAGGGTTTTATCCTGAATACAAGTAAAATAGCAGTGTCAGAAGTCTATGAGTGAGCTGTAAGAAAGCAACAGAAAAATACAGCCTCGTGTAACATTAAATTATAAACACGTTTCTGGAAAATCCACATTTACCTCACATAAAACATTACTGATAAGATTGTGAGATTCTGAGAAGCTATCCTATAACCCAGTGCACATGCTCTTTTGTCAGAAATTCTGAACTACTGTTAAGAAAAACTGTTTTAAATGAACAGAAAAACTAATGATGTAAATATTGAGGTGCAATGATGACAGGGGAAAGAAAAAAGTAACACTGTTGGTGAAAGAAAAAAAGGAACATTGTTAGTGCTGATTTTGTGTGAGATGAGGAAAGAGAAAAGGACTTTCTCTCACTAGTTTGAGACAACTAGGGAAAATGGCAAATTGCTTTTTTGATAGTTTATTTTCTATTTTGATGATCAGATCATTGTGGTTTATTTATTTATTTTTTTGTTACACTCTTTAAGAAAATTATCTATGTTTTCTATCAGATTCCACTGGAAATTGAATACCCGGTACCTCGTGTCATCACCATAAAACGGCACTTAAAAGTCTCCTGACCTTCAAATATTGCTTTCATATCTCAGTACGAGGCAGAATTTCTCTTTTTTACTTATTATGAATTACTTAAAAAATCACCTTTATAAATAAGTTGATTTAAATAACTCACAATATTTTTGAGAATAAGCTTTTTTTTAGAAAAAGAAGAATATAGTCACTAAATGATGATTTAGGTATCAAACAAACACCTGAATAGTTACAGTTTCATAATTTTGCCACAGTTTTTCTTTTTCTTTCTTTTTTCTTAATTGCTAATTCTTTAGTTAGGTTTTATGGTCACTCGGTTTGACCTGTATTACTTATATGATCTAGTATTTATAGGACACATATATTTACATAAGCAATATGTCCCTGACACATCAAAAATGGCTATTAGCACTTGTGAAAATACTTGAACAAGTGAGGTGAAGAGATAGGAATGCACTCTTGCTCTGTCAAGCAGTATCAATAGTAGGAGATGCAGAAGTGAATCAGAAATCCTATGCTTTGACATGGATTAAAAGTGTTACCTTGCAAAGTTCACCGAAACTATTTGGATATTGGTATAACACAGCATCACCTGAAATACTGTGTTTACCTGTGATGAAACCTCTGTCTTGGCTTCCCCATGTGCTTCGTGATATGGTGATGTGAGATCAATTTATGGATTCTTTGTTGCCCTCTGAGACTCTCCCTGAAGACATGCCAAGCAATTTCTTGATATCCCTAAAGCAGTTGAAAGCTTAACAGCATTCAAGGAGGGTGTTTGTTAATTGTCTAAAACAATTTGTATTCACCACTGAATTAGAATTTTTTTTAATTTTTATTTATTTATTTGACAGAGATCACAAGTAGGCAGAGAGGCAGGCAGAGAGAGAGGAGGAAGCAGGCTTTCTGCTTGAGCAGAGAGCCCATGTGGGGCACTATCCCAGGACCCTAAGATCATGACTTGAGCTGAAGGCAGAGGCTTTAACCCACTGAGCCACCCAGGCGCCCCTAGATTTTTTTTGTTAGTTTGTGTACTACATTCATACATCTTATTTTTAACTCTTTCTCCCTCCACCCCCCGTTTTGATGGATAATTTTATGTGTGCACTTGGCTAGGCTAGGGTGGTCAGTTGTTTAGTTAAAAAAATTATCCAGATGTTGTTATAAAGATATTTTTCACACAGGATTAAAATTCAAATTAATAGACTTTGAGTATAGCCTTGTACCGTCTGAAATGTAGGTGGACCACATCCAATCAGTTGAAAATCTTACAGAGCAAAAGTTGGGGTCCTCCAAAGACAAAGAAATTATGCTCCTGACTGAAATATAGAAAATCTACCTTAGTTTTCCCTCTTTGTACTCAAGACTGCAGTGCCAACTCTTGCAATGCTAGGCTTAATCCACAGATTTTTGCCTTGCCATTCTCAACAAGCATATGTGTTAATTACTCAAAATCTCTCCCCCTTTCTCTCTCAAACCTATATTACCATATATTTTATATAATTATATATGTATTAACACATTATGTAAAACATTTTACATATATAAAATATATATAATATATATGATATCTGATAGGATATATGATATATACATATAATATATATGATATATTTTCTCCTCCCTTTGGTTTTATTACGCTGAAGTATTTTTACCAAAACAAACAACAAACATATAGGGAAATGCATTAAACTGTGTTATTCATACACCAAGCTTGCCAGTACTCCTTCAGTTCGACAATGGTCTCCTTAGAGGGATGACACGATGGACTCCTCAGATAACACAGGGAGTCATTTTTAAACACTATCTTACTGCATTGTTCAAATGATTAAATGAGGGGTACCTGGTGGTTCAGTCAGTTAAGCATCCGACTCATGGTCTTGGATCAGATCATGATCTCACGGTCTTGAGATTGAGTCCTCCATGGCCTGGTGCCCAGTGCATGTTCTGCTTGTCCCTCTCCCTCTGCTCCTCCCACCCACCACCCTCTTAAATAAATAAATGAAATCTTAAAAAAGTAAAGAATTAAATGAACTGAAAGTAATAAGATACTATGTATATAAGTAATAAGATATTGTGCTGTGTCCTTTACTTTTGTCTGTCTGTCTTTCTCTCTCTCTCTCTTTCTTGGACTAAAGAGAGTGAAATTAGTTACTCTTTCTTCTTTTTTCACAGTAAATTCTACTCATCTGTTTAGGTCTTGTCTTTCATTTTATTTGTCTATATTAGAGTTCAGTATTTCTTGTTTTTCCTTCATGCCTAATATCCATTCCAATTATTTTTCTCTCCCTTGTCACCTCCTCTACTGTACTTAATATATATCTTATAAGATCAATGTATTCTGGAAAAATATAATGTTTTATACACATATGTTTTACTATGTCATTTTGCTATCAATTGTGTTGTTGCACTTTAAGCCACATTACCTATTTGTGATGTTTTCATGTTGTGATTCTTTTTACTTCTTTCTTCATTACAGTCGATAATATATTACAAATTTTATGGATCTACTCTTCGTATTTGCTTGTCTCCAACCTCAGTTCTCAGCAATACTGTTCCAACACAGAGTTCCATGAAAAACCTTGACTTGCCATGTTAATGTGTTCCAGACAAAATCATCCGTGGTATACATTTCACATATCTGTCTCTGGCTGTGTGTGTATGTGTGTGTGCGTGTGTTGATATTCATGTAGATCCACCTACATGTATGCATATGACCGCACATAAATACCCTCAACACAGGAAGATCTCTTGGGAAGAGAAAACGATTCATTTAATTTTGTTAACTATTCCAGATTGGTTGTACCGGTTCTGATATCCTCTTGTACCTGCATAGAGATGAGGTTCTTGGGTGTTCGCATCTATGACAGGTGCCTGAATTATGTTCTCTCCTGTTAATGGGACAATATTTTATTAAAATTATTTAATCAATCAATTAATTAATTTAGGGGGAATGAGGGAACAGGGGAGGGGGCAGAGGAGAGGAAGAGAGAGTCTCAATCAGATGCCATGCTTAGTGTAGAGCCTGACACAGGGATTGATCCCATGGCCCTGAGACCATGATCTCAGCCAAAATCAAGAGCTGGTCCCTTAACCAAGAGTCAGCCCAGCACTCTCTTAACTGTATAATAGTTAAAATATGTTTCTTTTACTGACTTTTCCCTTGGTTTTTGTTTGATCTCTTGGCATGGTTAGAAATGAAGTAAAACACCTTACATAGGTATCATTGAAAATAGGAAACTGCACATATATGAGGTATAAAATTTTGATAAGTTTTGACATATGTATGGATATATGTATCTCTCTATGTAATATTTCCATTCCATCTCATCTACCCTGTAATGTCTCAGACAGGCTTGGGTTTAATTTAGCTTTCTACTATTTTGAAATACTTATAGAATTATGTGGTGCCAAGGAGCCCAGAGTTCCTGCACCTCACTTAGTTTCTACTAGGAGTAACAACTTGCATCATTATTGTACAATTCAGATTCTACCACAGGAATTATGAAATTAATGTTGGCACAATACTCTGCCTATTTGGGTCACCATCTCATTTTTGTGTTTGCAAAGAATTATATATACATATATGTATATATATGTATACATATATATGTATATGTATATATGTATATGTATGTATACATATATATGCCACAGAAAGAGCAAGCTCCAGCTGGATCAACACTGTTGGTAGGTCATGGGTGGGGCTCACAGTGACCTCGCTGCTGACTCTTGATAGAGTCCCAATCAGTGCTGTGGACTGGAGTGAGAGCCGCCCCCTCGTTCCTGGAGGGCACCCACCAAGGAACAGAGGACAGGAAGCCCAGGTTGGGAAGTGCAACTCGGGGTGAAGGCCAGGGAGAAGCAGGTGCTCTGCAGTGGCCAGGAAAGGTCCAGACGCAGTGGCGGACTTGCGTCCTGTTACGTGTGGGCTTTTGTGTTTGCAAAGAATTATATATACATATATGCAATTTTTTTTAAAGATTTTATTTATTTATTTGACAGAGAGAAATTACAAGTACACTGAGAGGCAGGCAGAGAGAGAGAGAAGGAAGCAGGCTCCCTGCTGAGCAGAGAGCCCGATGCGGGACTTGATCCCAGGACCCTGAGATCATGACCTGAGCGGAAGGCAGCGGCTTAACCCACTGAGCCACCCAGGCGCCCCATATACATATATGCAATTTTAATCATATGTAGAGGAATATAAACAGCAAAACCATTAACAGGCTTATTCCATCACTATACGGGTCACCTATGGTTCCTTCATACCTAACTGCTCTTCCCTTCCCTCATTCCCTTGTCCTTAGCCCCTGTCAACCACTAATCCGGTTTTCATCACTACACTTTTCTGGGTGCAAGATTCTCAGCTGACAATTATTTGTTTTGATACTTTAATGATGTTGCTCCACTGTCTTCTCACCTGCAGTGCTTCTGACGATAAATCTGTTATTCTTTGTTCCTCTTTCTATAAAGTGTCCAGTGTCTTTGCTTTTTGATGGCTTAATGTTTTATTTATCGTTGGCTTTGAGATATTTAATGATGAGTTGCCTTCAGGTCTGTATGTTCCTTTTATCTGGGGTTTGTTAATCTTCTTGAATCTGAGGTCTTTTAACTTTCATCATGTGTGATTACTTTTCACCTGTGTTTTCTTCAAATAATTCTAATGACATTCTTCTTTGGGAAACCTATCATATGCATACTTGGTTAGTTGAAACTGTCTCACAGATTATTATTATTCTTTTTATGTTTTTGATTCTTTTCGCTCCCTTTGTCTCATTTTGATACTTTATTGCTGTATCTATAGACTGACTAACCTTTGCTTCTGTAATGTCCAATCTACTCTACCTAAAATCCCTTTTATCTTTTACCTTGAACATGGTATTTTTTTCTCTCTAATATTTGAAATCCTTTTTTTAAATATCTTCCATGTCTTTAGTTATCTTTTTGAAAATATGATATACAATTATAATAACCATTTTTGTCCTTGTTTGATATTTCAAACAAGTGCAAATTCTTGAACAGTTTCCATTGATTGGTTATTCTATTCATTATAGATCATGTCTTCCTGCTTCCTTATATGCCTGATAATTATAGAATATATTTCACACATTGTGAATTTTTCTTGATGGATACTGGATACATTTGTATTTTAGCAATAATCCCTCAGTTTTCTTCTAGGATATAGTTATTTTGAGATAGTTTAATCCTTTTGGATATTGCTTTTATAATTTCTTAGGTGGGACCAGAGCAGTGTAGAAGTAGGGCTAATTATTCCTCTTCCTGAAGGAAGACCTTCTTGAGTACTTTACCTCAGGCCCCACAAACTATGAGGTTTTCTACTCCTTGTACAATACATTCTCACAATTTCTACCTCTGTTTGAGTTTCAGATACTGTTGCCTTTCATCATCTTAGATGGTTATTTCTTTCACCTGGATGGTTTCCTCTTGCATGTCCTGATCACTAATCTGTCCAATAATCCAGGAGGATTCTATGCAGAGATCCAGTGTTCTTTCTCTGCACAGCTTTTCTAGTGCTGGTACTCTATCTTACAAAATTCAACTACCATAGACTTCTGGACTCTCAACTTTATTCCTTCAGCTCATCAGGAAAGTGGCACAATCATGGGATTCACCTGATTTGTTCCTTATCTGTCAGGGAAACTGGCATTTGTTGCTTGATGTCAATGTTGTGACCACTTGTTTCATATTTCTTGTCTCTATTTTTGTTTGGTTTGGTGCTTTTATTTTTCTTATCTTAGTGGGAAGTTAAGGCCATCTTAATTGAAAGCAGAAAACAGTATTCAACAGATCTTAAGATGAGTCTTGGAACTAGTCTTTCCATTCTTTTCAAATAATTAATTTCCCTTTTTATGCTTCTTATACCCCACATAAATGTGAAGAAATATTGATATTTCCTTAAAGATGTGTTAAGAATGTAATCACTTCTATCCTCGGGCTCTACTTGTCCCGGATTAAACCTTTATTCTCTCTCAAATGTAACATGATCAACTCCCTCAGTGTCTTCAATTTCCCATCTCAGAGTTTTCCATCCGTTATTTGCACAGCAGTGATAGCTGTCCCCTTATCAAAGATAGATCAAACCACTCCTGAGCTCAAAATCCTCCAAAGGCCTTTTCTATCATTTGGAATAAAAGGCAAGTTTTACAATGGCCTATATAAGTCCTACAAGATCACATTCTATATTATAAGTTCATCATATCTCTTTTATTTCTTAGTCACATTTATGTTCCCACCACCTTTGACTGTGGTGTTCCTCAGCACATTAGTCATTGGAACTGCTGCAATATTTGGTCCCCATGGAACAAGCTTCTGATAGGTAGCCAGAGTCTATCCACTTAGCTCCTCAAGTGTTTGTTTCAATGCTATCTTTGCAGAACGCTCCCTGATAACCTTAATTAAAGGGTGACCACCATCCTGACTACTGGCTCTATCCCATTTTCATATAGCTCAATCCAATCCATCCCACTGTATAGACCAGTTCTCATGCTGCTTATTTTCTGTAAGCCCAATAAAGAGAGGGATTTTTGTTATTAAACTTCACAGTATATGTTTATTTCCTTGATTAATTAATTTATATAGTATCTATCAGGTATCTTCTTTGTGTGTGACTTTTACTATACTAGACTGTTATAGATAAGGTTGTAAAAAGAATATATGGAGTCTCTGGTTTTATAAAAATAAGTGTTTAGTAGAAGAGACAGACAAATAGGGTAGTGCCAGAACTTGTAGGAATAGTACTTGACCTGGAACTGAAACTAAATTAGGTTAGTATCTGAAGGATGAGAATGAAGACACAATCTGTTGGTGATTATCCTCATTTGAATTTTGAAAATAATGTATATTTTTCTTTATTTCTATGCTTATCACACATTGATTCTTGCTCACCTCCCCCCCCGGAAACAACAGACCAAGACTACAGCAAGATTAACTACAGTATACATTGACTAATACATAATTTAGTGTTAGTGTGCCCTACAGTGAATTTTAAGTAAAACATTTGCAAACATTCTGAAGGTCCTATATAGGGCATTTTTCACCTCTTTGTTCCTCAAGCTATAGATCATGGGATTCAGCATGGGTATAACCAAAGTATAAAACAAGGAGGCTATTTTATCAGTATCAAATGAATGACTGGGTTTGGGCTGCACATACATAAAAAACAGAGTACCATAAAATATGACTATCACTGTCAGATGGGATCCACAGGTGGAGAAAGCCTTGTGCCTTGCCCTCTGCAGAGTTCATCCTGAGCACGGCAACAAGGATCAGCATGTAGGACACAAGGACTATCAGAAGAGAGGACACCAAATTAAAAGCTGAAAAGATCAAAATTATCAGTCTAATTTCATGTGTGTCTGAGCAGAGCAAATCTATCAATGGTAGACTGTCACAGTAGAAATGCCTGATGACATTATAGCCACCAAATGATGAAAGGAAAATTTTTATAATGGTCAGCAAAGACAGAAGGATGCTGTATAGATAGGGGATTGCCACCAGCAACTGACATAATCTATGTGACATGATGACTGTGTAGAGCAGAGGGTTACAGATGGCCACATAACGGTCATAGGCCATTGCTGACAAAATGAAAATTTCACTAGTAATAAATATACTAAAGAAGGTGAGTTGGGTAGCACACCAGGTATAAGAGATGGTAGGCTGATCTACAGCAAAGTTTGCTAGCATTTTGGGTCCCACAGCTGTTGAATAACCCAGATCAGTGAGAGCCAGGTGTCGGAGGAGGAAGTACATGGGTGTTTGTAACCTGGAGGCTATCTTGGTGAGCATGATCAAGCTCAGGTTACCCACCACTGAGAAGAAGTAAAATGTGAGGGAGAGTCCAAGCAGTGGAGCCTGCAGCTCAGGGGGTCCTATGATTCCCATTAGAATGAATTCTTTCCATGTCGTTAGATTGTGCATCTCTGTACAGGCCATTTGGGAAACCTGTATTGGGAAGAAATGTACAAATAATCACTAACTTTCAGGACATATGACTGAGATGACCATTGTAGTAAGTGATTAAAGGCTGAGATCTTGCATTTATGGTCTGTTGATTTATTTGGCTGTCTAACACCTGGCAGCTCAAGTCTCTCTCTACCAACTCAGCTAAGCTCTTTATAGCTTTCTTAGACACCAAAAGCACAAACAGTTCAAGTAAAAATAGATAAATGGATATAATAAAATTAAAAAAAATAAAACAGACTTTTGTGCATCAGAGAACACTATAAAAGATGAAAAGATGACCCACACAGTGGAGGAGGTTGCAAGTCATTTATCTGGTAGAGCTCTGTTATATAGAATATGTAAAGATTCTCCAATTCAACAGAAAAAACAAACAAACAAACAAACAAACAGTGCAAATTAGAAAATAGGCTAAAGACTTGAACAGACATTTCTCACAGAAGATAAGCAAATGGTCAATAAACTCATGAAGAAAGGTTCAACACCCTTAGTCATTAGAAAAATGTAATTCAAAACCACAATGAGACAGCACCATACACCCCATAGGATTCTTTGTTTTTTAAGGATTTTATTTATTTATTTATTTGAGTGAGAGAGTGAACAAGAGAGAGAGAGCACTACCCCAGGGGGAAAGCCAGAGGGAGAAGCAGACTCCTCGATGAGCAGAAAGCCTGATGCTGGACTCCACCCCAGGACCCTTGTATCATGACCTGAGCTGAAGGCAGATGCTTAACCAACCAAGCCACCACGCACCCTTAGGATGGATATTAAAAAAAAATAAATAAATAAAAAGGAAAATTATAAATGCTGACAAAGGTGTAGAGAGATTAGAACCTCTATGTATTCTTGTTGGTAATGTGAAATGGTACAACCACTATAAAGACGATTTGATGGTGACTCTAAGTTAACCATAGAATTGCCATTATAACCTGGAAAATCCACTTTTAGATCTGAAGAGTACAAACTGTTGCCTCACAGTAAATGTCTAGGTTTCACCAAAATTTATAATAAAGATGTTTACAACCTTGTATTCACCCAGAAACTTCAGTTACCAAAGCAGATTTTCGAAGAGATTGCTGAAACACTGAGGGGGTATCAGACACTAACGAGGTCCTGGAGAGAGGTACTGGAGAGTCGCTGGTCTGAGTTACTTACAGAGACAAGTGCATTGCACTCACCTCTGAGGAGGAATCTGTTTTCCCCTGTATTCCTAACAGAAGCTCGTGAGAAAGATTTATGTGTATCTTTCCTCTTTTGAGGCTCTCCCTGAGGAGAAAGAATACAAGTTAATTAAGCTTGGAGGTTAATGAAGCTGTGATGTACCTGCTAATTGTATAGGACATCTTTATATCCCCCTACAAATGAAGTTCTCTTAGATACCATTCTGCACAGTGTCTCCTGGTTAACTCTTTTTACTCTAATGGAGAGATCTGGAATCCAAACATTGTATCTATAGGAAAGATATTTTCATTTTTCTCCCAACCTGTAATTTTCTCTTGTTAATACAATGGCTTTTTAGGATTTCATGGATGTGAACATAATGGAGGAATGTTTGAATCACGCTTATTGCATCCTTTTAAAAATTCACAAGGTAAAATAATATATGTATGTGTAGCCATTTTTCCCTTATTGGTGGTGTTTTAAACTTATTATTGAGTATATTTGCATATTGATAAATGTATTTATCATAAATAAATTTTACAAAGGTAGCACTTTGTGTAATTAGAATCCAAATTATACAGTAATGACAATAACAAAAATAGAATAAAACATTATCAGGACCCCAGAAGACCCTTCATTCTCCTTTCTACAATCAACTGTCCCCTTATACACACACACACACACACACACACACACACACACACAGATAACCATTATTCTGTTTTTTAACAACATAAATTACTTTCACTTATTTTTGTTACTTCATATAAAAGAAATCTTACACATACTATTTTTTGTGACTGTTTTTTTTCAGTTAATATGCTGTTATAGTCATTGCAGAATGCTCATTTTTATGTCTGTATACAACTCTTTTTTATGAATATATCACAAATCAGTTGTCCATTATTTTATTGTTCAATATTAGAACTGCTTTCAACTTTTAGGCTTTACAACTAATGATATTATAAACATTCTACTTCACCTGATGTTTTGATGAACATAAAACTTTCTTTTTTCACATCTTGGATCTTTATGAAATAACAAAAAGTGGATTTTATCATGTATTTAGAGAATGGTTAGAGAATAATTTATAGATTATAAAAAATATCCCAATAAACATAAAAGCTTCTTAACAATGGTAATTAAAAATGGCTACTCCCACACCCTTTGTGTCTACAGCAACACTGACTTAATCTTGAATATAATTCTATTTCTGTGTATCTCTTATCCTAAAAACCTGAGCCATAGGCTATGCATTTTTAACATTAGTAAGTACTACCAAATGAGTTTCCAGAGTAGTTATAACAGTATGCATTCTTAGTAGCTGTGCAAATTATTATAATTGTTTAATATTCTCATTAAGATTTGGTATGTTCCATCATTTTCTTTCTAGCATTATAGATGATGTGAATGGGTAACTATGTGATTTAATTTGCATTATCCTTGTACTGAATGAAATAAAAAGTCTTTCATTTGTTTCAGAAGTATTTATATATTTACTTTGAAAAGTACTTGTTCATGTCTTTTGTCATCATTGTACTGTATATCATGTCAACTATTCATTGATTTGTAAGAGCTATTTTTCAATAAGTGCTTTTAGATAATTTGTATATTTATTTGAGAAAATGTGAATGTGGACACCTACCCAGATCTTACTAGAATCATTTCTATTTGATTTAAAGATCTAAATGTGAAATGCAAATAAACAGTTTAGGCAAAAACATAATGGGACATTTTTGAGGTAGTAGAATATTTTAACAAAACACATAAAACAATATTTGTATAAAATTAAAATGATTCAATGAACTATTTTAAGAATTCTGTTCATCAAAATTAATAATGTGAGAGGGAAACTTTCATAGTAGGAGGGAATACTTTACCAGTCCTATATAATCAGATATACATGAATGAAAAATGACTCATGAAAAATATAAAAGTAACTCTTCCTCCAGAACAGGAGGGGGGTGGCAAAGAAGATGAATGAATTTAATATTCAGTGAAAGACACCATAGTCTCCAAAAATTACACCAGCTCATACAAATAACAGTGAAACTAAGCTGAGTTACTATGGGCACTTACATAAGTTACACATTTTGTTTCAAAACGTATAATAACATTAAGGTGTCCTGCTTGTAAGCAAGAATGCTGGGCTGATTTCAAGGGAAAACCTCCTAGTCTTGGGGACAATTTCAGAGGTAAAGTTTCAAATATTTCAGTAGACATTAAAAGTTTTATGTAGATTTTTAAGTGTAATAATATGTGTCCATCATTATAGTATCATACAGAATATTGTCACTGCCCTAAAAACTTTTGTCCTCAATTTATTTGTCCTTTTCCTGCCCCAGTATACAGGATTTTTATAGATATCATTTATAATACTGTTTTCTTTTATTCTGGCCACTGAGGTAGTTTATTGGAAATAGGTGTTGAATGTTATCATAAATCTATTTAAGGTGTTCTTTTAACTAGTAATAATGTTAATTTATGTTAATTTATTTTCTGTTGGCATTTGCATGTCTCTTCTTCTAGTTCTCCTCCTCTTCTTTCTAGCTCTTCTTCTTGCTCTGCTGTGTAGATTATATTTTTTGAAGATGTCATCACGTATTCACCCATTCCACCCTTGATAAGCACTTAACACCTATGATGACTACATCTGCCACAAACATTCTATTACTTATTCTCCAGTGGACATAATTGCACAGGAAGGGAATTGCTGCATCATAGAGTATACACACACCAAATTTAGTAATTATTCTCTTATTTTTCTAAAGTATTTATGGTAACGTACTCTCCCTGAAACAGTTACAAGAATTAGAGTTTCCCACACCCTTATCGACACTTTGAATTATTATCCAAATTTTGAATTTTAGCTACCCTGCTGAATGTGTAATGGTATCACAGTATATAATCTTCACTTACATTTAATGAATAATTTTTTTGAACACATTTATGCATTTTTGGCAGATTTGATACCCTTCTGCCCTTCCCCCCAACTTATTCATTCCCTAACAATAGGTTGACGGTGTTGATCATCTTCATTCTAGAAGTTAGAACAATTTGTTGTTTTATTTTGTTTTGTTTTACAGATTACTTTGAAGGGTGTGTGTACTTCACATGTGGTCCCTCTGGACTTTTTCGCTTTCTTACAATATTTTTTTATTAATAGAAATTTTCATTGTAGAGGGTACTATTTCTTTATTAGCATTATTATTTCTTGTACCCTAAGGAATCTTTGTTGATCCCAAGTCATGAAAATGTTATTTTACTTTGCTTTACCAAAATTTTGGTTTCAGCTTTCACATTTCCATTCATAGCACATCTCAATTACGGTTTGCATGTAGTGGACAAAAGACCAAGATTCATGTTCTACATAGGAACCTAATTGAATACAGTCAGTTTATTGAGAAGCCTGATTTTCCCCTCTACATTGTGGTAGGGCTATTATTTTAAAACTCGTGGAATTACACACGTGATTCTATTTTGGACTTTATTATTATACTCTTGATCTCTCTGTAAATATGTGCACTGATGACATATTTTTAAAAATAATCTCACTTCATTAAAGGAATTGTTTCTGTTATTGGAAGTCCTCTGAAGTCTTTCTTCTTCTGAGATATTGCCCTGGATATCTAGATCCTTTGCATTTCCACATAACTTTTGATATCAGCTTAACACTAAAAAATGCTATTGAAATTTTGATTGTTACTGCATTAAATCTACAGGAAAATTTATGGAGAACTGGCCTCATCATAATATTTATATCTTCTAACAATGACATGGTATATATATAAACATTTATCTCTCCTCCAGTAACTCAGTAATGTTTGTTACAGTGTCTAGCAATGAAATCATGCAAATCGTTCCTTAGACTGTTCCCTAAGTATTCTATAGATTTTATCTAGCATAATTGATAGTTTAAAATTTCAACTTTACCTATTTTTGCTGGTGGATAGCAAAATAATTCGTCTTTAATATGTTGATATTATATCCACTAATCTTGCAAAATCTACTTACTATTTCTAATGTTTCAGTGTGAAGTTTTTTGAACTTTTAATGTACATATTTATGACACATGAAAATAATCAAACTTTATTCTGCTTTCCCATGTTTACACATGTTCATATATCATGATGTAACAAATCTGAAATGCCACCTATCAAAGGGGATATAGTTAAAGTGTCAACAGGGATACAGCTAAGGACAGACAGTGTTGACTACACATTGATGTATATATGCCCAGCACACACACACAGAAAAAAAAAACAATAAATGCCATCTTATGTCAGTATGCCAGTGTGGTGGGCACTGGTCTTAAAGTGGTGTTTAGTCCACAAAATATATTTAAAAAAAGACACCAGAAAGGCTTAAGAAACTATTTAATGGGGGTGCCTGGGTGGCTCAGTGGGTTAAAGCCTCTGCCTTCAGCACAGCTCATGATCCCAGGGTCCTGGGATCGAGCCCCACATTGGGCTCTCTGCTCAACAGGGAACCTGCTTCCCTTCCTCTCTCTCTGTGTAACTTTCTGCCTACTTGTGATCTCTGTCTGTCAAATAAATAAATAAAATTAATAAAAAAGTTATTTAATGGCAGATGTATTGACTTCCCTTAAACCCTTAAATTGTAACATAAGTATTGGCAATTTGAGAATAGAAGTCTGCACTCCAGTTGCTCATGGTAATACTTAAGGACAAGTAAAAATTGATACCAGAAGGATGATCACTACTGGAATAACTATAAGTTGAAAAATGAAAAACATTCTAGTTTCCATTACTTTTATACATTACACTTTTTAAAGGCCTATGTCATATAATAAACAGCAGTCTGTAACATGATTTATTATATACAGAGTCTATACTGAGTCCTACATAGGCAGTCTGTGCAGACTTTTCCAGATTCTATGCAGGGAACCTTTTACCTCTTTGTTCCTCAGGCTGTAGATCATGGGATTCAGCATAGGTATAATCAAAGTGTAGAATGCAGAAGCAATTTTATCAGTATCGAAGGAATGACTTGATTTGGGTTGCACGTACATGAAGAAAAGTGTTGCGTATAATACAATAACCACTGTCAGATGGGATCCACAGGTAGAGAAGGCCTTGTGCCTTCCCTCTGCAGAGTTCATCCTAAGGATGGCCATAAGGATTAGGATGTAAGACACCAGCACTATCAGAAGGGATGAAACCAAATTGAATGCTGAAAAGATCAGTATTATCAACTCAATATCACGTGAGCTTGAGCAAAGCAAAGTTAACAAGGGAAGACTATCACAGTAAAAATGTCTAATGACATTATGTCCACAGAAAGAAGACATAAATATTTTTATGGTGGTTGTCAGAGAGAGAAAGGCACTGTAGAGATAGGGGATGGCTACCAGCACCCAGCACACTCTTTGTGACATAACAACTGTGTAGAGCAGAGGCTTACAGATGGCCACATAGCGGTCATAGGCCATTGCTGACAGAATGAATAGCTCACTGATGATGAACAAGATGAAGAAAGACAGCTGTGTGGCACACCAGTTGTAGGGGATTGTATTTTGGTTAGTTACAAAATTTACCAGCATTTTGGGTCCCACAGCAGTTGAATAACCAAGATCAATTAAAGCCAGGTGTCTGAGAAAGAAGTACATGGGTGTTTGGAGCCTGGAATCCATGTTGGTGAGGATAATCATGCCCAGGTTGCCCACCACTGAGACCGTGTAGATGACGAGGAAGAGCCCAAAGAAGGGAGCCTGCAGCTCTGGACGGTCTGTGATTCCCATTAGGATGAATTCTGTTAGCACTGTTAGGTTTTGTTTGTTCATCCAGGCTGTTAAGGAAAATTGCTGTGGGAACAACCATCACAAGAGTCATTGGGTTTCAGGAGACAATGTCTGTTGAGATTTTAGGATGCAAAGCCATTGTGGGTAAGATAAACCTAATTTTTTAGACGAGTTAATTAAAATAAGACTCACCTCCATCACTGAACCTGGAACCAAATTTAGAAAGTGTTACAACCTAAGAAATAGGGCAATCTTTGTTTGCTTGCTTGTTTATTTGTTTTTCTTTGATGCCACATGCTAGCTGGAATTCTTGATTTTTAAAAAACATTTTGCATTTAAAATGCCTGTAATTGGCTAAATATACAATACTTTAGAAGGAATTATAATAAAAGTAACAACACTCTGCCTCTTGCCCTTGCAAACTTTAGTTCCAACCTCCATGTAAACCATGATTAACCCAGTTTCCTATCTGTGATATGTTGCACACCAAGTAAAGCCTGCATCTACAAGTTATTCAATATAAAAAGGAAGAATTTGGTACATTCTTACATTTGCTTTGACCTTAGAACTGATTCTCTGAAATGATGTGTTTAATGATATAGTTGTACTTTCTACCACATTCAAAGACAAGTAAAGGTTAGACTGTATTTTTTAATTTATTACTTAAAATCATCCAATATACTGCTATAAGTGCAACAGACAGAAATATCACTCTAAAGTAGGGGATACTATCTCAAATATCTTAGAGGTTGGCAAATAATGTTGCACGAGGTACATGAATGAAAGATTAATTTGAATACTGTTCTTACACCTTTATTTCATCTTTCATCATATGTACATGAAATGTTTTCTGCTAACACATTTTATTTAAAGATTGCACTTTATCAGGGTGCCTGGGTAGCTCAGTTGTTAAGTGTCTTCCTTCGGCTCAGGTCATGACCTGAGGGTCCTAGGATTGAGCCCTGAATCTGGCTCTTTGCTCAGTGAGAAGCCTGCTTCTCCTTCTCCTACTCCCCCTGCTTGTGGTCCCTTTCTCCCTGTCTTCCTCTCTTTGTCAAATAAAAAGTGAATAAAATAAAAAAAGATTGCCCTTTATTGACTTTACTTTTCTAACTCCTTTCTCCTTCAGATTGTTTTTAAAGACAGGTGTCCCAAAATTTCATGAAAAAAGAGATTATCCATATTTTTTACTAACTATTCCAGAGTGAAAAAGTGAGAACCCCACTATAATTCATTCTGGGAGACAAAATCATGATTTAAAAAAGAAATATATGATAATAAAAGAATCCTACAATATATTCAGTATATATGCATCCCACAAACTCACATATATTCATGATATATACACACACACACACACACACACACACATACATACACATTAGTAACTATATCTACTCTAAACAATATGTCACTTATATCAGTTTTTAAAAATGTGTAACAATTATAGGACATCCAAGCTGCATTCATCCCACATTTGTCTAAATGATTGAATTTTGGAAATTCTATAATTAGAATTCATCACATTATCCAACTGAATTAGAAAGAAAATGAAGAGTTTTAATGGATGAAGAGTTAATGCCATTTAGAATGGACAAAAGCTATAAAAATTAAGAATAAAAGAGAAATACCATAATGATAGAATATCTAATATAAACTGCCAGGTACCTACTTTTAATGTCTTAAGACATTTTGGGGAAAAAAATACAGAAACCTAAACAAATTAGAAAAATATGTTCCTGTATTATACAAGTTAGTGTTATAAAAGTTTCAGTTGTGCTCAACTAGAACCTCTGGATGCCCTTAAATAAGCAGACATTTCCAAAAGAATAGAATAAAAATTCAATATTAATTTAACAGATAAATTACTTCATAAAATTTTCTCTATCCAAAAATCTATTCAAAATATTTATGGTAAAGCAATAACAAACATTCATTAGCAACAATCCAACAAGTGACAAAGCCTGATGTCTTAAGCTGTAAATATACCCAAAGAAAGGACTATCCCACAGCAGTTTTCACAGTTTGGCAAACCTCTTCATCTCAACATTCATTTTATTGTGATACTACAAAACTCTGTGGAGTTCTTCTAAAACTCAACTGAGTGAATATTTGCGTGGCCTCCTCCCACCAGTTCTACCCAAGCACTGCCTGGAAAGAAACAAGGAAACTGAGCATCAAACCTGACTCTTAGCAGGTTTGGAAGCAGAAACTCCAGAGCCGTGCCCGGACCTGGGGGATGGGCATGGAGGCCAAGGATGTCCTCTTATGCAAATGAGAACACTCAACCTCAACTCAATATTCTATAACATTTTGTAAATAGCCTCACCTGAGTGGTCATACTGGGTTGGTCATACTGAGAACACTGCACATTTACTAAAAGTTGGGAGGGAAAGAGGACAGAAGAGGATTGTTAAGTAGAGCTTACGAAAATACTAACTCCCCCTTCACAATTTTTTATTGTCTGCAATCTCAATATCAATGTAGAAATAATAACAAATAGAAATGAGGTCCCTTACCACCTTCAAAGAACACACTCATTATGGTAAACATACATCATTACTCCAGAAAACCTAGTTATGAAGAGAGATGATTTACATGCATGATGTACTGTACTGAGTCTGGCTTTGGTGACTATACTCATATCGGTCATTTCAGTGGAAGACAGGGATCCAAAATCATCATTGCAGCTGATCTAGCAATCAGTATAATCAATGCCATCTATTCACCTTAAGTGAAGACTGTCTTCTTGTTCCTTTGTGTGATTACTAGACCTGAATGCTGTCAGAAGAATTTATGAACATCTTCTCCCTTTGAGACACTCCCCTGAGAGCGTGAATGCAATTCTTGGTTATTCCCAAAGCATCTGAGAGCAAGAAATGATGCCACTGGTCTTTTCTAATTACTCAGAGTAACTTTGATTTCCCTATTGAGGAGTTTTAAAAAATATTTTATTTATTTGAGAGAGACAAAAAGAGAGAAGTAGGGGTAGGGGCAGAGGAAGAGGGAGAAGCAGACTTCCCACTGAGAAGGGAGTCCCGTGTAGGTTCCATCTCAGGACCCTGAGATTATGACCTGTGAGTTGAAGGCAGACACAGCCAACTGGCCCCCAAGCACCCTGTTTTTATATATACAATTCACTTGCTTTCCTTAGATATCATTTTTATTGTATTCACTTAAATGTCTGGATGTAAGTAGAATATTTCTCAGATACTTGCATCATCTATCAATTACATAAACTTCTAGTATTTTCCACAATGGATTCTTCCATGTTTTATATCTGAGGATAAAGACAAAACTATTTACACATGACCTATAGTGTGTTAAAAGCTCAGAAGGAATAAAAATTAGGAATATGTATGTAAAGTAATTTATAGGGCACCTAGGTGGCTCAGTGGGTAAAGCCTCTGCCTTCGGCCCAGGTCATGATCCCAGGGTCCTGGGAATGAGCCCACATGGGGCTCTCTGCTCAGTGGGGGACCTTTTTCCCTCTCTCTCTCTGCCTGCCTCTTTGCCTACTTGTGATCTCTGTCTATCAAATAAATAAGTAAAATCTTAAAAAGGGGGGGGTACCTGGTTGGCTCAGTTGGTTAAGCCTCTGCCTTCAGCTCAGGTCATGATCTCAGGGTCTGGAGATAGAGCTCTGTATTGGGTTCTCTGCCCAGTGGGGGACCTGCTTACCCTTCTCTCTCTGCCTGCCTCTCTGCCTCCTTGTGATATCTCTCTCTCTCTCTCTGTGTGTCAAATAAATAAATAAATAATCTTTTTAAAAAATAAAGTAATTTATATTCATTTTTTTAACCTAAGGGATTGAGTTAATGATACATAATTCCACAACCTGTGTTCATCCTCATCCTAATTCCCACTCCTACATCAGTTTCCTTTCCCTACACAAGTATCTCCTCCACAAAAGTTGATATATGTTCTTAATAAGAAATTCAGCTTTATGGGGTGCCTGTGTAGCTCAGTCAATTAAGTGTCTGACTCTTAGTTTCAGTTCAGGTCATGATCACAGGGTGGAGAGATTGAGCCCTGCACTGGACTCCACACTCAGTGGGGAGTCTGCTTGAGATTTTCTCCCTCTTCCTCTGCCCCTCCCCCCACTCATACTCTCCCTCTTAAACTCTAAATTAAATAAATAAATATTTTTTCAAAAGAAAGACAGCTTTATAAAGTGAATATAACTCATGCTTTGAAGTGCACACATAGGTTGTTACATGACTTATTTCGATTCATCAAGGTTCTCAATCAACTATATGTTTTTGAATTTTATTCATTTTCTATATACACAATATTTTGATGGCTTCTGTTTAATAAAATTGCTATAATCTGTCTCTACCCCCATTTACTATAGGTTTGCTGCCATAGTAAGAGGCATTTAGTTAGTTCCCAACTTGTGACTCCACATGCATCCCCACAATTAACTTTGTGTGTGTGGTCCCCACTGACCCACGAATGAACATGTCTGTGATGTATCTCCTGAGGCCCTGTTTTAGGATAAATAGAGCACATTTAATTTATTTACATAAGGATGGATCTACTCCAAGATTTCTTTGAACTGCATACATCCCACCATTAGTACACATCATTTCATATTGTGGACGTCCAACTCATGAATATGTAGCACTTGAACAAATGGTAAAGGCTGCAGCAAATAATTAAATCAGATAAACTTTATAGAGCTAATATAGTTTTCCTTGATTTAATACTTTATTTTTTAAAAGAATCCAAATACTTGTCAAGATCTGAAAAAAAGAAAAAATGTGCTATGATCCATGTAAACAAAGAAGTTCAGATATTATAACGGAGACTGATGCACATTAATTCTAGTATAATGTTACTATTTGGATGTCTATAACATGATAATGCTGATGAAGTGGTTGTTGGTGTGAAAAAACACTGACACATACCTCATAGCAAATGGGTGGAGGTGACCTCCAAATCCTACATTTCCTCCTGGGCACCTGGATAGCTGACTTCTCCTCCTCCTGGAAACTGTGAAGAAGTAGCTGAGCTGTAGCCTGACTCCTCTTGGAAGCACAGCCCCTCCCTCTGGGCAGCCAATCTCCGTCCCTACTGTGTGCAAGTCCTGAGTGCCTCCCATAGTGCTTTCTGTTTCAGAGCTTGTAGTTCTTTTCTTCAATGGTTTCCTTAAAAGCATTTTTTTTTTTTCATTTCCATTGAGATGGCTTTTGAAAATAGCCATTTGGAAAGCAGAGGTGATAGATGAGACCCATGGCACGTAGACATCTGGTGAAGACTTATGGACTTGCAGGGAGATGGCATTAGCTCAATCTAAACTTACCTAGACCTTAAGGGATCAGAAAATCTGTATCAGAACACTTACAATTACTCAGTTTAACTTTTTTAAAGAACTTATTTATTTATTTATTTGGGAGAAAGAGACTTCATGGGTGAATGAGGGGAGGGACAGCAGGAGAGGGGGAGAATCTCAGGCAGACTCCGTGCTTGGTGCTTCATCTGATGCAGGCTTGAACACATTATCCTGAGATCATGATCTGAGCTGAAATCAAGATTCTGATGCGTAACCCACTGAGTAACCAAGATAGTCTCTTAATTTAACTTTTAATTAAAAAAAAAGAATCCTACCAATTTCTGTTATCTTTAAGATTATCAATATAGTAGGAAACAATTAATACCAGACATATTTCCTGGAATGTAAATAAAATATTAGGATATATGATCATGGTGCTTCAGAACAAAATGAACTGCTATGAAAATAATCCTTCAGTAAGTTTTGGAATTTAAATTCATGAAATGGCATTTACTATGCTGAATTTGGGGAAGCTTGGTGGTTTTTCTTATTTTCATGGTCTTGAAAGGATTCAGTGTCTGTCACACAAGATTTACACACTTGTAATGCTTTCTGCCTAGAGTATCCCTATATATGGAATCAGGTCAAAGCTACTGCTTCTGTGGCAGCTGCAGAAGGAGGGGTCCTGTGGCTGTTTGAAGTGTGTCCTAGCGTTCAGGTGTTGTCGGACTTTGCTTTATTGCTGTGTCTTGCATCTTCTCTTGCCCCTCACCACTAGAGGGATTTTGTTGTCACTGGACACAAATGTCATGGAACCTTAATAGCGGTTAGTTAGGGATAAGCTGGAAGTACAGGTGACTTACATCTCATAGGGCGTGAGCTTTGATCAGTTGGAGATTAAAGCTGTCATATAAATTATTTGCCATTCCTTACTTCATGGGAAGCTGGTACTGGGCTGATACACTTTCCTGACTGGTTGATAGTTTTTTTGATAAATGTGTGCAAGTGATATGTGAGTACATGTGTATGTGTGCATACACTTAGGAACCTTTGAACTAAATACTTCCTGCTTATCCTTCATTAGAAGAGGGCTTTGTGTATAGTTTACTTAGGACAAACTTTGTAGCTAAGTAATTTAGAGGGGCAATTAGTGAAAGGTTTTTGAGACCATCCCATTGAGTGTTAGTGAATGAGACATGCAAAATTTTAGATTGCCTGGTTTCACAAAGCACACCATATATATAGATATTTGAGGCAGAAATATGTCTCCCACCCTGTCAAAGATGCCCAGAACTGTGAACATGGTGCCTTCCATACAAAGAGATCTGCTGATGTGATTAAGTTAAGGACCTCCAGTTGGGAAGTCTGGTCTGGACTCTCTGGGTGGGACCAACGTAATCCCAAGAAAGAAAGGGAGGTAAGAGAGTCTTAGTCAGAAGGAGATGTGGCAGTGCAAGTAGAGGTCAGAGTTATAGGGTCACTGTTTGGAAGGGTGTGTCAAGCAAGGGAAGAAGGTTGTCTCTAGAAGCTGGAAGAGGAAAAGAAACAGACTCCTCTGGAGGAAGGAGCAAAATCTGCTGACATCTTGGTTGTAGCCCAGTGAGACTCATTTTGAAATGTTGACCTTGAGAACTGTGGGATAATAAGTTTCTGTTGTTTCAAGCCACTGAATCAGTGGTGATTTGTTGTAGTATCAGTAGGAAACTAATACAAGTGACAACATAATTATGTTTAGAACACACATATGTAAACAAAGTTAAAAAGTGGAAAGCACTACAGTTTTCATTCTTGACTTTAATTCATTGAATAAAATACATAGGTTTGGTAGACATGCAAGGGTGAGTTTAGACATGTTGCTCCAATTCCATTCACAACTAGACTCAAAGACAATGGTTTTGTGCTGAGGAATATACTTCCCCAATTGTACAGGTATAGGTTGGTACAGCCAAATACAGCAATGGGTAAACCAGACTAACAGAAAATAAATTATCTATACTATATACTTTGATATATTTATAAAAAAGAAAACTTAAAAAATATATTTTTAAAGATTTTATTTCCTTATTTGACACAGAGAGAGAGATCACAAGTAGGCAGAGAGGCAGGCAGAGAGAGAGGGGGGAAGCAGGCTCCCCACTGAGCAGAGGCCCAATGTGGGACTTGATCCCAGGACCCCGGGACCATGACCTGAGCCGAAGGCAGAGGCTTTAATGCACTGGGCCACCCAGGTGCCCCGAAAACTTAAAAATTTTTAAGGGTAATGCTATCAAGTTATTGCTACTTCTGCCTGTGGTGAAGAGTAATGTCTGTGACACACTGTGACTTTTCTGTTTTCTGCTAAATATTTTGCTTATTTAAAACGAAAGTTAAGAGTTAGCTTACGAAACTAAGTGTCACATTTGATCTGTTTGGCTTGTTTCTGACTTCCTGAGACTGTCAGAATCTACTTTATTTCCAGGTATTGCCTTACCTCTCATGCCATGCCCTGTCTCCCTCATTACATTGTATGTTAGTAGCATTTTGCATGCACAGATAGAAAGAGATAGAATAAAAATGAATATTTATTTATTTATTGGAGGTGGTGCCCTTGAGAATTGGTGTCACCTTAATGGCAATGACTTTTTTTTTTCCCTTTTGGTCTACTAACCCTTGACTGCAAAACACTAAACAAAAATGCTAAAAGAAGTAGCGTTTGCTTTATATTTTTATACCACAGATGATTAGCTCTACATAATGTTAGGGAGAAAAAGAAGATTGGAGAAAACTAATTTTATATAATATCAGGATAAATATCAACATTTTGTTTTATGTACATGTACCACACAAGAGGAATGAAAAAGTGGACTCTCCCTTCATGCATTGTCTTCTGTTTTTCTACATGGCCTATTCCCATGAATATCTAAGCATTTTTTTGTTCAGTTTTTATTTTATCCTAAAGGTTTCTTTTTCTGTGATATAAATTTATATGAAGTGCAAGATAAAAATGGATTTTAAAAGGTAAACAAATTGTAAGATAAAATAAACAAAAAGTGAAAATAAAGCCTTTTGTAGTTGAACAAAACTGATCTATGGCAAGAAAGATGACCTGATGCTTGACCAACATCCAAGGACTGGTTTTCACATAATTTCCCCAATTTCACATTTCCTGCTCCTTGATTAGAAATTATAAAAGCCCAGTAGAAAGTTGTGTTTCATTGTAAAATATGCTTATTCTGAAATTATTGTTTACTACTTATATAAGTATACTTTCTTTGGTCAACTAACACGTCTTTGTATTAGCAAAATTTGGGTATTTGAGGTTGGAAAATAAAGGGTTAAGATTTTTCCATTGAAATCCATGGAATTTTTAACTATTTATTACCTCTGCATTTAATAGATATTAGCTTTTTAGAAGCAAATGAAAACACTTTTATGAAGACAATTGAAGCTTTAAATTTACATTAATTTGAAAGACTGACAAGGGTTATTTAGGAGTCGCTTGAATGCATCCTTCACATCTTTGTTCCTTAGGCTATATATAAGGGGATTCAGCATTGGTATCACCAAGGTGTAGAAGACAGAGGCCATTTTATCAGTATCTAAGGAGTGGTTGGTCCTTGGTTGCAAATACATGAAAAGAATTGTCCCATAGAACACAGTGACAGCCATCATGTGAGAGGCACAGGTAGAAAAGGCTTTTCGTCGGCCCTCTGAAGAACGGATCCTCAAAATGGCAAGGACAATGTTGAAGTACGATGTTAGAACAATAATCATAGAGAATATCAAATTGGTCCCTGCAGAGATAAATATTGCTGTTTCTGGAAGGTAGGTATCAGAACAGGACAACGCCAACAAGGGAACAGTATCACAGTAAAAATGGTTGATTACATTGGAAGAGCAGTATGACACAGAGAACACACAGGAGGAGACAGTCAATGCTGTGGTCAGACTGTAGAGGTAAGTGAGGGACACCAGCAATATGCACATCTGTGGAGAGACCACCACCATGTAGAGCAGAGGGTTGCAAATAGCCACATAACGATCATATGCCATTGCAGCTAGCATGAAAATCTCACCAACAATGAACACCAGGAACCCACCCAACTGGGCTGCACATCCATAGTAGGATATGGTTTTCTTTGTAACCAAGAAGTTTACCAGCATTTTGGGGGCAATGACAGTAGAATCGCCAAGATTAATGATAGCCAAGTGCCTGAGGAAGAAGTACATGGGCGTTTGGAGCTGAGAGTCAACACTGGTGAGGGTGATGATGCCCAGGTTCCCTGCCATGGTCAGTCCATAGATCAGCAGGAAAACAAAGAAGAGTGGAATCTGGAGGTCTGGGCGATCTGAGACTCCCATGAGAATGAACTCAGTCACCTGGGTGAGATTTTCTGAGGCCATTTATTTTGTTGTTCTCATCTTTTAATGGGGAAAATGGAAGGAAATTAATAGATGGTCAAATTGATTTTTCTGGTAGATGCTAGGTTGTAGACTGTCTCATATAAATTGGATAATAATTTCTGGTCACAGGTAAAAGTGTCAAATTTTAATTGTATTTCTCATAATCTTAAAAAATTCAGAAATACACACTTTCTAGAGACTAATTTCCTGTTAAAAGTGTTGTACAAAGCCGTTTTCAATTGTGTTAGATATAATTTATATTAGTTGAGTGTACAAAATCTATTATATGTATTGCTATATATTTGTGTATTTTAATATACTATTGCATGAATATGTATTTACATATACACATGTATCTGTGTATGCTTCCAGTGATAAAAGATAGCTCTGTATAAGAAGTTGATGAGCCAGGGTGACCTCCAATGACTTTCAGTTATTTTTTCCTTAGCTGTCACTGGCTTTCTCTTTCGTCCATACCTTGTCATCATCCTTGGGAATTCTATATTCCTGTCAAAAATGCTTTGACTCTGCTAGTTTTTTTTTCTTTTCTTTCTTTCCTTATCAGTTTCTACCATACCACACTGATTCAGCTGTTCACTGATGGACTATACCTCAGTAGTCATCCTTCTTAGTGTTATTCAGAAGCTGATTTTTTAAAGTAACCACATTTCTTTGGCCAAATAAACTAGTCTTTTTGATCGCTCTGATCTTTACCTGTTCAGAAACATCTCTATTATTATGTTCTGGCAGCCATTTCTTTTTTTTTTTCCATCAAAAGCTTCTTTCCTTAAAATTGTTTAATGCCTGTTTGGATGTTTAAAAGAAATATTACTTGTAATTTTGATTTGCTCAAATTTGATTACTTTGTTTTCCTTTTATAGAGAAATGATTGGAGACAAGTGCTAATTTATTCATTATTTACTATACTTTAGGCCCAGAACAATGTTAGCCATTTCAAAATAATGATCTCATTATTCTGCAGGAATGTCCAAGAGGACATGGAATTATTTCTATGTCTGATAAGACAGTTGTGGCTCAATGATTGTCATGCAAAGCATCTGCAGAATATTGATTGTTGCTGTATTTTTATGGTTTTGCTTTATGTGTTTTGTTTGCTTGTTTGTTTGGTCACTTGGTTGGCTGGAAGTTAGGCCACCAGTTACTAGCTGTGGGATTTTTATCAAGTATTTATAATCTTGTGTGAATATAATGAGATACTACACAAACATGGGTTAGTACAGAGCCTGATAACAGTGAGAAATTTGGTGCCAGCGGTTCTTGTTATTAGCACATTTTGAACAATTTTCCTAATGTGGTGTCCTATTTGTATCCCACTAACTCATTCTACCTCACTGAAGAGTTTCATAGTTAAAATGGAAATAACAGGTGAACTAAAATTTTGTATATCCAAGCAACTGGGACACATGATATCTAGGTATATATTTAACAAAAGAATCAGGCAGGGGGCTTTCTTAAATCTGTGGTGTTTGTTGAATCAATGATACTTTATTCCATACATCAAATATATGTCTGATGAAGTTATATGACTGTGTGGCACTAGATATTTCATATCTCTTTTCTCCTGCCACCATATCTGTAAGAAGTACACAGATGAGTTTAAGGTGGAAAATACAGAGGTGACACTCACTTTAAATAAAACATTTCCTGTTTGCTTCTAAAAGAGTTCAGTGCATGGTTCACCCTGAGATATAATTCACTCAATAATTGTATCTTTAATTTATCAAAGCAAAAAAAAAAAAAACACCACAAAAATGTCATTGTAGATGTGTACTATGAATTTCTGCAATTAGCTTTTAGATAGAAATATTTGCATAGCTCATTACCACTTATTAATTCCTTTTTTTAAATAAAATATTACTAATGACAATGTTAGGATTGTGTTTTATTTTGGTAAGCATATATCACTGAAATGAAGTATTTTTCTCCTATTTCTTTTGAAAGGTTTCTGATTTAATTATTTTTGGCAAAGCTATGTTAGTTTTTGACACAACTTATTTTAAGTTTGTTGCTGAAAAGAAATATTTTATAAGTCTGCCCAAATACTAGCATGTCAGGAAAATAACTTTAAAAATGTACCTAATGTTAATCATTTATATTACAACTAGGTGGAGAAATCATACTGCAATTTTTAAAAATAGCTACTGAAATGATTTCAAGAAATCTTCTATTGGTCCCTAACTGTACAATTTGTCTTAAACTTATTTAAACCTGAGCTGTTTTGGGGACAAACTACACCTTGACAGGAGCTGTCAGTGTCCACCAGCATCTCAAAGCCTGCCAGCTGACATCAGGGAACCTTTCTCTCCATCACAGAGTTTGTCACTCTGGGCAATGTGAACATCCAGAAGGGGAGAAACTTATTTTTCTTGATGTTTAACAATTTAGTAGGTCCATCTTGGAGAAGAAATCAGATATTTCAAATTACTTAAGAAGCTTCCTGTCTGGTGTAGAGGGCCTTCTAAGACATCAGTCTGCTAGCTCTAGGGCAGAAAAATTCCTCTTTATCCTAAGGTGAGATAGAATCCTCTTAAGGACTCTTCATTTCTCTGTAGAAATGCTCACACTGCTTAATTTAACAGGGGTGCTGGGGACCATGCTTTGAGTCATTTCTCTGTCCCTTCCACTGAGGCTTCAGAGAATAGGGAGTTAATCCCCAGTCAGTCCTGAGTCTGATTTGAATCCATAAAGTTCCCAAGATACATGGTCTTCACATCCAGGATGAGTACTAAGTAAATGGTTGGGGTGAACCTACCTGTCCAGAGATCTGCTGAGACCCACTGTGAAGGTTCTGCAGGAGGCATGCTGAAGAAATTTACCTGTGTCTGATGTCCCTGAAGACCTGCACACGGGAATAAGCTTGTTTATGGATCCAGGCCCCACGCATGAAAACAGGAATTCCCAGATAAAGTTCTGGTTCCTCAGGGAGAGAAAGACCAATTATGCAAGTTTCTACACAGGAATTGCACCCAGAGAGTGAAAATGTAGGGCCAGCCTAGGCATTTGCTTAGATGATCCTATTGAGTAACAATCTCACGCAATGATTCCACCTTTTGGGTGTTTGTTTCTTTTGAATTGTCCCCTGTGGTGGTTGGGAAGTGTGGCTGCTGGCCCTGGGGTGGAGAAAATCCAACAATTAGAAGCCCAGGATTCTGGCTCCAGTGTTCCATTTTACTGTGAATGTTGGGAGTAGAACTGAAGGCAAAGCCTCCATTCTAGTCAAGAACAAGCCCTGGTGTATCTGTCATAATATTCAGATGACATAGAGCATAAATTCAAAATGGGCATGGTTGCAAGAATACTAAACATCAGTCATGTTAGAGGCTTTCAGAAGGTACCCATCAGGGGCGCCTGGGTGGCTCAGTGGGTTAAAGCCTCTGCCTTTGGCTCAGGTCATGGCCCCAGGGTCCTGGGATCAAGCCCTGCATTGGGCTCTCTGCTCAGTGGGGAGCCTGCTTTCACCTCTCTCTCTGCCTGACTCTCTGCCTACTTGTAATCTCTCTCTGTAAAATAAATAAATAAATTCTTAGGAAAAAAAAAAAAAAAAGGCACCCATCATGTGCCTGATCTTGTTGCTGGTTTTTTTTTTAATTAAAATTATTTAATGGAGAATACATTCTTCATATAATCTTGTGATCTTTCCTCAAGCATGTATAAATATGATTTAATATTCACAATATTTTTATATTACTCTTGTGCAAGATTTTCTAGTCTGTAAGTTTTTTAAGTAAAAAGGGCATGTCTAAATAGTTTGTATTAATGCCTTCTAAAAAAATACCCAGGAAAGAGTAGGTGTTCAAAAGATATTTTCTGATTTACTGACTGATGCAATGAATGATGAATAAGTGAATGAGTGAATATAATATCCATCTTAAAATTCTGAGATAAAGTATGAGGTTTTATTTTCAGCTCTGCCATCTATCATTAATGTGATTTTAACTTTGATACAGAAGCAATGATAGGGGCGCCTGTGTGGTTCAGTGGGTTAAAGCCTCTGCCTTTGGCTCAAGTCATCATCCCAAGGACCTGAAATCGAGCCCCAAATAGGGCTCTCTGCTCAGCAGGGAGCTTGCTTCCCCCTCTCTATCTGCTTGCCTCTCTGCCTTCTTGTGATCTGTCAAATAAAGAAATAATCTTAAAAAAATAAAAATAAAAACCCTGACAACTTGAGTATCATTCTGTAGAATATTCACTGCTTTAGGGCAGGACACACTGTTCCTTCTTCATCTTGGTGTTCCTAATATCTAACATAGGTGTAGCACATTCTAGGCTCTACCATTTTTGAAGTAACAGTCAAATTGTGGACCAGAAAGAGGAAATAACAAAGATATTGACACATCTTAAGTTACTCATGAGAATGAATTGAAATTCTTGAGGTCCTTTCTGAAGTCCAAGTATCCACAGGAAGGTTGTGCTGTTGCCTCCTCTGAAATGTCATTTGTAGGTTGTCTGTCATGTTACTGAAGTTAGTCTGTACCCTGGTTACTCAAAAGGAGTTCAACCCCTCATCAGCTCTTCTAACTTCTCTATTTAGTGTTCCCACAATGTCATATAAATTTTTTAAAAAAATATTACCTTTACACTTTCCATTATTATTGATGATTTATATTATAATTTGGTCTCTCATTTGAAACTTATTTATTGTACAGGATATATTTTTCCTTCCTAAGTTCTGAGTATGCTATATAATAAACTTACTTTGGTTAAGCAGATAAATTTGAAGAAAAGATATGACCATCCTGGATCAAAAATCATTTGATTTTTCAAAGCATTTGTAAGAAACACATACATGTCTACATACATATATATACACACACGTATAAATGTGTAGAAAATGATATTACAGGCACCATATTTCCATCCCCACCTTATGAATACTTTTGTTACATAACATTCATTATTTTAAGGTAATATATTTATTACATATAAATCGAATACGTACTAATTCTTTTTCCCCATTCCCGTTTCCTCCACCCTGTCTAGAGGCATTAACTGCAAATTATATACAAACTTTTTCCGGTTTTCCATATCTTTTCATTTATTTTTTATTTTGTAAAGAAAAAATAATGTGATCTACACTTTGAACAATATTTGACCAATATTAAGGCATAAAATACAGTAATAGTGATTATAAGCACAATGTTTTATAAAAAAAATCGCTATAACTCAATCATCTTGCATAACTAAAACTTTATATCTACTGTTTATCAACTATTTCCCTTTTCCCCTAGCCTCTAACAACCGCCATTCTATTCTTGGATTCTATGTGTTTATTTTTTATATCTCATACAGATGGCATTATGCTGTATTTGTTTCTTTGTGACTAGCTTATTTCATTTAGTATAATGTCAAGTTCATCCATATCATCTATACTGTCTTCTTCTTTTTTTTTTTCCCTAAGATTTTGTTTATCTATTTGACAGAGAGAGAGAGCATGAACAGGAGGGATGAGCAGAGAGAGAAGCAGGCGTCCAGTTAAACAAGGAGATGAAGTGGGGCTTATTCCCAGGACCCTGGAATCATGACCTGAGACAAAGGCAGATGCTTAACCAACTGAGCCACCCAGGCATCCCTATATGGTCTTCTTTAAAAAATTAAATGCATTTACTGTTATATTTTAGATACATAAATTATACATATTGTTATGAGTTATGTGGATTTAAAGTTTATATGAGGATTCATGTTATCTTATTTCGTAATTATAAATAAAAATTTGTAAATAAATCAAATAATTTGATTTATATGTATTCATGATTATAAATTTTGTCTACTATATGTAATAATTGTCTTTTAATTTTGCTTTGACATAATTTATTTTATAATGTTTTATATTTGGTGTACTCACATTAGTTTGTATTTGCAAACAACCAAACTTTAAAAAAATTAATCAATGATGAGAATTCTTCTCATTTTAAATGTTCTGAAAACATTAATGATGTAACTATGTGTTTTCCTAAGTTAAAACATATTTGTTTTTCATAATAAATATTACATAGGAATACAATTGACTTTACATAGTCACATTAGCCAGATTTTGATTTGTTTTTACCATAAAAATGCTTTTATTTTTTAATAAAGTTAAACCTCTTTTTATACTCTTTCATCTTTCTATTAATCCTGGCCCTGAACCTAACTTCTAGAGATAGATGAGTGTTTCAGTGGTATTCAACTGAGGAAGTTTTGTTTTCCAAAGAACATTTGGCATTCTTTTAGGTATTTTGATTGTTATAACTTGAAGAAGTGTGCTACTGGCATATCATGGTTAGAGTCCAGTGATCCTATTAATTATCCTAATGCTTTAGGTCTGCTCCCCACCCAACAAAGAATTGTCTACCCCAAAATATTAATAGGGCCAAAGATGGAAAACTAGGTAGGTGATAGATAGATGATAGATAGTGAGATACCTGAGCTAGTAGATAGATACATAGTTATGTGGATACATAGAGAAGAAAAAATTTAAAGCAATGATAAAAACTTTAGATTGAAAGGTAATTAAAACTTTTTTATTTGTTGTTATATACTGACAATTACATAATTATATTTACCAAATTTAAATCACATAATATAATATGTTAATTATGTCCAAAAAATTTAAAAACTGGAATGCCAATAATCAATGGAAACATCTATTTATTTATTTATTTATTCCTTTATTTATTTAAGAGTTTATTTATTTATTTATCAGAGAGTGAGAAAAAGAGAGAGAGGGCACAAATGGGCAGAACAGCAGGCAGAGGGAGAGGGAGAATCAGGCTTCCCCCTGAGCAGGGAGTCCAATGTGGGACTGGATCCCGGGATCCTGGGATCATGACCAGAGCTGAAGGCAGATGCTTAATAGACTGAGCCACCCTGGCGTCCCTATGGAAACACTGAAAATGACTATGGTAAAGCATGGTCCTGTGAGACCCCTTATGCCCTTATGTGGTAGGATGAAACAGTTAACACACTTGACTGATACACAATAGAGGCATGTAGGTAGGAAACTTTAACAGACTATAGTAGAGATTATTTGTCTTTGTATAGAGAACTCTCCCAGGAAATATACAGAGGTAGATAGAGCCACTGCTATGCTGACAGTGGTGGTATATACAAAGGAATACTTTGAGCAAATGATGTAAATTATCTTATTCTCTTTTCCCATAGGAGCAAAATCAATTTTTTTTTTTCTAGCATTGATGGGAAAGATAAATGAGAATTAAGTGCTTCAGTGTGTTTATGATACCTGGACATAGTTCTCAAAGACAATGCATAGTAGTGTTTTCTTGTGGGTGTTTGTTTTTGTTTTTTAAGTGGTGAAAGTATGTTGTCTGAAACAAATTATCTTCACACATGTACACACGTAAATTCTTTTTGTTCAATTTAACTTCTTTTCATGGTTCTGATGATAAAAATAGATCAAGTAGTGAGTTACCCAGGTAATTGTCCCCAATCCCTTCACCCCGCCTTGTTCCAACTCCATGACTAAAATTGGGCCATCCATGTGTTGTTCTTTTGGAGAACTTACTTCTATCTTCCTTAAAATATTTAATAAAAATTTACCTAAAACCAAACTATTTCTTCCTCCCCAGGTGCATTTTCTTTAGAACCGACATACACCAAGTTGCTTGTAACACAACAGGTATATATTGTACGACTGGAATCTCGGATAATACAAGGAAACTGGAAGAATCTGAGGTCATTGGAATTGGTTTTATGACAAAACTTCATAAAAATTCCCTTTGGATAAAGAGATCCTCTACTTTATAGAAAAATAATGTGTTTTAAAGTTGCTATATTATGTAACAGATTACTGGCAAAGTGAAACACACAGATAATTTTAAGAGATAGACATATACATATAGGTTTATAGATCCTGGGGTGTTATAACTCGTTCTGCACATTATGGCCACAAGGATCTCCTATATACTATGAGAATAACCTATAATATGCACAAACATAAATATAGTGAAATAAAAAATATATAAATATCTCTAATAAACTATCACTTAAAAATATCAGAATAGAATGAGGATGACAGGCTAAAGTAAAAGAATTAATGGATCAAAAAAGTTTATCAGTGCTTCTCTAGAAGGAGAAGGAAGGTAGGAAAGAAATAGAAAGGGAAGGAGAGAGGGAGAAAAACATTATGTTGAGATTATATTGAAACTACAGATCAGTCCAAAGGTATTTGACATTGTCACAATTTCTATTCCATGGACATATTTGGTTTCAATTTTCATTGATTTGTTTCTTTGAAATGCCTTTTTAAATTATATATATCTTACTGAAGACTTAGATATTTTTGTTAGATTTATTCATAAAGTAGGGTTTTTTATTGGTTTTATAGATGTTACCCTCCTTTCTTATTATTTTTAATAAATTATTAGTAGATGTTTCCTATGTAGTTAATCATAAAATTTACTTAAAAGTTTTTTTAATGGCAATATGTGTTTCTTATTTTTATACTTTGTATTCTTATTTTTATTTACACTTTTTATTTTTATTTTTATACTTCTTATTCTCTATCATGTCAAACCAGGTACAGTGTCTAATACACACTGAATATAACTGGTGAGACTGGGTCTCCTAGTCCTGGCCAATTTCAGAAGGAAAGTGTTCAGTGTTTTAGTTTTATATCACACGTTATCCATAGGTTCTTAAATGTAATAATATGTATTCCTTATTAGAAAATCATAGAAGTATTTTCACTGCCTTAAATATCTCTGTATCCAATTTTTTTTTATTGTCCCTCTCTGAAGAATTTTTATAGATATTGTTTACAAACCCTAGTTTCTTCTGTTCTGCTCAGCTGGGCAGTTTATTACAAATAGGTGTTGAATTTTATCATAAACGTATTTGCTTTCTTTTTTTTTCATATTTGCTTTCTTTTAACCTATAAGGATGTCACTTTCTGTGATTTAGGTAATGGGTTTTCAAATGGGAACTCAGCCTTGCATTCTTGCCTTTGAACAACACTCCTCTACTGTATCACAAATTCTAAACAAAATGGGTAACTTATATGAAATACCGAATGAGCACAGCTCAACCTCATATACTGGTGTTGATGAAGTTCTAGACTATAAGTGAGGTTCAGTTGGGTGAGGTCCAGAGCCAATGACCAAGAAAGAATTCTTGAGACATCTTTGGTGCAAAATGGTGTTTAATTAAGGCACGGGGGACAGGACCCGTGGGCAGGAAGAGCTCTGCTCTGGGTTTACCAGGGGTTATGTAGGATAGGGTTGGGGGAAGTAAGGAAAAGGGAGGTGACAACAGACTTTTATTTGCTAAAGGGGACCTACAAGCTACTGGATACCAGAGTCCTTGCCATTGCCAAGGTCGTTTTGCCATCTAGCAAGGTATTAACATTTAAGATGGGGGAGAGATTCCTAAAGAATGTCATATTTCCCACCCAGGAGTGGGGCTGGGGGAGGGTTGGAGGGTGTCACCTTTTGCTTTGTCCTCAGCCAGCCTTCTGTTCCCTCATCAGTGTGATGTCAGGAAAGCCTGGGCCCTTTCCCTTAAGATATGCATTCATTCTCCCACTTCCTTGGCCTTCTTTGCTTATTCCAAGTCCTGGACGAATTTTACTTTTCTTCAAGAAACTTCGTGGGTTTTAGCTCACATTTATATTCACAATACATCTCAATTAATGTTTGCATATGATGCAAACAGGGTTTATGTTTTACTTAATTCAACAAGGTCAGTTTGCTGAGAAGCTCTTCTTTCCCCATGACACTACAGCAGGACTTTTGTTTTAAGTCAGCTTGATGGGGTTTTGGAATATAAGGTCCAGCGCCGAGGATCAAGAAATAATTCTGGAGGAACCTTTGGTCCAAAATGATGGTTGATTAAAGCACAGGGACAGAACTGTTGGGCAGAAGGAGCTGCTGCCCGGAGTTGTGAGGAGTGACCAGTTGTGGCCAATTATGTACTACCAGGATGGGGGAGGTATGGAAAAAGGGAGGTCTCAAAAGAACTTTCGTGTTAAAGAAGAAAGTCCTTGCCATTGCCAAGTTAAGCAGGGTTGTTTATCCTTCTAGTAAGATATTAACATTAAGGTAGTTGGGAACTTCTTGGAGGAAAATTACACTCTGCCCCCTTCAAGTATCTGTCAAGGTTATAAGAGCATTTAGTTGTATCCCTTTCCTTTTGGAAGCTTGTTTATTGATAAAAATGCTTTGTTCTTGTAGATTGCTAAAATATTTATAAACTGAGGGAGACTCAGGTCTTGCAGAATTGTAATATCTAGGTTAACGATTTGTTTTTCCTTTAGGGCAGCCAGGAGTGGTTGAGGAATGTCACATGTATTCTATGGGAAAAGGGTTGTGGGGTGTCAGCTTCCCCTTCTCCTCAGTTCAGTTTGCCTTGTGTTCCCTCACCAAAGTGAAGTTACACATGTGAGTCTATTCGGGGGCTTTGTTTTTATATGCTTTATTGGCATCTCTATCCATATGTGCACGAATGCTATGTTTAAAAAGAAAACCTAGCTTTATGAAAGGAATTTATGCCCATTATTAAATTCTTATAGGATATTGCCCTGGCCAATTTAGATCTTTTGCATTTCCATATAAATTCAGATATCAACTTAAATATTTAAAAATACTATTGGGATTGATTATTACTGTGTTCAGTCTATAGGATAATTCAGAGAGAACTGACCTCACCACAGCATTTATTTCTTCCAGCCAATGGACATGATGTAATGCTACATCTATGTTTTCTTTAATAACTCAGTAATATCTTTGTGGTTTCTAGCAATAAATTCATGCAAATTATTTGTTAAAATTTCCCTGAATTTCCTCCCAGCTATAATATGGATTTTTTTCTGGTGTTATTCATGTTTAAAATTTTATTTTTACCCATGTTTTGCTAGTATATGGCAAAATAATTGATCTTTTATATGGAAATCCCATTTGTACTAAGCTTAGAAACTTCATTATTTTTAATATTTCAGCCTTAAGATTCTTTTGAATTTTTAAGGTACCCAATTATGCCATTTAAAATTATACTTTTATTTATGCTTTCCTAAGCATGCACATATTCACATATGATAATTTCACAGAATACTGCCCATCCCATGCAAGCAACAGTACAATGCTAAAACAGTGTTAGTATGCTTTGCATAATACATCATTTATTGAATTTCATTTATTTTTTTAAAGCTTTTTATTTATTCATTTGAGAGAGAGAGCAAGAGAGCAAGAGCAAGTGAGAGCAGGAGGGAGGGTCACAGGAAGAAGAAGTGGACTCCCTGCTGAGCAGGGTGCTGGGGGCATGGGGCTCCACCCCAGAACTCCAGGCTAGATCCCAGGACCTTGGGATCATGCCAGAGCCAAAGGCAAATACTTAAGCAACTCAGCCACCCAGGTGCCCCTATATTTGTAAACAGTCTCCACTACCTATGAATGGTGTTTCTCACCTCTTTGTTCCTCAAGCTATAGATAAAGAGATTCAGCATGGGTATGACTAAAATGCAAAATAAGAAGACTATTTTACCAGTATATAAGGAATCACTAGATTTGGGCTGCACATGCATAAAGAATAGAGTGCCTTACAATATGGCTATCACCGTCAGGTGACATTGACAGGTGGAAAAAGGCTTGTGTCTGTCCTCTGCAGAGTTCATTTTGAGGAAGGCAACAGGGATCTGCATGTAAGACACAAGGACTATCAGAAGAAATGACACCAAGTTTTTAAAGCTAAAAAGATCAGAATTGTCAATTGAATTTCATGTGTGCCTAGTAGAGCAAAATGATCAATGGTAGACCATCACAGCTGAAAATGCCCTAATGATATTTTGGCTCCCAAATAATGAAAGTAAATTTTTATGATGGACAGCAAAGCTCTGCCTCCCTCTTGCTACCTGATGCAGCTTTTTACACTGAATTAAATGACAATGAGTATATTCTGCAATGAAAAATCAATAAAATACACATTTAAATACATGTACTTAAATATCTATGTAATTTTCAAGGAGGAATAAAGAGAGTTTCAAAAAAAGCTGTTAAAGAAGTGGAAAAGACACCTTAATTTTAGGCAAAATACATGTTACTGTATACATGTATATATGTATACTGTATACATGTTTATAATTTTGCAATAATTCTTCTTTGACTAAGTTTGTATTTGTACATCTTTTAAGCTTAGTTCCAATCTCCATTAGATGTGCATTTAGTCATTCAAGGGACAATCTGATGGCATTCCAGAAACTTCCAAGTCTTGTAGGTAAGGAAGCAGGGCAGTCCTCTTATTAATCAGGCTTTAGGGTGTGATGGAGACATTAGGTAGTGATACCAATGTTGTAATCGTTTGTTTCCGCATCACCTCCAACTAAAGTGGTGATTTGCAAAGGACATTGATGCATTTGGGAAACACAAGGCATATTTGAAACAGAGAAATTGTGTTGTACCTGAGTTTTCACATCCGAGAGATCACCAAGGAGCCAACAGCGATGCAATCACATGAGGGTTCATTTAACAAGCTTAAGCTTGGGCCCAAGTATACCCGACACAGTGGAGTAGGGACTTGGACCCCAAACCAGATTATAGTCAGAGTTTTTAAAGGCAGAGTAGGGGTGGACTCAGAGGTAGGTGAGGACAAAGGGGATTAGGAATAATGTAAATCTCTAAGGAATTTTGGAAACAAGGTCTCCAGGACCTTGAGGGGCTAGCTATTGTTGGGAGAAAGGTTATTTATTACCACTAATAAAAATCTTCTCGTGAGACCCTTTAGATGTATATCAATGGGTCATATGCTTGGGAATGATTGCTGACACCATCTTGGAGGTTTAGAGATAAAGTTTCCTAAAGGAATTATTACAGTAGACTTACAGGATCCTGGTTGGACCTGATGGAGTAGGGGGTCAGTCAGGCTAGGATTGTCCTTAGCAAAACCTCAAGGTGAGAGCAGTTAAGTCCCCTGGGGAGATCCATTCTGTCTGTTTCAAGGGCTTGTCAGTAGGTAAAGAATTTTAATGATTTTCTCCTGCCTCTGTTTCCCACATCATTCCTCCCTTAACAATTTTGATCCTTAAATCTTTAAGATTGTTGAAGGTAGAAGGTCTCATCTTCTGTAACTTCTTCCTGCTAAACAGGGGCATAGAGTTGTCCCTACCTACTCGGGTCAACACTGGTCAGTTGGAGAATGTATAAGAGAGTTATGAAAGACAGAGGCAGCTGAGTCCAGGGGAGACTGCTCAGGTGAACTTCCCAAGTGGAAAGGATCATCTGTGGAAGTCATGACAGCGAAGGAGTTGAAGTCGGGTGAGGAGACATGGGAGAAAATAGCAAAAGATGATTAGTGTGACAAAAAGAAAATGAAGCTCAAATAAGGTTTTTTTGCTATGAGACAAAAAGCCCTTTTCCAGTCCAAGGGTTTAAATCAATCATTAAAGGAGAGAGGGACCTTTTAAAGTGCTAACCTGAGTAGGTCAGAACCCAAGAAATATTTTGTGATAATCTGGAACATCAAGATGGCTGCACTTTATGTCAGGGCTAGACTCAAGGTGGGTACAGCCTTGTTTTTCTTGCCTCCACATTATAAACATCCTGAGATGATCCTTTTACTTGAGAAGTAGTTAGAAAACATTATGGAAATCTATTGTTCTTGAGGTTAAAAATTCAGAAAAACATCCAATTAAATATAATTGACATTCTGTAAGGTCTAAATGACCTTAATTAAGGTCATCCAATTAAATATATATATGTATATATATAATATTTGACATTCTGTAAGGTCTAGATGAAAGAAAATAATCAGAAACACTTAATGTCTTGGGTGAGAATTTTCTTAACAAAACTCCCTTGTCAGGGATTGCCTTATTATTATTATTATTATTATTATTATTATTCAGAGTATAAGCTTGCTGCATCATAGTAAATAAATTTTAATAAAGATCTTTACAACCTATATTCACCCAGAAACTTGGTATCAAAACAGATAATTAAATAGATGGCTAAATCACCACGGGGGTATCAGATGCTATCTCTGGAGAGTCAGTGGTCTGAGTGAGGCACAGAGACAGATGCAGTCCTCTCCCTGCTGAGGGGTATCTCCCATGTGTTCCCATGCATTCCTGACACAAACCAGTGAAAAGGATTTACTGACATCTTTCTTCCTTTTTGAGGTTCTCTCTGAAGAAAAAGAATACAAGTTAATTAAGCCTAAAGTTTTCAAATGATGCTGTGGTATATCTGGTAATTATACAAGACATCATTATATTCCCCTAAAAATAAAGTTCCGTTAGATACCTTTCCACACAGTGTCTCCTGCTCAAGTCTTTCTACTCAGAGATCTGGAATAAAAAAACAGTGTAACTGTAGGAAAGGCATTTTCATTATTCTCATAATGCTTGATTATCTCCTTTTATTACAGTGGCTTTTTAGGACTTTATGTCTGGGGACATAATGGTGTTTAAATGATGCATCATGGAAAATACAAAACTAATAATAATATATATATATATGCAGCTGTTTCTCCCCATTTATGGAGTTTTAAACTTATTATTAAAGCATAATACACATATTAAAAATGCATACATCATACATTTTTACACCTCAAACACAACTATGTAATTAGAATATAGATTAAACAGCTATGACAATAACAAAAATAAAACATTATCAGGACACCAGAAGAATCCTTCATGCTTCTATCTCACACACACACACACACACACACACACACACAAACACACACACAGATATGCATGTACATGGATAACTCCTACACTGCTTTCTAATAGCATAAATTGTTTTCACCTATTTTTTGTTACTTCATATAAAGAAATACTGTAGATGTTATTTTTTGTCTGGCTTCTTTCAGTTATTATGTTGTTATAGGTAGCTCTAGAATTCTCATTCTTATGTCTGTGTACAATGTCATTTTGTGAATATACCACTAATTAGTTATTCATTGTGTTAACATCAAATGTTAGAATTGATTTGAATTTGTAGGTTTTGTGATTGGTGGTATTATAAACATTCCATTCCATCTGACATTTGGATGAACATATAACTTTTACATTTTGGGGTTTTTAAAAAATAATAAAACTTGGATTTTTGTCATGTATTTATGAAAGAGAATCATTTATAATTTATTTTTAAATGTCCTAATATATATAAACATTTCCTGAAAATGGTAATTAAAGACAGATCATTCCATATCCTTCACAACCACAGGAATATTTAATCTAGATTGGCTTAATCTTGAATGTATTTCTGTTGGGTATATTCATTGTTGAATGAAATAAAGAACATTTTTGTGTGTTTAATGGCCATTTAGGTATTTTTTTTGAAACATGATTGTTAGCATCTTTTGTCATCTTTGCATTGTATTTCATGTCAACTATTAATAGATTTTCAAGAGTTACCTTTATATTTTGCACATGAATCCCTTTCAGCTCTCTGTCTGATTCTGTAGGTCTGATAAAGGCATCCTCTCCCAATATGAAAGTTTCCTTTCCACAGTATTAATTTTGATAAGCAGAATTTCCATATAAAACTCAATCATTTTAAATCTTAGACACCTGTTGTTTTGTGTGTTCTGTTTAAAATGTTGTACATATTTCTATATCACAAAGATGTCCCACTATGATCTCCTTTCAAATGTTTGTTGTTTTTCACTTATAGATTGTTAATCCAAGTAGAATTGATTTTGTATAGGTCCTGGGTATGTGTCCAGATTCTTCTTCTTTTTTTTTTTTTCCTCAAAATAGTATATTAATTACCTAATAGCATTTATTGTAAAGATCATTCTTTCTTTTTTCAGGAAATATTGATGACAATATATATGTGGATCTCTTTCTGAAGTCACCATTCTATTCCATTGATCAATTAGTCTGATTTCTGGAAAATGGTTTCCTTCTTTTTTTTTTTATTGGAGTGCAGTTGACACACAATGTTACATTAGTTTCAGATGCACAACATAATGAATCAATATATTTATAGTTTATGTTATGCTCAATGCAAGTGTAGCTGCCACCTGCCACCATTCAATGCTATTAAAATACAATCAGCTATATTTCCTACTCTGTGGCTTTTGTTCCTTTAACTCACTCATTCCAAAACTGGAAGTCTGTATCTTCCACTCCTCCTCACCCATTTTTTCTCATTTCTGTACTCCCCTCCCCTCTGGCAACCATTAGTTTGTTCTCAGTATTCATGGGTTCATTTCTGCTTTTTGTTTAATTGTTTCATTTTCTATATTCCATATATAAGTGAATTCATGTAGTATTTGTATTTCTTTGTTTCACTTTCCATAATACGATCTATGTCATCCATATTGTCACAAATGGCAAGAACTCATTCTTTTATATAGTTGAGTAATACTTCACACATATATATGTAGATATATATATTCTACATTTTTAAAAATATTTTTATTTATTTGACAGAGAGAGAGAGACCACAAGTAGGCAGAGAGGCAGACAGAGAGACAGTAGGAAGAAGGCTCCCTGCTGAACAGAGAGCCTGATGTGAGGTTTGATCCCAGGACCTTGAGATCATGACCTGACCCAAAGGCAGAGGCTTAACCCACAGAATCACCCAGGCGCCCCTATATTCCGCATTTTTATCCATTCTTCTATCAGTGGCTATTTAGGCTGCTTCTCTATCTAGGCTACTGTAAATAATCTTTCAAGGAACATAAAGGTGCATATATCTTTTTGAATTCATATTTTCATGTTCTGTGGGAAAATACCCAGTAGTGAAATTACTGGATCATATGGTATTTCTATCTTTAATTTTTAAAGGAAACTCCATACTGTTTCAACAGTGGTTATGCCACTTGCAGCAATGTTTTCTTAAGTACTATAGCTTTGTAATAGGTCATGAAATCTGGTGGTGTAACTTTTGCAAATTTATACTTTCTCCAAGACTGTTTTTAACTTTTTGGGATTTCGCCTTTCCTACTAGATTTTACAATCAACTTCCATCATCCTGAAAGACAGAAAAACAAAGAAGGAATGAAGAAAGGAAGAATTATTTACAAAAAAAATTAAGAAAATTTAAAAAATAATTTTAAAAACAATCTAGGTTTATTAAAGGATTGCTATCTGTTTTAGAATATGTCTGTGTTCTTTCTTCTAAGATATTCTGGATCCTTTTGTATGGTATATGCCACAGTATGTCTTCCTTTATATCAGCAATGTTTTGATAGTTTCTAAGACGAAAATCATGCAAATCCTTCATTACAATTTTCCCTAAGTATTATACAGTTTTTATTTCCAGTATAATAGATAGCTTAATATTAAATTTTTGCCTGGCTTTTGCTAGCATATAGGAAAAACAAACAAACAAACAAACAACACTGATCTTTCATATGCTGAACTTACCTACACCAATCTTACAAAAGCCACTTACTCTTTTTAATGGTTCAGCATGAAGAGTTGTTTTGAATTTTTAATGTACACAATTAGGCCTTCTGAAAATCACCACACTTCTATTTCTGCCTTCCCAAGTATATACAGGTATACAAATTATCACTTACAAGAATCTGAGCTGCCAATCCACAAGTAGATAAAATTAAAGTATTATTAAGGCAGAAATTCTTGATTAATCATTGATGTGTATATTCCCTCCATAAAAAAGCAGTAAGCACCATCTTCCCTATGCCATATGTCAGTGGGATGGGCATATTTATTTAATATTAAATACAAAATGTCTTTTAAAAAATATTATCTAAGCAGAGATGTATTTTAAACAAAATAAAACTTGTCTTTGATTGTCACCCAAGTACTTGGCAATGTGAGAGTTAGTCTCTTACTGAAGCATTTACTCTTACTCTTTCCTCTTACTCTTTACCTCTTACTGAAACCAAAGTTGATAGCAGAAGGATGATCACTGCTGAAACACCTATAAGTTGAAAACAGGAAAAAATATTCCTAGTTTTCTATGACTCTTACACATTACTGCTTCCTAAGCCCTGTGACATAGAGACAGTAGTCTATAACTTAATTTATTATTTACATAGACTTTAGTGAATTCTATATAAGTAGTTTGTGCCACTTTTTCCATATCCTATGCAGGGCACATTTTACCTCTTTGTTCCTCAAGCTGTAGATCATGGGATTCAGCATAGGTATAATCAAAGTGTAAAATACAGAGGCAATTTTATCTGTATCAAAGGAATGATTGGATTGGGGCTGCAGATACATGAAGAATAGAGTGGTGTATAATACAAGAGCCACTGTCAGGTGAGATCCACAGGTGGAGAAGGTCTTGTGCCTGCCCTCTGCAGAGTTCATCCTAACAATGGCCATTAGGATGAGGATGTAGGACACAAGAACTATCAGAAGAGATGAAGCCAAATTAAATGCTGAAAAGATCAGTATTATCAACTCAATATCACGTGAGCTTGAGCAAAGCAAAGTTAACAAGGGAAGACTATCACAGTAAAAATGTCTAATGACATTATGGCCACAGAAGGATGATGTGAAAATCTTTTCGGTGACTATCACAGAAAGAAAAGCACTGTAGACATAAGGGATGATTACCAGCACCCAGCACACCCTTTGTGACATAGCAATTGTGTAGAGCAGAGGATTACAGATGGCCACATAGCGGTCATAGGCCATTGCTGACAGAATGAAAAGCTCACTGATGATGAACAAGATGAAGAAAGACAGCTGTATAGCACACCAATTGTAGGGGATTGTATTTTGGTTAGTTACAAAATTTACCAGCATTTTGGGTCCCACAGCAGTTGAATAACCAAGATCAATGAAAGCCAGGTGTCTGAGGAAGAAGTACATGGGTGTTTGGAGCCTGGAATCCATGTTGCTAAGGATGATCATGCCCAGGTTGCCCACCACGGAGACGGTGTAGATGATGAGGAAGAGCCCAAAGAAGGGAGCCTGCAGCTCTGGACGGTCCGTGATTCCCATTAGGATGAATTCTGTTATCACTGTTAGATTTTGTTTGTTCATCCAGGCTGTTAAGGAGAATTGCTGTGGGAACAACCATCACAAGAGTCATTGGGTTTCAGGAGACAACGTCTGTTGACATTTTAGGAGCCAAAGCCATTGTGGTTAAGATAAATACAATTTTTTAGATGGGTTAATTTAAAATAAGACTCACCTCCATCACTGAACATGGAAGTAATAGTATTCCCATTCCACTACCCATTTTTAATGCATGCTTGTTCCACTATGCTTTTATGAGTTTAAATATTATTTAATGATTTTTTATGATGATGCACAATTTAGCTACTATGCAGACATTTCCAACATGCCCACTCTAATGTACATAAACAAATGTTATTTTTTCTATGAGAATGTATCTGAGTATTTAGCACTTTGTTATGGAATTTTTCAGTTTTTGATCTGTGATATGTTGTACACCAGTAAGGCCTGCTTCGACAAGTTATTCAATATGGAAAAGAAGAATTATCTAACATTCCTACCTTTGCTTTGACCTTAGCACTAATATCTCTGAAATGAAACGTTTAATTGTGTGGTTGTATTTTCTAGCACATCTTAAGACAAGTAAAAATTATTAGAATGTATTTACTCATATACCACCTAAAATCATCCAGTAAACTCTATAAATACACTTAAGCAAGAAAGAGAACTATCACTCTAAATTAAGGGATCCTATTTCAAATGTTTTAGGTGCTGGCAAATAATACTGCATGAAGTACATGAATGAAAGAGTAATAGGGAGTGAAGAGAAGGAGATATGGCGTGATTCATTGTAAGTACTTAATTTTATTCATTTAAATGACAAGCAAGGCAAATGATTATGTGGTCTAAATAAAGCCCACTGGATACAGCACAGAGACAAATGGAGTACATTTACTATATTTTACTTTTATTATTATTCTTAACACTTTGTGTCAATCAAGTCTACATAAATGTTCTGTGTCAATACATTTTATTTCAGGTTTGCACCTTATAGATCTCTACTTTTCTAACTCCTTTCTCCTTCAGATTGTTTTTAAACACAGGTGCTTCCAAACTTTCATAGAAAATAAAAATCAGGGATGCCTGTGGCTCCGTTGGTTAAACAGCTGCTTTTACTCAGGTCATGATCCTAGGGTCCTGGGATCAAGTCCCACATCAGGCTCCTTGCTCAGCAGGAAGCTTGCTTCTCCCTCTGCCTGCTGCTTCCCTTGCTTGTGCTCTCTCTCTGACAAATAAATAAATAAAATCTTTTAAAAAAGCACTCATATTATTTTACTAACTACTCCAGATTGAAAAAATGTGAACCCCACTGCAACTCATCCTTAGAAGATAAAATCATGATTTAAAAAAGAAAGATACAATAATAAAAGAGACACAGAACAATTTCAGGCTTATAAGTTCATTATATATAGATATAGATGATATAGATATAGATATAGATATATATCTGCTTTTTCTCATATATATACCATAAACAATATTAAAATGTCATTGATATTAAATTTAATAGAATATAAGAACTACAGGACAGTTGTTTAAGCTGTGTTGATCACTTATTTGTCTGGGTGGTTTAATTTTGGAAAATTATAATTAGAATTCATATTACCACAATGAGTTAGAAACACAGTTGAGCATTTGAATAGATGAAGAATTAATACTAATTAGAATGGACAAAAGCAATAAAAATTAAGACTAAAAGGGAAATGCCATAGTGATAGAATATCTAATAAAAACTACACTGTACCTACTCTTAAAAAGTAAAAGTTAACAATTTTGAGGGAAATATTATAGAAATCCTAAACAAACTGGCAGAAATACTATGTTCCCAAATACTACATTTAGTGTTATAAAAATGTCAATTTGCTAAAATTAGTCATATTTGTACAATGCTTTTATGATCAAAATCTCACTAAGAGAATGTGTAGAAGGTGACAGTGATTAAAAATGTATCTTAAAAAAATGAAAATTATAGGGTGCCTGTGCAGCGTTCTTCTGACACTCTGGAGTTCTTCTGAAACTCAATGGAGTAAATATTTATGTGGCCCTCTTCACACCAGTCCTGCCCAAGCACTGCCTGGAAAGAAACCAGGAAAGTGAGCATCAAACCTGACTCCTATCAGATGGAAGCAGAAACTCCAGAGCTGTACTAGGACCTGGGGGATGGGCATGGAGTCCAAGGATGTCCTCTTATGCAAATGAGAACACTCAACCTCAACTCAATATTCTATAACATTTTGTAAATAGCCTCAACTGAGATAAACAGGTTGGTCATATTGAGAATGTTGTACATGTATTAAAAGGAGGGAGAAAGACAGAGAAGGAAGGAAGAGGAGGATTCTAAGTTGAGCTTGCAAAAATGCTTACTCCCACTTCACGATGTTTATTGTCTAAAATCTCAACGTAAATGTAGAAATAATAACAAATCGAAACGAGGTCCCTTACCACCTTCAAAGAATATACTCATAGTGGCAAACATATATCATTACTCCAGAAAACCTAGTTATGAAGAGAGATGATTTACATGCATGATGTACTGTACTGAGTCTGGCTTTGGTGACTATACTCATATCGGTCATTTCAGTGGAAGACAGGGATCCAAAATCATCATTGCAGCTGATGTAGTAATCAATATAATCAATGCCATCTATTCACCTTAAGTGAAGACGGTCTTCTTGTTCCTCTGTGTGATTATTAGACCTGAATGCTGTCAGAGAATTTATGAACATCTTCTCCCTTTGAGACACTCCCCTGAGAGCGTGAATGCAATTCTTGGTTATTCCCAAGCATCCGAGAGCAAGAAATGATACCACTGGTCTTTGTTAATTATTCAGAGTAACTGATTTCCCAATTTGGAAATACACACACACACACACACACACATATAATACTATGTATCAGAGAAATGATCTACTTATATCCAGATATTTGGGTGAATACAATGAAAATAACTTTAAAAAAAGTTGAAAATATATATATATATATACACACACACATATCTGTATACATATATATACATATCTGTATGTATATATATATATACATATCTGTACATACAGATATGTATATGTATATCTTTAAAAAGTTGAATGTATATGTACACATGTATATATATACATATACACATATGTATATATGTGTATATAATTTTTTAGGTTATTTTAAGTAAATTATTAAGTTATTTTAAGTTATATATGTATATATACATATATATTTTCAACTTTTTTTAAGTTATTTTCATTGTATTCACTCAAATATTTGGATCTAAGTAGATCATTTCTCTGATACATAGTATAATCATCTGTGAATTACATAAAATTTCAGTGTTTTCCACAATGACCTCTTCCATATTTTAAATCTAAGAATAAAGACAAAAAACCTATTACACATGACCTACAGTGTGTTAAAAATTCAGGAATATTTTCACTAACTGTCATAAAATATCCTCAAGAAACCAATTATTTTCAAATACATATTTTCATTAACTGCAAAAAAAAGTTAAGAAGGAATAAAAATTATGGATATGTGTATATTGTTAGTTTGCTTTCTTTTCTTTTACTTAAGGGAGTAAACTGAGTACATGAACCCTAACACAACATCCCATGTGCCTGCTCATCATAATTCTGCACATGTAGCTCCTCCACAAAAGTTGATAAAAGTTCTTAAAAAGAATTACAGCTTTATAAAGTGAGCATAATGTATGCTTTGAAGTGCACACACAGGGTGTTATATAACTAATTCTACTCCAAGATTCTCCCTCAACTACATGTTTTTGAATTTTATTTTTTACTTATACATCAATGTTTTGCTGGTCTCTGTTTAATAAAATTGCCATAATCTGTCTCTGACCCCATGTACTATAGGTTTGCTGCCATAGTAACAGGCATTTAATTAGTTCCCAGCTTGTGACTTCTACATGCATCACTACAGTTAATGACTTGTGCATGCGGTCCCCACTGACCCATGTATGAATACGTCATAATATCTCCTGGGGCCCTGCTTTGGGATAAAATGAGCACATTCTTTTATTTACACAAGGATGGATCTATTCCAAGATCTCTTTTATCCACATACATTCCACCATTAGTACATACCATTTAATACTCTGGACATCACACTTATGAATATATATTGCTTGAAGGAATGGTAAAATTTGCAGCAAATAAATAGATATACTTTATAGAGCTAATATTGTTTTCTTTGATTTAATACACTATTTTTTTTTAAAGGAACCCAAATATTCATCTCAATTTGAAATGGAAAAATGCACTACGTATAACCCAAGTCAACAAAGAAGTTCAGAAATAATAATAGGGATAGATACACATTAGTTTTTTTTTTTTAAGATTTTATTTATTTATTTGATAGACAGAGATCACAAAGAAGCAGGCAGAGAGAGAGGAGGAAGCAGGCTCCCCGCTGAGCAGAGATCCCAATGTGGGGCTTGATCCCAGGACCCTGGAATCATGACCTGAGCCAAAGGCAGAGGCTTTAACCCACTGAGCCACCCAGGCTCCCCAGATACACACTAATTTTAACATAACATGACTATTTGAATGTCTGTGGCGGTGATAATGCAGATGAAGTAGTTGTTGGAGTGACCAAACATTGACACACACCTGGACATATACCTTCTAGCAGAGTGGGTGGGAGGAGACTTCCAGATTCTGTTTTTCCTCCTGGACATGTGCTTAGCTAATTTCTCATCCTCCTGGTGGGTGTGGAGAAGTTGCTGAGCTGTAGCCTCCTGGAGGGACAGCCCCTCCTTGTGGGCAGCCAATCTCCAGCCCTAGTTGTGTGCTAGTCCTGAGTGTCTCCCACAGTGCCTTTCTCTTTCAAAGTTTGTAATTCCATATGGTTTGATGAAATTCAGATAGAGTCAATTATCATATGGTTTCACTTATTTGTGGAGCATAACAAAAAGCATGGAGGACATGGGGAGTTAGTGAGGAGAAGTGGGTTGGGGTAAATTGGAAGGGAAGGTGAATCATGAGAGACTATGGACTCTGAAAAACAATCTGAGGGGTTTGAAGGGGCAGGGGGGGTGGGAGGTTGGGGTACCAGGTTGTGGGTATTATAGAGGGCACAGATTGCATGGAGCACTGGGTGTGGTGCAAAAATAATGAATACTGTTTTTCTGAAAATAAATTAATTAATTAAAAAAATTCTGAAAAATTGTGAGAGAAGAAGCAAACAAAAAGAAAAGCGATTACAGTATAAAGGAAGATGTCATAGATCATAGAAGATGTTAGCTTGCACCCTATTGACTATCCATTGGTCTGAAGGCAATATTTTGAGTAAACATACCTTAATATGGAAGTTTTTTACTTAAGTATTTAATAAGGGTTTTAAATTTATATATAATCTGAGTACATGTCTTAAATTAATCACTTTGTGATTGGGTAAACATTAATTTCTATCATTCAATAATCTATTAGTTCTTTGAAATATGAATTTGAGTGTTTGTTTTTTTTTTAAATCATTCCCTTTTCTGACACCTATAGCTCAAATTATGTTTGTGACTTGGCGTTAAGAAGTAGATATTTTGATATTTACATTTTAGTTAACCCAAGTCATGTACATTTTGTGAGGTGAGGTAAGAGTTTGTATCAAAGATTGATGACAAATTTTTGGTAACAAAATTTTTCCAACCTAGTTGACGGTTGTTGTTTGTACAAGTACTTTTATGTACTGAAAGAGTCAAAACCAATTCTGGACAGGTGTGTAGAACAGGGAGTGACAACTGGTGGCATTATTTATTGCATGGTCTTAGGCTTTATAAGTAATAGTTCTGTTTAATAAAAGGAAAACATTTCTGTAGCTTTTAACTGAGACAGAAAAGTAAGGAGGGACAGAGAGAATGGGTAAGAGAAATGCACCAGTATTAGGTTAAGATCCAATATATATGAGGGATAAAAGAAGTACAGTGGAGAATTATTTTGTGGTAGAGCAGTTAGTTTCTCTAAGCAGAAGGAGACCTGACCTAGCATAGAAACCTCTATTTTGTCTCCTGCCACCTGTATCTGCAATGATTTTTACTTCTTTTTTGAATGGTTTCTTGGAAAAATTTTTTTTTTCCTTTCCATGGAGGTAGCTTGTAGAAATAGCCATTTGGAAAGCAGAGATGATAGATGTGCCATATGGCATGTAGACATCTGATGAAGTCTTACGGACTTGCAGGGAGATGGTATTTGCAACTGAAACCATACTTAGGTAGACTTTAAGGCGCGGGGCATGGGAAGCAATCCCTACACCAATGGATGAAAGATTACTCCAGACTTTGCTGTGAAAGTGAGGAAAAAGCAAGGGGCTTAACGTTCAGAGATGAAGACCCTTTGCTCTTCTTTGCTGTCACCTTTATTTGTGCTTTGGGATATTCGGAAGTTTTTATTACTCTCTTGAGCAAAGTGATGTGTGACAAGAAGTGTTAAAGAAAATAGAAGAGTTTGATTACTGGAAAGTTACAATGTGCTGATCAGCATGTTCTGGGACTTCTGCAAAACATAACTTTAGGGGACAATGCACACATCTCTTAGTCCACAGGACAGCTGTTTGCGCTAATAAAGCTTCGGGGAAGCTTTCACCTGGCAAAGTGGTCTCCCAGGCCTCAGCATTCCAAAGGCCAATGCCATTCTCTGGAACCTTCCATTGCCCCCAGTAGCCTCCTTGTTACATTTTAGCAAGCCAGTTATTATGGATGATTTCATGCTCTACATTAATCCCAACATTAAGGGATAAGAAAATCTCCATTGGAAGCCCAAGTGTGTATAAGTGATATGTGAGCCCATATATATTGTATGCATATCATTTGGAAACTTTAATCAAATACTTTCTACTTATCCTTCAAAAGGACTATGTGTATAGATTGTTTAGGACAAATCTTGTAGCTAATGTAGAGAGAGTAACTAGTGTATACTTTTGTGACACTACTCCACTGAGTACTAGTCAATGAGACATGAAAACTTTGGATTGCCCAGTTTCATAAAATATGCCAATATGGATATAGATATTTGAGGCAGAAATGGGTTCTCTACCCTAGCAAAGATTCCCAGAACTGTAAACATGGTGCCTTCCACATGAAGAGATTTGCTGGTTAAGGACCTCCAGATGGGAGGCTATCCTGTACTCTTCTGGGTGGGACCAATATAATCCCAAGAAGGAGAGAGAGGCAACCGAGACCAAGTCAGAAGGACATGTGAAAATGCAAACAGAGGTCAGAGTAGCAGGGTCACTGCTTAGAAGGGATTGCCAAGCAAAGGATGAGAGTTGCCTCTAGAAGCTGGAAGAGGAAAAGAAACGGATTCTTCCATGGCAGTCCAGAAAAGAACATAGTGGGCTGACATCTTGATTGTAGCCCAGTGAGACTCATTTTGAGCTTCACAACTCCAGAACTATGGGATAAGTTCTGTTATATCAAGCCACTGAGTCATTGGTGATTTGTTATAGTGGCCCTGGGAAACTAAAACACGTGACAACATCATTATTTGTAGAAAATACTTATATGTATTTGTGCCAATACCATGCTGTCTTGATGATCACAGTAATATAGCCTGAAGTCAGGCATTGTGATGCCCCCAGCTTTGGTTTTCTTTTTCAGCATTCCCTTGGCGATTCGGGGTCTTTTCTGGTTCCATACAAATTTTAGGATTGTTTGTTCCAGCTCTGTGAACAATGTTGAAAGTGTTTTGATAAGGATTCATTTGAAAGTGTAGCTTGCTCTGGCAGCATTGACATTTTCACAGTATTCTAATCCATGAGCATGGAATGTTTTTCCATCTCTTTGTGTCTTCCTCAATTTCTTTCATAAGTGTTCTGTAGTTTTTAGAGTAAAGATCCTTTACCTTTTTGGTTATGTTTATTCCTAGGTATCTTATGGTTTTTGGTGCTATTGTAAATGGAATTGATTCCTTAATTTTGCTTTTTCAGTTACATTGTTAGGGCATAAAAATGCAACTGATTTCACCATGTTACTGAATTGCTGTAGGAGTTCTAATAATTTTGGGGTGGAGTCTTTTGGGTTTTCCATATAAAGTATCATGTAATCGTGAAGAGAGAGTTTGACTGAGTTGCATGGGTGCTTGAAAGAGCTGGGAAAACTGCACAGAGAAATCAGTGTCTTTTGACAATAAAACCACTAATACGTGTTTTTGTTAAGATTGTACATAAAACAGATCAAAACACATTATGTTATTTTCAACTTTTCAAGATTCGTTGCATTTTTCCAAGTAGTGTTGAGTTCATTTTGAATATTTTTATGAATCTAATTGTTGTAAATTTATGTTATATAAATGATGGTGATAGACTTATTGATATTTGTATATGCTTATTTTTGCTTATCATTTAAAAAAATTAAGCTTTTGTGCTTAAAACAAATAAAAAAAGTTTCATGGGGTTTATTTTATGGTATGAGGTCTTTTATTTATTTAAATTTCTTTTCAGCATAACAGAATTCATTGTTTTTGCACCACACCCAGTGCTCCATGAAGTACTTGCCCTCCTTAATAACCACCACCTGTATGAGTTCTTTTAAATAAAATCCTAGGATGTGAAAAAAAAAGAAAAAGAAACTACTTATATGTAAATCAAGTTAAAAGGTAGAAAACACTAAAGTTTTCATTCTTGACTTGAATTCATTGAATAAAATACATAAGATTGGTAGACATGCAAGTGTGACTTTAGCCCTGTTTCTCCAATTATGTTTGTGGAGCTAGACTCAAAGACAATGCCTATCTGCTGAAGAATATAATTCCCCAGCTGTATGTATGTAGGCTGGTACCGCCAAATACAGCCATAGTCAGGTAAACCAAACAAACAGAAATTAAATTATCTAAACTATATACTTTTATATATTTATAAAATAATAAAATTTTAAAAATCCTAAAGGCTAATGCTATTAAGTTATTGCAATTTTGTCTGTGGAGACAAGAAATGTCCACCATACAGTGCGACTCTTCTGTTTTTGGCTAGCTATTCTGCTCATTAAAACTAAAGTTAAGAATTAGCTTATGAAACTGAGTGTCACAATTCCTGGGTTTGACTTATTTCTGAGTTCCCTGAAAATGTCATTAATCTGCATTATTTCCAGGCATCGCCTAACCTATCATGGCATTCCCCATCTCTCTCATGACATTGTAGTTCACAGCATTTTGCATATACAGACAGAAATAAGGCACAGAATGACAAGTAACATTTATGTATATATCATATTTATTTATTTATTGGCTATACTGCCTTTGAGACTTGGTGTCACTTTGAGGGCAATGACTTTTTTTCTTTCATTTTCTAATATTTTCCTCCAAAACACTACACAAAAATTCTAAAAGAAGTATTATTTGCTGTTATGTTTTTATACCACAGATGATTACCTCCACACAATGTTAAGGAGGAAAAGAAGATTGGAGAATATTAATTTTATATCATATTGAGATAAATATCAACAGTGGAGTCCCCTTTCATACATTTTCTTCTGTTTTGTCACATGGCCTATTTCCATGTAAATCTAAGCATTTCTGTTTAGTCTTCATTTTCTCCTGAACAGAAATGATATAAATATGATAAAAATGATATAAATATGTCACGTACAAGATAAAAATGGATTCTAAAAGGTTAAGAAATTGAAAGATAAAATAAATGAAAGTAAAATAAAACTTCTATCAGTTGAACAAAACAGATTTGTGGCAAGTAAGATGACCTGACTCAACTACACTGTAAGAAATGTTTCTCTGATACCTTCTTCAGCTCTCGGACTTCCTCTTTCATGGCTAGAAATTATAAAAACCCAGTAGTGAGTTGTGTTGCACCTTAAAATGTATTTATTTTGGAATTATTGCTTACTACTTAAATAAATATACTTTCTTTGGTCAACTAATACATCTTTCTATTAGCAAAAATTATTTGAGGTTGCAAAAGAAAGCATTAAGATTTTCTTATTGAAATCCATGGAATTTTTAGCTATTTATTACATCTGTATTTAATAGAGATGAGCTTTTCAGGAGTAAATACAAACCCTTAAATGAAGACTCTTGTAGTTTTAAATTTACATCAATTTGGAAGCCTGCCACGGGTTATTTAGCAATCTCTTCAAAGCATCCTTTACATCTTTATTCCTTAGGCTGTAGATGAGGGGATTCAGCATTGGTATCACCAGGGTATAGAAGACAGAGGTCATTTTATCAGTACGTAAGGAGAGGTTGGACCTTGGCTGCAAATACATGAAGAAAAGGGTCCCATAGAACACAGTGACAGCCATCATGTGAGAGGCACAGGTGGAAAAGGCTTTTCGTCGGCCCTCTGAAGAATGGATCCTCAAAATGGCAAGGACAATGTTGAAGTACGATGTTAGAACAATACTTATAGAGAAAAATAAGTTGGTCCCTGCAGAGGTAAACACTATTGTTTCTGGGATGTAGGTATCAGAACAGGACAATGCCAACAAAGGGACAGTATCACAATAAAAATGGTTGATGACATTGGAAGAACAGTATGACATGGAGAATACACTGGAGGAGACAGTCAGTGCTGTGGTCAGACTGTAGAGGTAAGTGAGGGACACCAGCAGTAAGCATATCTGTGGAGAGACCACCACCATGTAGAGCAGGGGCTTGCAAATAGCCACATAGCGGTCATAAGCCATTGTAGCCAGCATGAAAGTCTCACCAATAATGAAAACTAGGAACCCACCCAGCTGGGCTGCACATCCATAGTAGGATATGGTTTTCTTTGTAACCAAGAAGTTTACCAGCATTTTGGGGGCAATGACAGTAGAATCACCAAGATTGATGATAGCCAAGTGCCTGAGGAAGAAGTACATGGGCGTTTGGAGCTGAGAGTCAACACTGGTGAGGGTGATGATGCCCAGGTTCCCTGCCATGGTCAGCCCATAGATCAGCAGGAAAACAAAGAAGAGTGGAATCTGGAGGTCTGGGCGATCTGAGACTCCTATGAGAATGAACTCAGTCACCTGGGTGAGATTTTCTGAGGCCATTTATTTTGTTGTTCTCATCCTCTATGGGAAAATGAAAGTGAAGTAATAGATGGTAGGTAAATTTTTCTGGAAGATGCAAGATTGTAAACCATTTTATTTAAGTGGGATTATTTCTGTTCATAATTAAAGGTATCAGTTTTATTTGTATTTCTCCCATTCCTTTAAAAATATTCAGAAATATAAACTTTGTAGATACCGATTTCATGTTGTTAGAACTGCTGTACCAAGCTATTAATTTTTCACTTCTGTGTTGGATATAATTCATATTCATTGAATATATATTAATATACTTTAGTGTATGTATTAATATTTATATGTATATTTTAAACATAGTAATTATAATATTGCATGAATATATATTTACGTATATGCAAACATGCTTCCGTATATGTATTCAATGACAAAAGATAGCTATGGAGAAGTTGTTGAGCCAGAGTGACTTCCAGTGACTTTCAGTTATTTTTTTCCTTAGACGCCACTAACTTTCTCTTTGGCCTATAACCTGTCATCAACCTTGGAAATTTTATATTTCTGTCCAAAATACTTTGTGTATGCTAGGTTTTCCTTCACTCTTTCTACTATCACTTTCTATCTAATGATCAGTGCTGCTTCAGCTGTCCACCAACCGACTACACCTCAGTAGTCTTGTTTCTTAGTGTCAATAAGAAACTGATTTTTTTTTTTTTAACTTACTCACATTTCCTTTCTTCTGCCAAATGAGCTCTCCTTTCTACCACTCCAACCTCTACTTGCTCAGATGCTGCTTTATCCTGGCTTTCTGGCAGCTCGCTCTTTTTTTTCTTTCTTTCGCTCTCTCTCTTTCTTTCTCCCTCCCTTCTTTTCTTTTCCTACCTTCCTTCCCTCCTTTCTTTTTTCCTTTCTTTTCTTTTTCTTCTTACTCTCTCTTTTTTCCCAGTTTGTACTTATTTCTTTTAAAATGTTTAAAACCTATTTTCACGTTTCACAAAATATTACTTGTAGGTTTGATTTCCTCACGTTTGATCACGTTGTGTTCTTTGTGCAGAGAACTCTAAGGTGAAGAGTGTAGTGTACTCTGGGCCCAGGACTATGCTAGCCATTTCAGAATAATTATCTCATTATTCAGCAAAAGTGTCCTAGAAGGTGGATGTAGTTATCTTTATGTCTGATTGAACAGTTGAGGCTCAATGAGTCTAAGTCATGTGAAGAATCTATCTAGGATATTGGTGAATGGTATGGCTTTATGGTTTTGCTTTAATTTATGTGTTTTGTTTGCTTGTTTGTTTGGCCACTTGGTTGGTTGGGTGTTAGGCCACCAGTTACTAGCTGTGTGATTTTTATTAAGTATATCCTTGTGTTGTATGAATGTATTGAGATACTAGGCAAGCAAGTATTATTAGTACAGAGTTTGTTAACAATGAATGCAGAATAATTGGCACTATCTGTTCTTGTTATTAGCATGTTTTAAATGATTTTTCTAGTGTTTCCTGTTTGTGTCCCAGTGACCCATTCCTCATTCTACCCCATTGGGGAGCTTCATAGTTGAAATGGGAATAGTAAGTGAATCATAATTTTGTGTATCTAGGCCAACTGGGACATGTGATTTCTAGCTACATATGTAACAAATAAATCGGGCTGTGTTCCCCTGCAAACTAATTCTTTCTTAAATCTGTGGTGTTTGTTTAATCAAAGATATTTTAGTACCTACATTAGGTATGTCTAGTCAGGTTATACAACTGTGTTGCAGTAGATATCTCATATCTCTTTTCACTTACCACCACATCTGAAAAGAAATGCATAGGTAAACTTCTGGTGGAAAACACAGTGGCAACACTCACTTTAAACAAAACATTTCCTGTTAAACAAAACATTTTAATTTGACTGAAACTGAAACAGTGAGTGTTTCAGTTCATTTCACTGAACATGAAAGCAGTTCTGCTTTACTCTGAGATATAATACACTCAGTAACTTTATCCTTAATTTAGCAAAGTAAAAACAAAACAAGACAGAACAAAACAACAATAGCCAAAATCTTCGATTGTGGATGTGAATTCATGCAGTTAGCTTCAAAGAGATATATTTGTATATATAATTACCTGTTATTAATTGCTTCTTCTAAATAAATAGTACTAATGGCAAAGCTAGGATTGCTTTTTTGTCTTTTGAAAGTCTTTTGAATTAAAGTATTTTTCTCTTGTTTCTTCAGAAAGTTTTCGGATTTGTTTCTGATGAAGTTATGTCAGATTTTTACATATATTTTTTCAAGTTTGTTTTTGAAAAGAAATATAAGTCTACCAAAATGCTAACATGTCAAGGAAAGAACTTAAAAAAAATGTACCTAATATTCATCATTTATATTACTATTTGGCCAAGAAACCATACTGAAAATGTTTTAAATAGCTACTGAAATGATTTCAAGAAATATTCTATTGGTCTCTAACTATACAATTTGTCTTAAACTTATTTACACCTGAGTTGTGTAAATGTGACCAGCTGAACCTCGACAGAAGCTGTCAGTGTCCACCAGCATCTGAAAGCCTGCCAGCTGGCATCAGGGAACCTTTCCATCATAGGGTTTGTCACCCTGGACAATGTGAACATCAGGGAGGGGAGAAACTTCTTTTTCTTGATGTTAAACAATTTAAAGGGTCTGTCTTGGAGAAGAAATCAGATATTTCAAATCACTTAAGATTCCCATTCAGTAGAGAGTGCTTTCAAAAATATCAGTATGCCAGCTCTAAAGCAGAAACATTCCTCTTTATCCTAAAGTAAAATAGAATCTTCGTTGTTCTGTGGAAATGCTCACACTGTCTAATTTATCAGCAGGGATGTTGGGGACCACGCTTTGAGTCATTTCTCTGTCCCTTTCACTTAGCATTCAGAGAACAGAGATTTAAGTCTTCAGAAGAGAACGGAAAAGATATTTCAGTCCTGAGTCTGATTTGAATCCATAAAGCTCCCAAGGTACATGGTCTTCACATCCAAGATGAGTACTAATTACATGGTTGGGGTGAACCTACCTGTCCAGAGATCTGCTGAGACCCACTGTGAAGGTTCTGCAGGAGGCACGCTGAAGAAATTTACCTGTGTCTGAAGTTTCTGAGGAGCAGCACACTAAAATAAGCTCACTCATAGGTTCAGTCCTTACACATGAAAACAGGAATTCCCAGATAAAGTTCTGGTTCCTCAGGGAAAGAAAGACCAATTATGCAAGTCTCCACACAGGAATTGCACCCAGAGAGTGAAAATGTGGGACCAGCTTAGGCATTTGTTTAGATGATCCTATTGAGTAACAATCTCGTGCAATGATTCCACCCTTTGGGTGTTTGTTTCTTTTGAATTGTCCCCTGTGGTGGTTGGGAAGTGTGGCTGCTGGCCCTGGGGTGGAGAAAATCCAACAGTTGGAAAGCCCAGGATTGTGGCGCCAGTGTTCCATTTTACTGTGCATGTTGGGAATAGAGCTGAAGGCAAAGGCTCCATTCTAGTCAAGAACAAGACCTGGTGTAGTTGCCATAATAGTCATTCAAAATGTTTATGGTAATAAGAAGACTAAATTTCAGTCATTCTGGAGACTTTTAGAAGGTATCCATCAAATGCCTAGTCCTAATTCTGGTTTTTAATTAAAATTATTTGATGGAAAATGCATTTTTTGTATAATCTGTGATATTTCCCCACACATGTATAAGTACTGTAATTAAATATTGATAACATTTTACTTTATTTCTTGTGTGGGATTTTCTAGTCTGTTATCTTTTTAAGTGAAAAAGGTATGTCTAAATAGTTTGTCTTTGTATTAATAACTTCCAAATTACTACCCAAGAAAGAGTAGGTGTTAAAAGATATTTGCTGACTTACTGACTGATGGAATGAATGATGAGTAAGTGAATGACTGAATATAATATCCACCTTAAAATTCTGAAATAAAATATGAGGTTTTGATTTCAGCTCCAGCATCTATCTTTAATATGATATTAACTCATAAAGAAACAGTGATAACCTGCATAATGTTCTGTAGAATATTCACTACTTTAGGGCAGGACACTTCATCTCAGTGTTTCTAATATCTAGCACAGGTATAGCCCATTCTAGGTTATACCTTTTTTTTTTTTTTTTTTAGATTTTATTTATTTATTTATTTGACATAGAGAGAGGATCACACACAGGCGGAGAGGCAGGCAAAGAGAGAGGGAGAAGCAGGCTCCTGGCTGAGCATAGACCCTCATGTGGGGCTCAATCCCAGTACCCGAGATCATGACCAGAACTGAAGGCAGATATTTAACCCACTGAGCGACCCAGGGACCCCTAGGTTCTACCATTTTTGAAGTAACAGTCAAATTGTGGGCCATCGGGAGGAAATAACAAAGATATTGAAACATCTTAAGTTACTATGAGGATGAATTGAAATCCTTGAAGTCCTTTCCAAAGTCCAAGTATCCACAGGAAGGTTCTGTTGTTGCCTCCTCTGAAATGTCATTTGTAGATTATCTGTCATGTTACCAAAGTTAGTCTGAACCCTGGTCAGTCAATAGGACTTTATTCCCTCATCAACTCTGCCAACTTCCCTGTGTATTTAGCTTTTTTTAGGAAACAAGTATTGCCTTTACACTTTCCATTTTTATTGATGCTTTATATTACAATTTGTTCTCTCATTTGAACTTTATTATTTATTGCACAAGAAGTATTATCCACTTTTTAAATTGTGAATATGATATCAAATAAACTTAAAACTTAATTTGATTAAACATAAAATTCTAAGATAAGGCAGGATCATCATGCATCACAGAATTTTACCTTTCAAACTACTTGTAAGAGACACACATATGTCTACATACCTATATATACACACACATATATATGCGCAGGTAATGACATTACAGATTTTTTATTTTTATACCTCACATGGATGGCATCGTGTAGTATTTGTCCCTCTGTGACTAGCTTATTTCATTTAGTATAAGGTCTTCAAGGTTCATCCATACTGTCTTTTTTAAAAAATAAAATGTATTTACTGTTATATTTTTGGATACATATATTATATATACTAACACTAGTTATGTGGTTTTAAAATTGTGCATGTATATGTAATTTAATTTATATATATTCTTGATAATTTTTTTCTATTATATGCAATAAAATAATTGCCTTTTCAATTTTCTTATGACATCCTTCCAGGAATGGCCAGCATCCCTGTACCGATGGATGAAAGATTACTCCAGACTTTGCTGTGAAAGAGAGGAGAAGGCAAGGGGGTCAATGCTCAGAGACAAAGACCCTTTGCTCTTCTTTGCTCCCACCTTTACTAGTGCTTCAGGATCATCATAAGTCTTTATTACTCTGTTTTTCAACCTAGCGATGTGTGACAGGGGTCTTTCTGGAACTAGGAGGGCCTGATTATGGGAAATATACAATATGCTAATCAGTGTGTTCTAGGAGTTCTGCTTAACATAGCCTAGAATACTGTGCATACATCTTTTAGATCACAGGACAGTTGTTTGGGTTAAGAAAGTATTGGGAAATGTAACTCCCTGTGCCATTCCTACATGAGTTGTCATGCAGGATTCAACATTCCAAAAGCTTGTGCACTCCTCCAAAACTTTCTATTACCCCAGTGGTCCCCATGTAACATTTTATTTTTAAATTTTTTTAAATGTTTTATTTCTTTTCAGCATAACAGTATTCATTGTTTTTGCACCACACCCAGTTCTCCATGCAATCCATGCCCTCTCTAATACCCACCACCTGGTTCCCCCAACGTCCCACCCCCCACCCCTTCAAAACCCTCAGATTGTTTTTCAGAGTTCATAGTCTCTCATGGTTCACCTCCCCTTCCAATTTCTCCCAACTCCCTTCTCCTCTCTATCTCGCCATGTCCTCCATGTTATTTGTTATGCTCCACAAATAAGTGAAACCATATGATAATTGACTCTCTCTGCTTGACTGATTTCACTCAGCATAATCTCTTCCAGTCCCATCCATGCTGATACACAAGTTGGGTATTCATCCTTTCTGATGGAGACATCATACTCCATAGTGTATATGGACCACATCTTCCTTATCCATTCATCCGTTGAAGGGCATCTTGGTTCTTTCCACAGTTTGGCGACCATGACCATTGCTTCTATAAACATTGGGGAAGAAATGGCCCTTCTTTTCACTACATCTGTATCTTTGGGGTAAATACTCAGTAGTGCAATTTCAGGGTCATAGGGAAGCTCTATTTTTAATTTCTTGAGGAATCTCCACACCGTTTTCCAAAGTGGCTGCACCAACTTGCATTCCCACCAACAGTGGAAGAGGGTTCCCCTTTCTCTACATCCTCTCCAACACATGTTGTTTCCTGTCTTGCTAATTTTGGCCATTCTAACTTGTTGTAAGGTGGTATCTCAATGCGGTTTTAATTTGAATCTCCCTGATGGCTAGTGATGATGAACATTTTTTCATGTGTCTGAAAGCCATTTGTATGTCTTCATTGGAGAAGTGTCTGTTCATATCTTCTGCCCATTTTTTTATATGATTGTCTGTTTTGTGTGTGTTGAGTTTGAGGAGTTCCCCATGTAACATTTTAGCTAGCCAGATATTATGGATGATTTCATGCTCTACATTAACTCCAACAACATCCTTTATGAAGTTTCAAATTTGATGTACTCACATTATTAGTTTGTATTTATTTGTAAATTACCTAACTTTAAAAAAATATTTAACTGAAGGATTCTTCTAATTTTAAATGCTCTGAAAATAATAGCAATGTAATCATTTGTTTTTCATAATAAATATTACTTCAGAATAAAATTGACTTTACATAGTCACAATAGCCCATTTTTGATTTTTTGCTATAAACTGCCTTTTCTTATAAAATTGGATCTCCTTTTATATCCTTTCATCTTTCTACTCTTGGCCTGATTCTTTCTCATTACCTGTTTTGCCACATGTAAATCTTCTCTACACCATGTTATTCAGATGCAAGTTATTACTGTTTTATTATATATGAATGTACCTCTTAAAATGCTATAATTTTGCAGGTAATTAAATTAATGTATATTATAACCCAAATGTCTCTTTCTGCAAGTTCATTTAGAAATATGTCTGGTACATAGAAATCCATCTCTAAATATATGTTGACCTCTATTATCTTCACTCTCCCCTCCCAAGGAATATAACAAAGCTTAATGTTGATAACTGAATTCATAGAAACCACATAGTATCATCAATTGAGAAGACATTGCATACTTTTTCCCACTTCTATATCCTGCATATTTTACCTCTTTGTTCCTCCAGCTATAGATCAAGGGATTCAATAGGGACATAGCAATGGTGCAAAGTATGGATGTCACTTTATCAGTGTCAAAGTAATGACTGGGCTCAGGTTGCATATACATAAATATCAAAGTCCCACAGAACACTGTGACTACTGTCAGGTGGGACCAACAGGTGGAAAAAGCCTGTGCTGTATTATTCATTAATACATGAATGATAATAAATTAATTAACTTATTATTACTTAAGTAATAAGTGATTATAATGAATAATTTTTATATGTAATGTATATTTAGAGATTGACTTCTATGTACCCATCCCATTTCTAAGTGAACTTGCAGAAAGAAACATTTGGGTTATAATATACATTAATTTAATTACCTGCAAAAATTAAAACACTTTGTTAAGCAGTACACTCATATATAGTTAACCAGTAACAACTTGTGCATGAATGACACAATATAGATAAAAAGCTGAGTTCACCCTGATGATGGCTACCAGGATTACCAGGTAAGATGCAAGAACTATGAGAAACAGTAAAATTAAATTTAAAACAAAATCATAATTGTCAATTCAATTTTATCTGTGTTTGAGCAGAACGAAGATAACAAGGGAAGATTGTCACAGTAGAAATGACTGACAATATTGGAGCCACAGAAGGATAAATTAAAAATTTTATGGTGACTAGAAGAGAAACAAATGTGCCAGAGAGATCGTGGATTGCCACAGCACCTGACACATCCTTTGCGCCATGATGTCAGGGTAGAGTGGAGGGTTACAGATGTCCATAGCAGGGATCATAGGACAGCTGATAGAATGAACAGCTCAAAACAATGAACATAAATAGTATGGAAAGCTCCCATGTGGTGCAGGAATAGGAGATTGTATTTGTTTCCTCAATAGCACTTACTAAACATTTTGGGTGCCATGGTTGTTGAATAACTCAGGTATGAGTGAAAAGCCAGGAATCTGAGGAAGAAGTACATGGGTGTTTGTAGCACAGAGTCCATCTTGGTGCGAATGATCAAGCTCAGGATACCCACCACTGAGATCAGGCAAACAGTGAGATCGGGCCCAACCAATGGAACCTGCAGCTTAGCGAGTCCTGTGATTCCCATTAGAATGAATTCTTTCCACAGTGTTAGACTGTGTTTGTCTATGCAGGCCATTTGGGAAACCTACACTGGGAGTAAATTAAAAAATAATCGTTAACTTTCATGACATATGACTGACATTGTTATAAATGATTAAAGGCTGACATCTTGCATTTATGGTCTGAGTTTTGTATTGTTTTGTTTTGTTTTTTTAATCAACCTTGGTTATACATTTTCTGTATAATGTATAGATGGTTATACAAATTCTGGAATTTTCTGGAGAATTTAAAGATTTTATTTATTTATTTATTTGAAAGACAGAGATCACAAGTAGGCAGAGAGGCAGGCAGAGAAATAGGGGGAACCAGGCTCCCCGCTGAGCAGAGATCCCGATCCCAGGACACTGAGCCGAAGGCAGAGACTTAACCCACTGAGCCACCCAGGTGCTCCTGGGTGGTCTGAGCTTTAATTGCCTGTTCAAACACCTGGAAGTTCAATTCTCTCTCTCCCAGCTCAGCTAAACTCTTTATAGCTTTCTTGAGTATGACACCAAAAGCACAAAAAACAAAAGTAAAAACTCCTAAATTGGACTTTATCAAAATGTAAAAAAAGATGAGTTTTATGCATCAAAGGAATTTATTAAAGAATGAAAAGATGATCCATATAATGGGAAAAAATTGCAGGCCTTATATCTGTTAAGGGCCTAGTATATAAAATATCCAATGGACTCTAACAGCTCAACATCTCAAAGAAAAATTACCCAGATTAAATTTAGGCAAAAGACTTGAGCAGACATTTCTCACTGAAAATATACAAATGCCGATATGCACATGAAAAGTTTTCAATGTCTTCAGTTATTAGAAAAAATGCAAAACAAAACCACAATAAAATACCACTTCATTTGTTTTAGAGTGATTTACAAAGAAAAGAAAAAAAATTGCAAAGACTGGCAAAGATGTAGAGATTAGAACCTTTGCGTATTGTTGGGAAAGTAATATGGCACAGCCACTAGGGAAGCACATAGATGGTTACTCAATAAGTTGGCATACAATTATTATTATGATCCAGTAATTCCATTCTTTGATAGGTACCCAAAGGTATTGGCAACTCCAAGTGTTCAAGAAAATCTAACCTAAGTATAGAGGTGAGAGAATTAAACCACTTCCCTGTCCTGCCCCTCCCACTGCCAAATACAGCTTTCTACACTGAATTAAGTGACAATGAGTATATTCTCCAATTAAAGATCTATAAAATATGTATTTAAATGCATATACTTAAACATCAAAGTAATTTTCAAGGGGGAATAAAGGGAGTTTTAGAAAAATCTTTTTTTTTTTTTTTCTAAGATTTTACTTATTTGAGTGAGAGAGCACCAGTGGAGGGAGGAAGGGACACGGGGAGAGAGTCAAGCATACTCCTCATGAACTAGGAGCCTGATATTGGCTCAATCCCAGGACACTGAGATTATGACCTGAGTTGAAGTCAGATGCTTAACTGATTGAGCCACACAGCTACCCCTAGAAAAAGCTACTAAATAAAGAAGTTGAAACTAATCCTCAATTTTAGGCAAAATAAATATTACTGATTCATAATTTTATAAGAATTCTTTTTATCTAAATTTGTATTTGTACATTTTTTAATCTTAGTTCTGATCTCCATTAGATGTGCATTGAGTCATTCAAGGGACAATCTCATGGCATTTCAGAAACTCTTTCAAGGCTTGTAGGTAAGGAAGCAGGGCAGTCCTCTTACTAATCAGACTTTGTGGTGTGATGGAGACATAGCAAGGCTGTAATCATTTGATTTTGCCTCACTTCCAACTAAAAGTGATTTATAAAGTTCATTGGTACATCTGGGAAACACATGGCATACTGGAAACAGAAATTGCAAGTATTTATTTTTTAAGATTTTATTTATTTATTTGACAGACAGAGATCACAAGTAGGCAGAGAAGCAGGCAGAGAGAGAGGAGGAAGCAGGATCCCTGCTGAGCAGAGAGCTGAGGCTAGATCCCAGGACACTGGGATCATGACCTGAGCGGAAGACAGAGGCTTTAACCCACTGACACAATCAGGCACCCCAGAAATTGCAAGGATTATAAACATACTGAGATAATCCTTTTACTTGAGAAGTATCTGGAAATCACTATGGAAATGTGTTATTTGACCTTAAGAATTCTGAGAAACATCCAAATAACTATATATAATGATATCATCTTTGACATTTTCTTAAGTATCCAAATGAAAGAAAATAATAATGACAATCTTCAGGTCTTTGTTTTGAATTTTCTTAACAAAGCTACTTTTTCAGAGACTTTTTTTTTTTTTAACTCTTCAGAGAGTACAAACTTCCTGCCTCATAACAAATGTCTAGCTTTCACCAAAAATTACAAGAAAGGTGTGTACACTCTTCTGTTTACCCAGAAACTTTGATTATCAAAGCAAATAATTAAAGAGGTAGCTGGATCACTGAGGGAGGTGGGGTATAAGTCACTAATGGGGTCCTGAAGGGTCCCTGGTCTGAGTTAGTCACAGAGACACGTGTAGTCCACTCCCCTCTGAAGGGGACCGTCTGTGCTTGCATCTACTCCTAACACAACCGGTGAAGAAGGTGGTATGGGTGTCTTTCTTAAATTGACGCTGTCCCTGAGGAGAAAACATGCAAGTTCATTGTGCCTAAAGCATTCAAAAGCATCAAAGGAAGTCGTGATATCTTGGCTAATTAACAGGGCACCCATATATTCCACTACAGATAAAATTCTGTTAGGTACCCTTCCACACACTATCTCCTGGTTAGTCTTTCTACTGCAACCCAGAGATCTGGAATCAAAACATTGTGTGTGTAGGGAAGGTATTTTCATTTTTTCTCCCAACCCTTAATTGACTCCTATTAATAAAGTGGCTTTTGAGGACTTTTCTGTCCAGGGACATAATAAAGATGTTTGAATGTTGTTTTCTGAATCATTAAAAAAAATTACATGTGATAACAATACATAGGTGCAGCTGTAGTCCCCTTTTTGTAGTGTTTTAAACTTTTTATTGAAGTCTAATATACATATTAAGAGGCATACATCAGGCATTTTTACAAATCCAGCACAAATACATAATCAGAAACCAGATTAAACTGCTATGATAATAACAAAAATAAGACATAAAGAGGTCCCCCAAAGAATCCTTCATTTTCCTATTACACACACGCACGCACACACGCACACACACACATGCACGGATAACCATTATTTTGCCTTCTAACAGCATAAATTATTTTCATGTATTTTTGTTAACATATAAATAAATAATATCTGTGTATTTTTTGTGTCTGACTTCTTTCATGCAGTATGCTATCATAGGTAGTTCTAGATTGCTGATTCTCATGTCTATGGACAGTGCCATTTTATGACTATACCACAAATTATTTATTCATTGTCTATCATCAAATGTTAGAATTAGTTTGAATTTTCAGGCTTATGACTAGTGATATAAACCTTCAAAATGGTAATTTAAGGCGGCTCATTCCACACCCTTCGCAACCACAGAAATATTTAATCTAGATTGGCTTAATCTTGAATCCATTTTTATTGGGTATATCCTTCACACTGAAATTATTGAGTTGTGGACACACCTATTCGGCATTAGTAAATAGTGCCTAATGAGTTTACAGAGTGGTTGTATTAACGTGCAATCCTACTACAGTGTGAATAGTTATGAGTATTCAATATCCTTGTCAAGATTTATTATTTTCCATCATTTTCTTTCTCACCTTTCTAGATAATGTGTATGAGGATTATTATAGTTTTAGTTTGTGTTATTCTAATGCTGAATGAAATTGAGAACCGTTTCATGTGTTTAATGGTCATTTATATATTTTCTTTTGAATCATGGTTTTGTCATCTTTGCATTGTATTTCATGTGAACTATTTATTGTTTTGCAAAAGTTACTTTTATATTTTGCCCATGAGTCCCTTTCAGCTCTCTGTCTGATTCTGTAGGTGTGATAAAGGTATCCTCTCCCATTATGAGAGTCTCCTTTCACATTATGAATTTTGATGAACAGAATTTCCATATAAAATTCAATTAATCTTTTTAAATCTTAGATAGCTATTGTTTTGTGTGTTCTGTTTAAAATGTTGTACATATTTCTATATTGCAAAGATGTGCCACTATGATCTCTTTTCAAATGTTGTTGCCTTTCACATTTAAATCTTTAATCCAAGTAGAATTGGTCCTGTATAGGTCCTGAGTATGTGTTGATTATTTTTTCCCTCAAAATAGTATATTAATTACCTAATAGCATTTATTGAAAAGATCATTATTTCTCTTTAGGAAAATAGTGATGTATCTGTCACATGCTAGGTGACAACATATATGTGGATCGATTTCTGAAGTCACCATTTAATTCCATTGATCAATTCATCTGATTTCTGGAAAATGTTACCTTTTTTCTTTTTATTGAAGTGCAGTTGACACATAATGTTACATTAGTTTCAGACACACAACATAGTGAATTAACATGTTTATACATTACGTTATGTTCACAAGTGTAACTGCCATCTGTCTCCACACAATGCTACTAAAATACAATCGACCATATTTCCTATGCTGTAACTTTTATCCTGTAACTCACTTGTTCCATAACTGGAAGTCTGTATCTTCCACTCCTCCTCACCCATTCATCCCTTCCCTGTATTCCCCTTCCCTCTGGCAACCATCAGTTTGTTCTCAGCATTTATGGGTATTTTTCTGTTTTTTGTTTGATTGTTTTGTTTTCTATACTTCATATGTAAGTGAATTCTTATAGTATTTGTATTTCTCTGATTGATTTCATTTCCCATAATGCCCCCTATGTCCATCCATGTTGTCGCAAATGGCAAGAGTTCTTTCTTTTTTATTCCAATATTTATGTTTTTATCCATTCATCTATCAAGGACTGATTGGACTGCTTCTATATCTCAGCTACTGTAAATAATGTAGCAATGAACAAAAAACTGTGCATCTCTTTTTGAAGTCTGTTTTATTTTCTTTGGGTAAATACCCAGAGTGAAATTACTGGATCATATGATATTTTCTATTCTTACTCTTCAGAGAAAACTCTGGCATATCTTGATATGCCAATGTTTTCTTAGTTGCTATAGCTTTGTGACAGATCATGAAATCTAGTGGTGTAACTTCTGCAGATTTATTCTTTCTCCAAGACTGTCTTTAACTTTTAGGCAATTTGCCTTTCCTAATAAATTTTAGAATCAGCTTCCATCTTTCTATAAGGTAGAAGAAAAGACAAAGAAGGACGGAAGGAAGAATTATTTACAAAAAGTTAAAATAGTTTCAAAATTAATTTCTAAAAATGATCTAGCTTTGTTAAAGGAATTGATATCTGTTTTAGAATATGTCTGAGTTCTTTCTTCTCCTAAGATATTCTGAATCCTTTGCCAAAGCATTTGTATAACATGTGCCACATTTATGTCTTCCTCAATATCAACAATGTTTTAGTTTCTAGCAAGGAAATCATGCAAATCCTTCATTACAATTTATTCTAGGTATTATGCAGTTTTTAATTCCAGTATAATAGCTGGTTTAAAATTATATTTTTACCTGTTTTTTTCTAACATCTAGGAAAAAAAAAAACACTTAATCTTTCATATGCTGAACTTACCTGCACCAAACTTACAAACTTCACTTATTAATTCTAATGTTACAGCATGAAGAGTTGTTTTAAAATTTTAATATACAGATTACGCTTTCTGAAAATAATCACACTTCTATTTCTGCCTTCCTAAGTATATACAGGTATACAAATTAACACATAACAAATCTGAGATGCCAACACAACAAGGGGATAAAATTAAAGTATCATTAAGGCAGATATTGTTGATTATTTATTGATGTGTATATTCCCTCCACAAAATTATAAATGCCATCTTCCTTATGCCATATGCCAGGGGGATGGGCATATTTACTTAATATTAAATGAAAGACACAAAAACGCCTTTTAAAAAAGATTAAGCTGAGATGTATTTTTTTAAGCCTTTATTTATTTATTTGATAGACAGAGATCACAAGAAGGCAGAGAGGCAGGCAGAGAGAGGAGGAAGCAAGCTCCCCGCTGAGCAGAGAGCCTGATGTGGACCTTGATTCCAGGACCCTGGGATCATGACCTGAGCCGAAGGCAGAGGCTTTAGTCCACTGAGCCACCCAAGTGTCCCTAAACTGAGATGTATTTTAAACAAAACAAAAGTTGTCTTTGATCATCACCCAAGTACTTTGCAATGTGAGAATCGTGGTCTGTATACCAGACTGAAACCAAAGTTGGTAACAAAAGGATGATCACTACTGAAAAATCTAGAAGTTGAAAACAGGAAAAAAAAATTATTTCTTATTTTCTATGACTTTTACACATTACTGCTTCCTAAACCCTGTGACATGAACTAAACAGTAGTCTCTAACCTAATTTATTATATACATTGTTTATTTTGAACTCTACATAGGCAGTGCATGCCAATTTTTCCATATCCTATGGAGGGCACCTTTAACTTCTTTGTTCCTCAAGCTGTAGATCATAGGATTCAGCATAGGTATAATCAAAGTGTAAAATACAGAGACAATTTTATCAGTATCAAAGGAATGATTGGTTTGAGGCTGCAAATACATGAAGAATAGAGTGGTGTATAATACAAGGACCACTGTCAGGTGAGATCCACAGGTGGAGAAGGTTTTGTGCCTGCCCTCTGCAGAGTTCATCCTAAGGATGGCCATAAGAATTAGGATGTAAGACACCAGCACCACCAGAAGGGATGAAACCAAATTAAATGCTGAAAAGATCAGTATTATCAACTCAATATCACGTGAGCTTGAGCATAGCAAAGTTAACAAGGGAAGACTATCACAGTAAAAATGTCTAATGACATTATGGCCACAGAAGGATGACATAAAAATTTTTTTGGTGATTATCACAGAAAGAAAAGCACTGTAGACATAAGGGATGACTACCAGCACCCAGCACACCCTTTGTGATATAACAATCGTGTAAAGCAGAGGGTTACAGATAGCCACATAGCGGTCATAGGCCATTGCAGACAGAATGAAAAATTCACTGATGATGAACAAGAGGAAGAAAGCCAGCTGTGTAGCACACCAGTTATAGGGGATTGTATTTTGATTAGCTACAAAATTTACTAACATTTTGGGTCCCACAGCAGTTGAATAACCAAGATCAATGAAAGCCAGGTGTCTAAGGAAGAAGTACATGGGTGTTTGAAGCCTGGAGTCCATCTTGGTAAGGATGATCACGCCCAGGTTGCCCACCACTGAGACTGTGTAGATGATGAGGAAGAGCCCAAAGAAGGGAGCCTGCAGCTCCGGAAGGTCTGTGATTCCCATTAGGATGAATTCTGTTAGCACTGTTAGATTTTGTTTGTTCATCCAGGCTGTTAAGGAGAATTGCTGTGGGAACAACCATCACAAGAGTCACTGGGTTTCAGGAGACAACATCTGTTGACATTTTAGGAGGCAAAGCCATTGTGGGTAAGATAAACCTAATTTTTTAGATGGGTTAATTTAAAATAAGACTCACCTCCATCATTAAACCTGGAACCAAATTTAGAAAGTATTACAACCCCGGGGTAGGAGTCAAGATGGCAGAGATGTAGCAGGCTGAAACGACATCAGGTAGTAGGAGATCAGCTAGATAGCTTATCAAATCATTGCAAACATCTACAAATCCAACATGAGATGGAAGAGAAGAAGAGCAGAAATTCTAGAAACAGAAAATCGACCACTTTCTGAAAGGTAGCACTGGCGGAGAAGTGAATCCAAAGTGACAGGAAGATAGACCGTAGGAGGTGGGGCCAGATCCCAGCAAGTGGTGGAGCAATGGAGCACTAAATCAGGATTTTTAAAAGTCTGCTCCACTGAGGCACATCGCTCCAGAGGCTAAACGAGAGTAAAGCCCACATGGTGTCAGTGTGGCCCCAGGTCCCACAGGGTCACAGAAGGATCAGGGGTGTCTAAGTGTCACAGAGCTTGCAGGTATTAGAGCGGGGAAGCTGGCTACAGAGACAGAGCTGGGTGAGCTCTCAGCTCGGGGTTACCTTGAACCGGTCACAGGCTGGGTGAGCTTGAGCGCAGCCAGAGGTCAGGGAGATGGTTGTGATTGAGCGCTTTTCTCTGAGGGTGCACTGAGGAGTGGAGACCTGAGCTCTCAGCTCCTCCAGGCCAGAGATTGGGAGGCCGCCATTTTCATTTCTGTCCTCCAGAACTCTAAGGAAAACATTCAGGGAACAAAAGCTCCCAAAAGTGAACCCGAGTGGAGTACTTAGCCTGGCCCCTGGTAAGGGTGGTGCAATTCCGCCTCAGGCAAAGACACTTGAGATTCATTACACTAGTCCCCTCCCCAAGAAGATCAACAAGAAATCCAGCCAGGACCAAGTTCACTTACCAAGGAGAACAGCAGAATTCCAGAGAAGAAAGCAAAGCATGGAACTCATGGCTTTCTCCCCATGATGCTTTAGTCTTGTTGTTAATTTAATGTATTTTTTTAATTTTATTTTTTTTCTTCTGCTAATTTTTTTAACTTTAACCTTTTCTTTTTTAATGTTTTTTAACTAGTTTATCTTAACAATACCTTTCATAAAAAATAATAATAATCTTTTTTGAACCTTCATTATTATAGTCATATTTTATCCTCCATTGTATCTAACTTTATTTTTTGTATACACATAGGGTTTTTTCTTCTAAAAAATTTGGGGTACAAATTCTTCTAATAGATCAAAATACACCTTAAATCTAGCTCTGGGCTTGTTCTAGTCTCCAAACCAAGTAAATTCTTTCCACTTTCTTTTTCTTTATTCTCCCAACCAACTTACTTTATCAACTCCTTCTTTAGAAATTAAAAAATTTTTTTTTCATCTTTATAGGCATATTCCATCCCTTCATTGTGTTTGTCCTTATATGTGTTTCTCATTCTTTAAATTTTGGGAGGTGCTTTCTTCCAAGACACCAAAATACTCCCAAAATTAAGTTGGTGGCCCTGTTCTAGTCACCAGTCTAATATATATATATATTTTTTCTTTTTTATATTTTTTCTTTATTTGTTTTCTTTTTTTAAATTTTTTTTCCTGAACTTCTTTTTATCCCCTTTCTCTCCCCCACAATTTGTGGTCTCTTCTGATTTGGTTAAAGTGCATTTTCCTGGGGTCCTTGACACCCTTTTAGTATTTTATTTGCTCCTTTATATATTCTTATCTGGACAAAATGACAAGGTAGAAACACTCACCGCCAAAAAAAGAATAAGAGGCAGTACCGAAGGCTAGGGACCTAATCAATACAGACATTGGTAATATGTCAGATCTAGAGCTCAGAATGACAATTCTCAATGTTCTAGCTGACCTCGAAAAAGGCATGGAAGATATAAAAGAAACCATCTCTGGAGAGATAAAAGCTCTTTCTGGAGAAATAAAAGAACTAAAATCGAACCAAATTGAAATTTAAAAAGCTATTAATGAGGTGCAATAAAAAATGGAGGCTCTTACTGCTAGGATAAATGAGGCAGAAGAAAGAATTAGTGATATAGAAGACCAAATGACAGAGAATAAAGCAGCTGAGCAAAAGAGAGACAAACAGCTACTGGACCACGAGGGGAGAATTTGAGAGATAAGTGACACCATAAGATGAAACAACATTAGAATAATTGGGATTCCAGAAGAAGAAGAAAGAGAGAGGGAGGAAGAAGGTATATTGGAGAGAATTACTATAGAGAATTTCCTTAATACGGCAAAGGGAACAAGCATCAAAATCCAGGAGAGAACCAGGTGCAGAGAACCCCACTTAAAATCAACAAGAATAGGTCCACACTCCGTCACCTAATAGTAAAGTTTGCAAATCTTAGTGACAAAGAGAAAATCCTGAAAGCAGCCTGAGAAAAGAAGCCCATAACATATAATAGTAAAAATATTAGATTGGCAGTGGACTTATCCACAGAGACCTGGCAGGCCAGAAAGAACTGGCATGATATAGTCAGAGCACTAAAGAGAAAAACATTCAGCAAGAATATTATATCCAACTAGGCTATCATTGAAAATAGAAGGAGAAATAAAAATCTTCCAAGACAAATAAAAATTGAAAGAATTTGCAAACACCAAACCAGCTCTACAGGAAATATTGAAAGTGGTTCTCTAAGCAAAGAGAGACCCTAAAACTAGTAGATCAGAAAGGAATAGAGACAATATACAGTAATAGTCACCATACAGGCAATACAATGGCACTAAATTCATATCTCTCAATAGTTACCCTGAATATTAATGGGCTAAATGCCCCAATCAAAAGACACAGAACATCAGAACAGATTAAAAAAAAATCAATATGCTGTCTACAAGAAACTAATTTTAGACCCGAATATGCCTCCATATTTAAAGTGAGAGGGTGGAAAACAATTTGCTGTGATAATGGACGTCAGAAAAAAGCTGGGATGGCAATCCTTACATAAGATCAATTGGATTTTAAGCCAAAGACTATAATAAGAGATGAGGAAGGACACTATATTAAAGGTCTATATCAAAGGGTCTGTATAACAAGATTTAACAATTTTAAATATGTATGTCCCTAAGATGGGAGCAGCCAACTATATAAACTAATTAATAACAAAATCAAGGAAACACATTGACAATAATACCATAATAGTAGGGGACTTTAACACTCCCCTCACTAAAATGGACAGATCATCTAAGCAAAAGATCAACAAGGAAATAAAGGCCTTAAATGACACACTGGACCAGATGGACATCACAGATATATTCAGAACATTCCATCCCAAAGCAACAGAATACACATTCTTCTCAAGTGCATATGGAACATTCTCCAGAATAGATCACATCCTTGGTCCTAAATCAAATCTTAACCAATATCAAAAAATTGGGATCATTCCCTGCATATTTTCAGACCACAATGCTCTGAAGCTAGAACTCAATCACAAAAGGAAATTTGGAAAGAACCCAAATAATGGAGACTAACCAGCATCCTTCCAAAGGATGAATGGATCAACTAGGAAATTAAAGAAGAATTGAAAAAAATTCATGGAAACAAATGATAATGAAAACACAATGGTTCAAAATCTGTGGGACACAGCAAAGGCAGTCCTATGAGGAAACTATATAGCAGTACAAGCCTTTCTCAAGAAACAAGAAGTCCTCAAATACACAACCTAAACTTACACATAAAGGAGCTGGAGAAAGAAAAACAAAGATAGCCCAAAACCAGCAGGAGAAGAGAAATAATAAAGATAAGAACAGAAATCAACAAAACAATAGAACAAATCAACGAAACTAGGAGCTGTTTCTTTGAAAGAATTAATAAGAGTCATAAACCTGTGGCCACACTTATCAAAAAGAAAAGAGAAAGGACCCAAATAAATAAAATCATGAATGAAAGAGAAGAGATCACAACCAACACCAAAGAAATACAAACAATTATAAAAACATACTATGAGCAACTCTACGCCAACAAATTTGACAATCTGGAAGAAATGGATGCATTCCTGGAGACATATAAACTACCACAACTGAATCAGGAAGAAATGGAAAACCTGAACAGACCAATAACCAGTAAGGAGATTAAAACAGTCATCAAAAATCTCCAAACAAATAAAAGCCCAGGGCCAGGCGTCTTCCCAGGGGAATTCTACCAAACATTTAAAGAAGAATTAATTCCTATTCTCCTGAAACTGTTCCAAAAAATAGAGATGGAAGGAAAACTTCCAAATTCATTTTATGAGTCCAGCATCACCTTGATCCCAAAACCAGACAAGGATCCCATCAAAAAAGAGAATTACAGACCAATATCCTTAATGAACACAGATGTGAAAATTCTCACCAAAATACTAGCCAATAGAATCCAACAGCACATTAAAAGGATCATTCACCACGACCAATTGGGATTTATTCCAGGGCTACAAGATTGGTTCAACATCTGCAAATCAATCAATGTGACACAGCACATTAATAAAAGAAAGAACAAGAACCATAGAATACTCTCAATAGATTCTGAAAATGCATTTGACAAAGTACAGCATCCCTTTCTGATCAAAACTCTTCAAAGTGTAGGGATAGAGGGCACATACCTCAATATTATCAAAGCTATCTATGAAAAACCCACCGCAAATATCATTCTCAATGGAGAAAAACTGAAAGCTTTTTCACTAAGGTCAAGAACATGGAAGGGATGTCCATCCATTATCACCACTGCTATTCAGCATAGTACTAGAAGTCCTAGCCTCAGCAATCAGACAACAAAAGGAAATTAAAGCCATCCAAATTGGCAAAGAAGTCAAACTATCACTCTTCGCAGATGTTATGATACTATATGTGGAAAACCCACAAGACTCCACTCCAAAACTGCTAGAACTTGTACGGGAATTCAGTAAAGTGTCAGGATACAAAATCAATGGACAGAAATCAGTTGCATTTCTCTACACCAACAACAAGACAGAAGAAAGAGAAATTAAGGAGTCAATCCTATTTACAATTTCACCCAAAACTAGAAGATACCTAAGAATAAACCTAACCAAAGAGGCTAAGAATCTATATTCAGAAACCTATAAAGTACTCATGAAAGAAATTGAGAAAGACACAAAGAAATGGAAAAATGTTCCATGTTCTTGGATTGGAAGAACAAATCTGAAAATGTCTATGCTACCTAAAGCAATCTACACATTTAATGCAATTCCCATCAAAATACCATCCATTTTTTAAAAAGAAATGGAACAAATAATCCTAAAATTTATATGGAACCAGAAAAGACCTCAAATAGCCAAAGGAATTTTGAAAAAGAAAGCCAAAGTTGGTGGCATCACAATTCCGGACTTCAAGCTCTATTACAAAAGCTGGTACTGGCACCAAAACAGACACATAGATCAATGGAACAGAATAGAGAGCCCAGAAATGGACCCTCAACTCTATGGTCTACTAATATTCGACAAAGCAGAAAAGAATGTCCAATGGAAAAAAGATAGTCTCTTCAATAAATGGTGTTGGGAAAATTGGACAGCCACATGCAGAAAAATGAGATTGGACCATTCCCTTACACCACACACAGAAATAGACTCAAAATGGATAAATGACCTCAATGTGAGAAAGGAATCCATCAAAATCCTTGAGGAGAACACAGGCAGCAACCTCTTCGACCTTAGCCACAGCAACTTCTTCCTAGGAACATCGCCAAAGGCAAGGGAAAGAAGGACAAAAATGAACTATTGGAATTTCGTCAGGATCAAGAACTTTTGCACAGCAAAGGAAACAGTTAACAAAACCAAAAGACAACTGACAGAATGGGAGAAGATATTTGCAAATGAAATATCTGATAAAGGGCTAGTGTCCAAAATCTATAAAGAACTTAGCAAACTCAACACCCAAAGAACAAAAAATTCAATCAAGAAATGGGCAGAAGACATGAACAGACATTTCTGCAAATAAGACATCCAGATGGCCAACAGACACATGAAAAAGTGCTCCATATCACTTGGCATCAGAGAATACAAATCAAAACCATGATGAGATATCACCTCACACCAGCCAGAATGGCTAAAATTAACAAGTCAGGAAATGACAGATGCTGGTGAGGATGCAGAGAAAGGGGAACCCTCCTACACTGTTGGTGGGAATGCAAGCTGGTGCAACCACTCTGGTAAACAGCTTGGAGGTTCCTCAAAATGTTGAAAATAGAGCTACCCTATGACCCAGCAATTGCACTACTGGGTATTTACCCTAAAGATACAAACGTAGTGATCCAAAGGGGCACATGCACCCGAATGTTTATAGAAGCAATGTCCACAATAGCCAAACTTTGGAAAGAACCTAGATGTCCATCAACCGATGAATGGATAAAGAAGATGTGGTATATATACACAATGGAACACTATGAAGCCATCAAAAGAAATGAAATCTTGCCATTTGTGATGACGTGGAAGGAACTAGAGTGTATTATGCTTAGTGAAATAAGTCATTTGGAGAAAGACAACTACCATATGATCTCCCTGATATGAGGAAGTGGAGATGCAACATGGGGGGTTTGGAGGCTGGGAAAAGAATAAATGAAACAAGATGGGATTGGGAGGGAGACAAACCATAAATAACTCTTAATCTCACAAAACAAACTGAGGGTTGTTGGGGAGAGGGGGGTCAGAAGAGGGGGGTGGGGTTATGGACATTGGGGAGGGTATATGCTATGGCGAGTGCTGTGAAGTGTGTTAACCTGGCAATTCACAGACCTGGGGATAAAAATACATTATATGTTCATTAAAAAAATAATAATAATTAAAAAAAATTATTACAACCTAAGATATTTGGTAGCCTTTTTATTTTTTTGTGCCACATGGGGGTTGGGATCTTGATTTCTTTTTAAATGCTTTTTTACTTAAAATACCTATAATTGGCTAAATAATCATACTTTAGAAGGAATTGTGATGAAAGTAAAAATCCTCTCTTCTTGCCCTTAGTACTTCTGTCCCAACCTCCAAATAAGCCATGATTAACTCATTTAATAGAGTTTGATTTACATTTCTCATTAGAACTCTGCGTATCTAATGTTATTCTCATTCCATTACTCATTTGATATATTAAATTGTGTTTTCATACCATTATGCTTTTATGACTTTTAAATATTGCTTAATGTTTTTTTATGATGATAGATAATAATTTAGCAATCTTGCAGTTATCCCTAACATGCCCATTCTAATGCACATAAATGAATCTTTTTTTCTCTAGAATAGTGTATCTGAATATTTAGAACTTGTGAGTTTTTTCTTTTATTCCAGGTTATGATTTTTCATATGTTTCACAGAAAATAAGGCCTTTATCTAGAAGTTATTAATGTTAAAAAAAAGATAGCAATACTAACATTCCCACTTTTTCTTTGACCTTAGGACTATTATCTCTGAAATGATGGTTTTAACAGTATAGTTATATTTTCTTCCTCATCTTAAGAAAAGTAAAAATCCTTAGAATAGATTTGTTAATTTTCATCTGAAATCATTCAGTAAGCTATTATTAATACACTTTCCAACAAAGAGACATACCACTCCAAAGTAGAGGATGTTATCTCAAATGTCTTAGAGACTGGCAAATAAGAGTGCATGAACTACATGTATGAAATAAAAAGTAATAGGGAACAAGGGGAAATAGATATGGCATGATTTAATTGAAGTACTTAAATTTTGTCTGTTTAAATGTACATGGACAGGACTAATGATTATTTTATCCAGAAAAGTGAACTGGGCATGGCTTGGCGAGAGATGGAGTACCTTTACTTACAGCTTTATTTCATCCTCCATCAAGTAAACTTGAAATGTGCTGTGTTAACACATTTTATTTAAATATTGCAGTTTATCTACCTCTACTTTTCCAAATCCTTTCTCCTTCATACTGTTTTTAAAGGCAAATGTTCCAAAATTTCGTGGGGAAAAATTATGCATATTTTTACTATTCCAGAGTGAAAAAATGAGAAGCCCACTATAACTCATGCTAGGAGACAAAGCATTGATTTAAAAATTAAGATAAAATAATAAAAGAAAACCACAATATATTCAGTCTTTATATATATGCATATTTCCCCTAAACAATATTAATATGTCATTGATATCAGTTTATAAAATGCATAAGAATTTAATAATTACAAGACAGTTGTCCAAACGTCATTGATCTCATGTTTGGCTGGATAGTTTAATTTTGGAAATTCTATAATTAGATTTAATCACATTATCAGACTGAATTAGAAAAAAATTGAGCATTTGAATAGATGAAGAATTAATACCATTTAGAATGGAAAAAGCAATAAAAATTAAGAATAAAAGGGAAATGCCATAATGATAGAATGTCTTATAAAAACTAGACTGAACCTACTCTTAAAAGGTGAAAAGTTAAAACATTTTGGGAAAAATTACAGAGGTCCTAAAAAAATGGTAGCAATATTATGTTCCTGGATTGTACAACTTAGTGTTATAAAAATGTCAATTGTACTCTAATCCTATTTGCATGATGACTTTGCAATCAAAATCTCACTAAAAGAAAGTGTAGAATTTGACATTGATTCAAAAATGTATTTTTAAAATGCAAGTTATAGTAAATTTTTAAAAAATCTACACTACCTGATAATAAAACTTACACAGCTGGAGTTATTGAGGCAATACAGCATCCATCAATGGAGCAGAATAGAGACCTTAGGAAAGACCCATGAATGTATAGAACTGTAGCATATGACATAAATGGCATGCTAAGACAGGCATGCAAAAATGGCCTATTCAATGTATCTGGAGATAATGATTATGTATATAGCAGAGGATGAAATTGGATGTTTATTTGATGCATATAAAAATTAACCTTAGACTAGTCAAGGAATTAATGTCATAGAAAATGTTAAACATTTTCTGTTTTTTTGTTTTTTTTTTTCCTTGAGAGAGATTGGACCTGCACATGCAGAGAGATTGGGTAGAGAGAAAGAATCTTAAGCAGTCTCCACACTCCGTGCAGAGCCTGAAGTGGGGTTCAGTCTCATAACCTGAAGATCATGAACTGAGCCCAGGTTGGAGACTTAACTAACTGAGCCACCCAAGTGACTCTAAACTTTTATAATGTTAAAAACTAGAGCCTCTAGTTTTTAGAAAACTAAAAACTAGATGCCCTTAATTAAACAGAAATTTCCAAAAAATAGAATAGAAATTCAATATTAATTTGGCAGATAAAACTATTTCACAAAATTTTCTCTACCCAAAAATCTATTCAAATTAACAAAATATTTGCAGCAAAACAATAACAAACATTCATTAGCACAACCAAATGACAAAGTCTGATGCCTTAAGCTACAAAAATTATATCCAGAGAAAGACTGCTCTACAGCAGTTTATACAGTTTGGTAAACCTCTTCATCCCCACATCAATTTTATTGGGATTTTCAAATGCCTGGAGTTTTAGGGATGGCTGGGTGGCTCCGGTGGTTGAGCATCTGCCTTTGGCCCAGGTCATGATCTCAGGGTCATGGGATCTAGCCCCAAGTAGGGCTCCCTGCTCACTGGGGAGTCTCCCTTTCCCTCTACCTCTCCCCTCTGTCCTGATCTCTCCCTTTCTTTCTCTCTAATTCAGATGAATAAATAAAATCTTAAAAAACAAAACAAAACAACAACAACAAAAACAACAACCCTTCCACCCAAAAAAACCCACAAATTCCCAGTGTTTTTCTGAAACTCAATTGAATGAATATTTGTGTGGTCCTCCTCCCACCAATCATACCCAATTACTGCCTGGGGGAAAAACAAAAACAAAAACAAACAAAAAACCAAAAAAATAACAAACAAGAAAACTGAACATCAAATCTGACTCTTATCAGATGAAAGCAGAAACTCCACAGCTGTACCAGGACCTGGGGGATGGACATGGAGCCCAAGGATGTCCTCTTATGCAAATGCAAACAATCTCAACTAAATGTTCTGTAATATTTTGTAAATGGCCTCAACTGAGGTAAATGGGATGGTCATATTGAGAACACTACACTCCCATTAAAAGGAAGGAGGGAAAGAGAGAGGAAGGGAAAGAGAGAGGAAGAATCTAAATTGAGCTTGCAAAAATGCTTACTCCCACTTCACGATGTTTATTTTCTAAAATCTCAATGTAAATGTAGAAATAATAACAAATAGAAATAAGGTCCCTTACCACCTTCAAAGAACATATTATATTCATAGTAGTAGTAGACATATATCATTACTCTAGAAAACCTAGTTATGAAGAGAGATGATTTACATGCATGATGTACTGTACTGAGTCTGGCTTTGGTGACTATACTCATATCAGTCATTTCAATGGAAGACAGGGATCCAAAATCATCATTGCAGCTGATGTAGTAATCAATATAATCAATGCCATCTATTCACCTTAAGTGAAGACGGTCTTCTTGTTCCTCTGTGTGATTATTAGACCTGAATGCTGTCAGAAGAATTTATGAACATCTTCTCCCTTTGAGACACTCCCCTGAGATCTTGAATGCAATTCTTCTTTTTTCCCTAAGCATCTGAGAGCAAGAAATGATGCCACTGGTCTTTGCTAATTATTCAGAGTAACTTTGATTTCCCAATTGAGGATTTTTAAAAAGGTTTTATTTATTTGAGAAAGAGAGAGAGAATGAATGGGAAGGGGTAGAAGAAGAGGGAGAAGCAGACTCCCCACTGAGCAGGGATTCCCCACACAGGTCTCTATCCCAGGACCCTGAGATCATGACCTGAGCCAAAGGCAGATGCTTAACCAATTCAGCCACCCAGGCACCCCTGTTTTTTTAATATATACAATTTACCTAATTTCCTTAGTTGTTATTTTTATTATTTTCCATCAATTGTCTGGATGAAAGTAGAGTTTTTCTCAGATATATGCTTTCACCATCTATCAATTATAGTAAACTTTCAATATTTTCCATAATGGATTCTTCCATCTTTCCTATCTGAGAATAAAGACAAAACTGTTTACACATGACCTATAGTGTGTTAAAAGCTCAGAAAGAACAAAAAATTAGGAATATGTGTCTAAAGTTATTTATGTTTAGTTTTTCAACCTTAGGGACTAAGCTGAGTTAATGATACAAAATTCCATATCCTGTGTTTATCCTCATCCTAATTCCCACTCCTAAACCAGTTTCCTTTCCCTACACAAGTATCTCCTCCATAAAAGTTGATATATGTTCTTAAGAAATTCAGCTTTATGGGGTGCCTGGGTAGTTCAGTCGGCTATGTATCTGACTCTTGGTTTTAGTTCAGGTCATGCTCTCAGGGTGAAGAGATTGAGCCCTGCATTGGGCTCCACACACAAGTGGGGAGTCTGTTTGAGATTCTCTCCCTCTTCCTCTGTCCCTCCCCCTGCTCACAGGCTCTCTCTCAAATTCTAAATTAAATAAATAAATAAAATTTAAAAAAGAAATGCAACCTTATAAAGTGAATATAATGTATGTTTTAAAGTGCACACACAGGTTGTTATATGACTTATTTTGATACTTCAAGGTTATCACTCAGGTTTATGGCTTTGAATTTTATTCATTTTGTACATACACACCAATATTTTGCTGGCCTTCGTTTAATAAAATTGTTACAATCTGTCTCTGCCCCCATTTACTGTAGTTTTGCTGCCATAATAAGAGGCATTTGGTTAGTTCTCAACTTGTGACTTCTACATACATCACCACAATGAACAAATTCATGTGTGTAGTCCCCACTGACCCATGTAGGAACACATCTGAAATATCACCTGAGACCCTGTTTTGGGATAAATAGAGCAGATTTAACTTATTTACATAAAGATGGATCTATTCCAAGATTTCTTTTATCCATTTACATGCCTTCTTCAATACACAACACTTCATACTGTGAACATCCAACTTATGAATATGTACCCCTTTAAGAAATGGTTAAGTCTACAGCAAATAATTAAATCAGATATACTTTACATTGCTAATACTATTTTCCTTGAATTTTTTAAGATATTTTATTTATTTGTTTGACAGAGAGAGATCACAAGTAGGCAGAGAGGCAGGCAGAGAGAGAGAGGGAAGCAAGCTCCCTGCCAAGCAGAGAGCGGGATGCGGGGCTCGATCCCAGGACCCTGACATCATAACCCTCTGAGCCACCCAGGTGCCCCTATTTTCCTTGCTTTAATACATTATATTTTAAAGGAATCCAAATATCTGGGGTTCCTTGGTGGCTCAATCAGTCTGCCTTCAGCTCAGGTCATGATCCCAGAGTCCTGGGATCAAGCGCTGCATCAGGCTCCTTGCTCAGCGTCAGTCTGCTTCTTCCTCTCCCTCTGCCCCTCTCCCTTCTTTTGCTCTTTCTCAAATAAATAAATAAAATCTTAAAAAAATTAAAAAAGAATTAAAAAAATCCAAATATCTGTCATGATTTGAAATGGAAAAGTACACTATAATCCACGTCAAAAAGAAGTTCAGAAATTACAAAAGAGACAGACATTAATTTTAATATAATGCTTTGAATGTCTATAGAGCTGATAATGCTGATGAAGTAGATGTTGAAGTGACAAAACACCAACACACACCACATAGTAGTGTGGGGAGTGCAGAGATCTCCAAATCCTGCTTTCCTCCTCCTGGGCACCTGGCTAGCTGACTTCTTACCCTCCTGGCAACTCTGGAGAAGTTGCTGAGCTGTAGTCTCACACCTCATGGAGGCACAGCCCCTCCCTGTGGGCAGCCAAGCTCCAACCCTACTTTGTGCTTGTCCTTTCAGAGTTTTCTCAATGTTCAAAACACAAAATGAAGATAGAATGCTGAAAAATGGTGAGAGGAAGCAAACAAAGAGAATAGTGAATAACTACGGCATCTTTTCTTAGTAATAGTAGTAGTAATAGTAATAGTAATAGTAATTACTCAGCGTTGCATAATTACTATTACTATTACTATTACTATTACTATTACTACTACCATTACTAAGAAAAGATGCCGTAGTTATTCAGGAATTGTTGATTTGCACCCTTTTTGATTATGCATCAATCTCAAGGCAATATTTTAAGCAACCATATCTCAACATGGATGCTTTTTACATAATATTTCATATGGGTTTTAATTGATATCATATAATCTGAGTCCATGTCTTAAATTAATCACTTTGTGATTGGGTAACATTAATCTTTATCATTCAGTTATCTATTTGAAATGTGAATTTCAGTGTTTTTTTTTTTAATAATTACTTACTTCTTGTGACAACTATAGCTCAAATTATTTTTGTGGTTTGATATTAAGTAGTAGATATTTTGGTATTTACATTTAGTTAACCCAAAGTCATGTGCATTTCATGAGATGATGTAAGATTTTGCTATTGAAGCTTGACAACAACTTTTTTGTCAACAAAACTTCTCCAACCTTGTAGATGGTTGTTGTTTGTACGAGTACCTTTATGTTTTTAAAGAGTCAAAACCAATTCTGGACAGGTATGTAGAATAGAGGATAATAACTGATGGCATTATTTATGGAAGGGTCTTAGGCTTTTATAAGTAATAGTTCTGTTTAATAAAAGGAACAAAAATCTGTAGCTTTTAACTGAAGCACAGAAAAAAGTAAGGAGAGATAAAGAGAATGAGGAAGAGAAAAGCACCAGTATTAGTTTAAGACCCAATATATATGGGAGATATAAGAAATTCAGTGGAGAATTGTTTTGTGGTAGAGTAGTTTAGCTTTTCTAAGCATATGTAAACTCTGTTTTATCTCCTGTCACCCATATCTTCAGGGATGTCTACTTCTCTTTTGAATGGCTTCCTTGAAAGGATTTTTTCCTTTCCATGGAGGTAGCATGTAGAAATAGCCATTTGGAAAGCAGATGATAGATATGACCCATGGCATGTAGACATCTGGTGAAGGCAGGGAGATGGCATTGGCAGTTCAAACCAAACTTTTGTAGACCTTATGGGACTAGAAAATCTCCATTGAAAACCTTACAGTTCCTAATTGTGGACAAGTAATATGTGAGCCCATGTGTATGTGTGTATACACTTTGGAAACTGAGCCAAAATACTTTCTACTTATCATTCAAAGGGATTTTTGCATAGATTGTTTAGAACAAATTTTATAGTAATATAGAAAGTGTAACTAGTGTAAGCTTTTGTGAAACTATCCCAATGAGTACTAGCCAATGAGACATGAAGACTTTAGATTGCCCAGTTTCACAAAATATACCAATATAGACGTAGATATTTGAGGCAGAAAGTGGTCTCCCACACTGCCAAAGATGCCCAGAACTGTGAAGGTGGTTCCATCCACATGAAGAGATTTGCTGGTGTGATTAAGTTAAGGACCTCCAGATGTGGAGGCTGTCCTGGACTATCTGGATGGACCAACGTAATCCCAAGAAAGAGAGAGAGGCAAGAGAGTCCGAGTCAGAAAGAGATGGTGGCAGCGCAAGCAGAGGTCAGGGTAGTGGGATCACTGCTTGGAAGGGGTTGCCAAGAAAGGGATGAGGACTGCCTCTACAAGACGGAAGAGAAAAAGAAACAGACTCTTCCCTAGCAGTCCAGGAAGGAACACAGCCTGCTGACATCTTAACTGTAGCCCAGCAAGACTCATTTTAAACTTCCAGTCTCCAGAACTGTGGGATAATAAGTTTCTGTTGTTTCAAGCCACTGAGTCATTGGTGATGTCTTATAGTAACAGTAGGAAACTGATACAAGTGACAACATAATTAAGTTTAGAAAATACATATATTTAAATCAAGTTAATAAATATAAAGCACTACAGCTATCATTCTTGACTGTGGTTCACAATAAAATTCACAACATCGATAGGCATGTAAGTGTGAGTTTATCCCCGTTGCTCCAATTCTGTTCACCAAACTAGGCTCAAGGAGAATGCCTTTCTGCCAGGAAATATACTTCCCCCATTGCACGTATGTAGGCTGTTGCAGTCAAATAGAGCCACAGGAAAGTGAAACAATAGATAAATATACAATAAATTATATTATATACTTGTATATATTTATAAGGAATAAAACATAAAATCTTTAGGGCTATTGCTATTAAGTTATTGCCAGTTTTGTCTGTGTGACTTTTCTGTTTTTAGCTAACTATTCTTCTTATTGAAAACTATATCAAGGAATTAGCTAATAAAATTGAGTGTCAAAGTTCCTGTATTTGCCTTATTTCAGACTTCCCTCAAACTGTCATAAATCTACTTTATTTCCAGGCATTGCCTTAGCTAGCATGGTATTCCCCATCTCCCTCATGATATTGTATGTTCACAGCACTTTGCATGTACAGACCAAAACAGGGGACAGAATGAGAATAAACATTTATTTATTTATTTATTTATTTGCCATTGTGTCTTTGAGATTTGGTATCACCTTAAGAGCAAACACTGTGTGTTTTTTTGGTTTTTTTTTTTGTGTGTGTGTGTTTTTTTTCCCCCATTTTTATCTACTAACATTTTACTCCAAAACGCTATACAAAAACACTAAAAGGAGTGATTTTTTTCTTTGTTACAATTTTATAAAACGGATAATTAGTTCTACACAGCAGTGCTTCTTGGGAGAATATGATATGGAGGAAATTAATTTTACATCACATTGGGTAAATATCAGCTTTCGCTTTTGTGTACATATACCATATGAAAGGAATGAAAGAGTGGAATCCCCTTTCATACGTTTTCTTCCGTTTTGCTCCCTGGTCTGTTTCCATGTGTGCCTAAGCATTTTTTGTTTAGTTTTCATTTTCACCTAAAATTTTCTCTTTGATATAAATTTATTTAAGTACAAGAAAAAATGGATTCTAAAAGGTTAAGAAATTGAAAGATAAGATACAGGAAAAAATAAAAGTAAAACTTTTGATAGTTGAAAAGAACAGATCTATGGCAAGTAGGATGATCTGACTCAACCATATTCCAAGAAATAGTTCTCACATTCCTTTCTCAGGTATCAGACTTTTCACCCTTGGCTAGAAATTAGAAAAACCCAGTACTAAGTTGTGTTGCACTTTAAACTGTATATATTTTGAAATTATTGTTTACTACTTAAATAAGTGTACTTTCTTTGGTCTAATACATCTTTGTATTAGGGAAAGTTGGGTATTTAAGGTCTGAGTAGAAAGGGCTAAGATTTTCACATTGAAAGTCATAGAATTTGTAGCTGTATATTTTCTTTACATTGAACAGATATTAGCTTTTCAGGAGTAATTACAAACGCTTAAAAGAAGACAATTGTAGTTTTAAATTTACATTAATTTGAAAGCCTCCCAAGGATTCTTTATCAATCTCTTCAAAGCATCCTTTACATCTTTATTCCTTAGGCTGTAGATGAGGGGATTCAGCATTGGTATCACCAGGGTATAGAAGACAGAGGCCATTTTATCAGTACCTAATGAGTGGTTGGACCTTGGTTGCAAATACATGAAGAAAAGGGTCCCATAGAACACAGTGACAGCCATCATGTGAGAGGCACAGGTGGAAAAGGCTTTCCGTCGGCCCTCTGAGGACCGTATTCTCAAAATGGCAAGGACAATGTTGAAGTAGGATGTTAGAACAATAATCAAAGAGAAAAACAAATTGGTTCCTGCAGAGGTAAATACTACTGTTTCTGGGATGTAGGTATCAGAACAGGACAATGCCAACAAAGGGACGTTATCACAGTAAAAATGGTCGATTACATTGGAAGAACAGTATGCCATGGAGAATACACAGGAGGAGACAGTCAGTGCTGTGGTCAGACTGTAGAGGTAAGTGAGGGAGACCAGCAGTATGCACATCTGTGGAGAGACCACCACCATGTAGAGCAGGGGCTTGCAAATAGCCACGTAACGATCATAGGCCATTGCAGCCAGCATGAAAATCTCCCCGACAATGAAAACCAGGAACCCTCCCAGCTGGGCTGCACATCCATAGTAGGATATGGTTTTCCTTGAAACCAAGAAATTTACCAACATTTTGGGGGCAATGACAGTAGAATCGCCAAGATTGATGATAGCCAAGTGCCTGAGGAAGAAGTACATGGGTGTTTGGAGCTGAGAGTCAACACTGGTGAGGGTGATGATGCCCAGGTTCCCTGCCATGGTCAGTCCATAGATCAGCAGGAAAACAAAGAAGAGTGGAATCTGGAGGTCTGGTTGATCTGTGACTCCCATGAGAATGAACTCGGTCACCTGGGTGAGATTTTCTGAGGCCATTTATTTTGTTGTTCTCATCTTTTTGTGGGGGGAAAATGAGAGGAGATTAGTAGAGGGTGAAGTCAATTTTTCTGTTAGATGCTAGATTACAGACTGTTTCATTTAAATTGGATAATTTTTGTTCACATGTAAAAGTGTCAGATTTTAATTGTATTTTTCTTAATCTTATAACAAGATTCAGAAATACAAGCTCTCTGGAGGCCAATTTCAGGTTATTATAACTGTTATACCAAGCCGTTAATTTTTCATATCTCTGTTGAATATAATTTATATTAGTTAAATATATATTAATCTACTATATTATATGCATTAATATTTATGTGCATATTTAAACATATTAATTGTAATGTTGCATGAGTATATATTTATATATATCTGCACATGCCTTTTTGTATGTTTGTATATTCCCAGTGACAAAAGATAGCTACGTATAAGAAGTTGATGACCGAGATTGACTTTCATTTATTTTTTCCTTTGATGCCACAGACTCTTCAGCTCATACATTGTCTTCATCCTTGGTTTCAGTATTTCTGCAGGAAATACTTGGAATATGTTGGGTTTTCTTTATCAATTTCTACCCTACCATGCTGCTTCTACTGCCCAGCAACAGATTATGTCTCAGTAGTCTTTATTTGTGTCATTCAGAAACTGATTTTTTGTCTTAATCACATATCCCTTCTTTTGCCAAATAAACTAGTCCTTTCTATCACTCTTACCTCCGCCTTCTCGTATGTTGCTTTATCATGGCCTTCTGGCAGCCCTTTCTTTTCTTCTTTCTTTTTTTTTTTTTTTCCCCAGTTTGTACTTTCTTCTTTTAAATTGTTCAAAGCATGTTTTGATGTTTTACAAAATATTACTTGTAGCTTTGATTTGCTCAAGTTTGATCACTTGTGTTCCTCATGCAGAGAACTATAAGGTGAAAAGTGCTAACATTTTTCAATATGTAGTGAACTCTGGGCCCAGGACTATGCTAGCCATTTCAAAATAATGATCTCATTATTCTGTAGGAGTGTCCTAGAAGGTAGATGTAGTTATTTCTCTGTCTGATTGGAGAGTTGAGGCTAATGTGCCTAAGTCACGTGAAGAATCTGTATAGGATATTGGTGAATGGTATGGTTTTATGGTTTTGCTTTGCTTTATGTGTTTTGTTTGCTTGTTTGTTTGGCCACTTGGTTGGTTGGGTGTTAGGCCACCAATCACTATCTTTGTCTTTTTTATTAAGCATTTATATCCTTGTGATGTATGAATGTATTGAGATACTAGGCAAGCAAGTGTTAATACAGAGTTTGTTAACAATGAATGCAGAATAATTGGTACCATCAGTTCTTGTTATTTGCATGTTTTAAATGATATTCTAATGTGGTTTCCTATTTCAGTCTTAGTAACTCATTCTACCTAACTTAGGAGTTTCATAGTTGAAATGGGAGTAACAAGTAAATTATAATTTTACCTATTCAAGCAACTGGAACACATGAAATCTAGCTATTTATTTAATAAACAAATCAGTTTGTGTTCTCCCACAAACTGATTGTTTCTTTAATCTGTGGTTTTAATTTTTCAAACATCAAATATATGCCTAATGAGCTTATCTGACCATGTTACACTGGGTATCTCATGTCTCATGAGATGCATATCAGTATCAGTATCACTGCCTCGGAAAGGAAATGCCCAGGTAAGCTTCTGATAAAAATCATTGTGGCAACCCTCACTTTAGAAAAAAGTATTTCCTGAAGAAAGCTTCTCAGTGAATGTTTTACTCTGAGATATCATGTATTCAACACATGTATCCTTAATTTAACAAAAGCAAAAAAAAAAAAAAAACAAACACATCAGCAACAATAGTAATTATAGATTGTGGTCTATGAATTTGTGCAATCAGGTTTTGAAAAGAATATATTTGCATATTTTCCTTAATTATTATTAATTCCTTTTCCTATTGAAATATTACTACTGGAAAAAGTAAGGTTTTTCTTCATTTTGGTAAGTATATGTCCCTAATATTGTTTTGATCTTTACCCATAGGGTTTTTTCAAGTTGTTTCTGAAAAGAAGTATTTTATAGCTCTCCCAAAATAAGCAATTCTCATTTCTCATTAAAAAAAAAAAAAAGACCTTTAAAAATATACTTCATGTGAATCATTTTATGGTACAATTTGAGAAATAATATGCATATTAGTTTTTAAATATCTTTTGTAATGATTTTAAGGGTATATTCCATTTTTCTCTAACAAAGAATTTTGTCTTAAATTTATTTAAAAATGGGCTATGTTAGGGACAAACTGCATCTTCTTCTGAGTCCCCAGGAGAAGATAACAGGAAAGATATTATTTCAGTCCTGAGTCTGATTTGAATCCATAAAGCTCCATAGATACATGGTTTTCTCATCCAGAATGAGCACTAAACGAATTGTTGGAGTGAACCTACCTGTCCAGAGATCTGCTGAGATCCACTGCAAAGGTTTTGCAAGAGGCACACTGAAGAATTTTACAAGTGTCTGAAGTCCCTGGAGACCCGCACACTGAAATAAGCTTGTCTATGGATCCAGGCCCCATACATGAAAATAGGAATTCTCAGATAAAGTTCTGATTCTCCCGGGAAAGAAAAACCAATTATTCAAGTCTCCACACAATTACACCCACAGAGCAAAAATACAGGGTTAGCTTAGGGACATGCTTAGATGATCCTATGGAGTAACAGTCTCATGCAATGATTGCATCCTTTGTGTGTTTGCTTTGAATTGTCTCTGGTAATGTTTGAGAAGTGCAGTTGCTGGCTCTGGGGTGGAGAAAATCCAACAATTACAAAGCATAGGATTCTGGCCCTCACGTTACATTTTACTGTGAACATTGGAAATAGAACTGAATGCCAAGCCTCCATTTTGCTGTCAAGAACAAGCCCTCTTGTATTTGGCATAAAAATCACTAAAAATGTGCATGGTTGTAAAAAGACTAAATTTCAATCAGTTTAGTGACATTTGGAAGGAACCCATCATATACCTGGTACTGTTGCTGTTTTTAAATTAAAATTTTTCAATGGAGAATACATTTTTCATATGATATTGTGATCTTTCCTCATGCATGTAAAAATGTTGTAATTAAATGTTCGTAACATTTTTATTTTACTTCTTGTGAGGAATTTTCTAGTCTGTAAGCTTTATAAGTGAAAAGGGAATGTCTAAATAGTTTGTCTTTGCATTAATAACTTCTAAAATAATACCCAGGAAAGAGTAAGTGTTCAAAATATACTGACTTACTGATTGATGCAATGAAGGATGAATAAGTGAATGAGTGAATATAATACCCATTTTAAAATTCTGAAGTAAAGTAGAAGATTTCATCTTCAGCTGTGTCATCTAGCTTTAGTATCATTTTATCTGTGATAAAGAAACAGTAATAACTTGCATATCATTCTCTAGAATATTCACTACTTTAGGGCAGGATACACTGTTCCTTCTTCATTTTGGTGTTCCTAATATCTAATGTGGGTGTGGCACATTCTAGGCTCAACCATTTTTGAAGTAACAAGTTGTAGACTGTAAAGTGGAAATAATAAAGATTCTTAAACATCTTAAGTTATTCAAGATAAGATATTGAAATCCTTGAGGTTCTTTCCAAAGTCTGAGTATCCACATGAAGTTTGTGTTTGCTTCCTCTTTGAATTCATTTGTCAATTGTCAGTCATGTGACCAATGATAGTCTGTACCCTGTTCGATTAACAGGACTTGAACCCCTCCTCAGCTCTGCCAACTTCCCCATCTATTAAGCATTCCCACAGTGTTGTAAAATTAAAAAAATAAAAAAGTATCACTTTTACAATTTCCATTCTTATTGATGCTTTATATTACAGTTGGATCTCTCATTTAAAGGTTATTATTTATTGCACAGAGATATTGTCCATTTCCTAAGTTGTGAGTACAATATGTAATAAACTTACTTTGGTCATGAAGATAAAATTCTAAGATGGGACAGGACCATGCTGGATCACAAAATTTCACCTTTCAAAGTATTTGTAAGAAACACACATGTATGTCACTTACACACACACACACACACACACACACACACACAAAATGATGTTATAAACCCCATATTATTTCCATTGCCCACCTGAAAGAATAGTTCTATCTTACATTATTCATTATTTTACTTTATTTTTTACTTTTTTTATTTAAATTTTTTTAATTAACATATATGTATTATTTGTTTCAGGGGCAGAGGTCTGTGATTCATCAGTCTTACACAATTCACAGCACTCACCATAGCACATACTCTCCCACTATTATTCATTATTTTAAATTAATAATTTAATTACATATAAGCTGAATAGGCATTAATCCATTTTCTCCATTCCCATTCCCTCTACCTCATCTAGGTAGTTAATATCTGTATAAAATATTTTTCTGTTTTTCCAAATCTTTGTATATTTTTTATGGTGATAAGAAAACATATCATGAGATCAACACTCCTGACCAATATTTAAACATACAATACAGTAATGCTGATTATAGCACAATGTTTTATAACAAGCCTCTACATCTTAATCATCTTGAATAAGTGATGCTTCATTCCTATTGAATATAATTTACTTTACATATTCACATTAGCCAGTTTTTAGTTGGACTTTTATAATAAAAATGCCTTTTCTTACAAAGCTGAATCTCCTTTATACGCCCTTTATCTTTCTATTAATCCTGGTCTTATCCTATCTCACTATCTGTTTCATCATGTATAGATCTTATCTACACTGTGTCCTTCGTATGCAAGTTTTTACTGGTTAACTATATATGAATGTACTTCTTAACAAAATGCTATAATTTTTCAGACATTTAAATTACTGTAAATTACATACTGAATGTCTCTTTCTGCAAGTTCACTTAGGAGTATGACAGGTAAATAGAAGTCAATCTCTGTATGTTGAACTCATCTATCTTTGTTTTTCCTTCTGAAGGGACATGTAACAGTGTTTAATGTTGATAGGAAACACAGTACAATCAACTAAGAGAAGATATTGCATAATTTTTCCTACATCCTTTGTCCTGCATATTTTATATCTTTGTTCCTCAAGTTATAGCTCAAAGGATTCAGCATCGGAATAATGAGGCTATAAAATATGGACACCACTTTGTCAATATTAAAAGAATGACTGGACTTAGGTTGAACATGCATAAATATCAAAGTCCCATAGAACATAGTGGTCACTGTTGGGTGGGACCCACAGGTGGGAAAAGCCTTGCACCTTCCTTCAGCTGAGTTCATCCTGACAATAGCTAACAGGATCAGCAGGTAAGACACAAGAACTATCAGAAGCAATAAAATCAAATTAAAACCTGAGAAAATCATAATCATCACTTCCATTTTGTGCATATTAGAGCAGAGCAAAGATAACAAGGGGAAGCTGTTACAATAGAAATGATTTTCAATATTGTAGCCACAGAAAGATAAACTAAGTACCTTGGTGGTGACTGTAAGAGACACAAATGTGTCATAGAGATAGGGGATTACCACCAGCATCTGATCTAGACTTGGTGGCATGATGACAGGGTGAAGGTTACAGATGGCCATGGTAGGGCTCCTAGGACATAGCTTACAGGAAAGCTCCATGGGTGGTGCACAAATAATAGGAGATCATATGTGCTTCCACAACACATGAAACATTTTGGGTTCTCCAGTGGTTGAATTACCCAGATCAGTGAGAGCCAGGAGTTTGAATAAGAAGTAAATGAATGTTTGTAGCCCAGAGTCTGTCTTGGTGAGGAAGCTCAAGCTCGAGAACCCATCACCAAGACCAGGTAAATAGTGGGGAAGAGTCCAGGCAATGGAGCCTGCAGCTCAGGGGGTCCTGTGGTTCCCAATAAAATGAATTCTTTCCACAGTGTTATACTGTGTTTGTCCATCCAGGTCATTCAGGAAACCTACCTAGGGAATAAATAAAAAAAATAACCATGAACCTGCATGACATATGACTGAGATGACCATTGTAATAAGTGATTAAAGGCTGAAATCTTGCTAGCTGGCAGCTCAAGTCTCTCTCTTCTGGCTTAGGTTGAGCTCTTTATAGCTTGCTTTCTTTCTTTCTTTCTTTCTTTCTTTCTTTCTTTTTAAGATTTTATTTTTATTTATTTATTTGAGAGAAAGAGAGAATGAGAGAGAGGCAGAGAGCATGAGAGGGGAAAGGTCAGAGGGGCAAGCAGGCTCCCCACTGAGCAGAGAGCCCACTGTGAACTCCAGGATCATGACCTGAGCCAAAGCAGTCCTTTAACCAGCTGAGGCACCCAGATGCCCCTCTTTATAGCTTTCTCAGGGATGACAGCAAAGCACAAAAAACAAAAGGAAAATCTCTATATTTGGACTTTATCAAAATAGAAAAAAAATGAATTTTACGGATGAAAGGAAATTATTAAAGAATGAAAAGTTGGAAATAATGGAAATAAATTATAAATTTATTGGATATAATGGACAAAATTATATAGATAATGGAAAAATTATAAATCTTATATCTGGTAAGGGTCTTGTTCATAAAATATCCAAAGGCTACTTAAAACTCAACATCTCAAAGAAAAATTACCCAAATTAAAAAACAGGCAAAACACTTGAACAGAAGTATCTCACAGAAAATATACAAATGGCCTAAGCTCAGGAAAAACTATTTGAGTTGTTTGTCATTAGAAAAATGCAAATCAAAACCACAGGGAGCTGCCACTTCACCTGCTTTAGAGTGACTTAGAAAAGAAAAGACAAGGCAATGGCAAGATGTGGGTATCCTGTAGGTATCTTGCAGCCAGGCCCTCTTTAGCATATGAAAGTTCTTTTGAAACCTCCTTTTTCCTTACTTCCCCCAACTTTGGAGTGCATAATCACCACTCCTCAAGACCCAGGTGCAGTGGCCCTTTCTGCCCTTGGGTCCTGTCCCAATGCTTTAATAAACCACCATTTCACATCACACAACAAAGATAGACAGAAAGACAGAAAGACAGACAGACAGAAAGAAAGAAGAACTGGCAATAGTGTGGAGATTAAAATATTCATGTATTATTGGGGAAGTAAAATGGCACAGTCACTAGGGAAGCACATTGATGGTTACTCAATAAGTTAAACATAAAATTATCATTATGATTCAGTAATTCCATTCTTGGATATGTACTCAGGAGTACTGACAACCCCAAGTGTCCAACAAAACTTTGCTTGTAAACGTTCATAAGAGCATTCATAATAGTTATAATAGTTCATAACATTCAAAACTTAGAGACAACCCAAATGTCCAACAACTGGTGAATGGATAACATGTGTGTTGTATCTACAATGGAATATTATTATACCATACAAGGAAAGAAGTATTGGTATATGGTACAACATGTATGTGTCTTTAAAACTTTATGCTAAGCAAAATAAGCCAAGTATAAAAGGGCACATAGTATACATTTTATATAATTCCATTACATGGAATATCCAGAAGAGATAAATCCACAGAGATAGAAAGCAGATTAGTCGTGGCTTATTAGAAACACTAAATTAATTCTCAGGAGACAATACAGGTAAGGACATCTTTCTGGTAGATATAAAAAATATCATGAATCTCATGGAATAAATGAAAATATTAAAACCTGCACTCTGTTCAAATCCAAGCTAATAAATACCTGTTCCCCATATATGAAAAGATATGAGATGTTTTTCTCATCATCTCTAGAGTTCTATGTAAAGCACTGAACTCTTTGTTTTACATGGTTCAATTTATACTTACATTACTTTATTTGATTACTAAAGGTAAACTTGTTCTTACCTTTTAAATCTGTTTTTTTCCCTCCCTCTCAAGACTATACAAACATGTAAAAAATACAATGAGATTAACACTGGACCTTCATAAAAATCTACCCTCAGTGTAGAGGTGAGAGAATTAAACCATTCCCCAGTCCTGCCCCTCCAACTGCCAAATACAGTTCTCTAAACTGAATTGACACTAAGTATATTCTGCAATGAAAGATCAACAAAATATGCACTTAAATTCACATATTTAAACATTGAAGTAATTTTCAAGGGGGGATAAGGAGAGTTTTGGAAAAAGCTATTAAGTAAGTGGAAAAGAAATCTTAAATTTAGGCAAAATGCATGTTACTGCTTTATAATTTTGCAAGAATTATTTGCCTAAATTCTATTTATCTTTTAATCTTAGCTCCAATCTCCATTAGATGTGCATTGAGTCATTCAAGGGACAATCTCATGGCATTTCAGGAACTCTTCCATGGCTTGTAGGTAAGGAAGCAGCGCAGTCCCCTTACTAATCAGACTTTGTGGTGTGGTAGAGACATAGCAAGACTGTAATCATTTGTTTTTGCCTCACTTCCAATTAAAAGTAGTAATTTGTAAAAGATATTGGTACATTTGGGAGACACATGGCATATTGGAAACAAATTGCAAGTATTATAAACATACTGAGATAATCCTTTTACTTGAGAAGTAGCTGGAAAACGCTATGGAAATGTGTTATTATTTGAGTTTAAGAATTCTGAAAAACATCCAAATAACTATGTATAACAATATCATCTTTGACATTTTTTTAAGGATCCAAATGAAAGAAAATAATCATGACAATCTTCAGGTCTTTCTTGTTAATTTTCTTAAAAATCCCTTTTCAGAGATTGTGGTGTTTGTTTGTTTGTTTGTTTGTTTGTTTTTACTATTCAAAGAGTACAGGGATGCCTGAGTGGCTCAGTTGTTAAGCATCTACCTTTGGCTCAGAAAATGATCCCAGGGTCCTAGGCTCTAGGAGCCCTGCATCAGGTTCCTTGCTCAGTGGAAAGCCTGCGTCTCCCTCTCCCACTCCCCTGGCTTGTGTTCTCTCTTTCACCATCTCTCTCTCTGTCATATAAATAAAATCTTAAAAAAAAAAAAAAAAAAGTACAAACTTCCTGCATCATAGCAAATGTCTAGCTTTCACCAAAAATTGCAAGAAAGATGTTTACAACCTTGTATTCACCCAGAGACTTCAGTTATCATGGCAGATAATTAAAGAGATGGCTAAATCACCAAGGGTATCAGACCCTAATGGGTCTCTGAAGAGTTACTGGTCTGAGTTAGTCACAGGACAGGTGCAGTTCAGTTCACTCACCTTTGAAGGGTTGAAAGGGAATCTTTTTGTGCTCCCATACATTACTAACACACCCAGGGAGGATATATGGGTGTCTTTCCTGCACATTAATTACACCAAAGATTTCAAAAACCTCAAAGGAAGTCATGGTGTATCTGCTAATTATATAGAACATCTTTATATTCCCCTACAAATAAAGTTCTGTTAGAAAACTTTCCATGGTATCTTCTGGTTAAGTGTTTCTACTATAACCCAGATCTGGAATTGAAACTTTGTATCTGTAGGAACGGTATTTTCATTTTTCTCTAACCCCAAATTATCTCCTTTTAATACAGTGGCTTTTTTAACTTTATGTCTGGGGACAGAATGAAGATGTTTAAATGATGCTTACTGCACCTTAAAATTAATTTACAAGTAGTAACAACATACAGGAAAGCTGTTTTCCCTTATTTTTAGTGCTTAAACTTATTATTGAAACATAATACACATATTAAAAATGCATACATCACACGTTTTTACAAATCAAACACAACTATGTGATCAGAATCCAGATTAAAGAGCTATGACAATAACAAAAATAAAACATTGTCAAGACCCCAGAAGAATCCTTCATTCTCCTATCACACACACAAACACACAGGAATAACCATTATTCTGTCTTCTACCAGCATAAGTTATTTTTACCTATTTTTGTTAATTTATAAAAAAAATACTATATGTGTTATTGCTTTGGTGGGGCTTCCTTCAGTTATTATGTTGTTATAGGTAGTTCTAGATTGCCCATTCTCACAGCTGTGCATATTTTTATGAATATACCACAAATTAGTACTCATTTGCTATCATCAATGTTAGAATTGGTTCAAATTTGCAGGCTTATGACTGGTGACATAAACATTCCATTCCATCTGATGTTTTGATCAACAACATAAAACATTCTTTTTCACATCTTTGGATTATAAAACAAACAAACAAACAAAACAAATAAACAAACAAACAAAGAAACTGCTCTGAGGGGCCCCTGGGTGGCTCAGTGGGTTAATCCTCTGCCTTCGACTCAGGTCATGATGTTAGGGTCCTGGGATCAAGCCCCACATGGGGCTCTCTGCTTAGCAGGGAGCCTGCTTCCCCCTCTCTCTCTCTGCCTGCCTCTCTGCCTACTTGTGACCTCTGTCTGTCAAATAAATAAATAAAATCTTAAAGGAAAAAAACAACAAAACGTGATTTTTGTCATGTATTTATGAAAAAGAATCATGTACAATTTATAAAAAATATTCTTCTGATATACAGAAACATTTTCTGAAAATGGCATTTAAAAACAGCTACTACTACATCCTTCACATCCACGCCAATATTTAATCTAGACTGGCTTAATCTTGAAAGCATTTTTATTGGGTATATCCTTCACGCTGAACTTGTTGAGTCATAGGATTCACACACTCAGCACTAGTAAATAGTTTCCAGAGCAGTTTTTTTTTTTTTAAGATTTTATTTATTTATTTGACAGACAGATCACAAGTAGGCAGAGAAGCAGGCAGAGAGAGGAAGAGAAGAAGGCTTCCTGCTGAGCAAAGAGCCACATATACAGGACCCTGGGGTCATGACCTGAGCTGAAGGCAGAGGCTTTAACCCATTGAGCCACCCAGGTGCCCTTCAGAGCAGTTTTTGTTTGTTTGTTTTGTTTTGTTTTTAGGTTTATTTTTTAATTTTTTAAAATTTCTTTTCAGCATAACAGTATTCACTGTTTTTGCACCACACCCAGTGCTCCATGCAATCCGTGCCCTCTCCAATACCCACCACCTGGTTCCCCAAACCCCACCCCCCTCCCCTTCAAAACCCTCAGATTGTTTTTCAGAGTGCATAGTCTTTCATGGTTTACCTCCCCTTCCAATTTCCCCCAACTCCCTTCTCCTCTCCATCTCCCCTTGTCCTCCATGCTATTTGTTATGCTCCACAAATAAGTGAAACCATATGATAATTGACTCTCTCTGCTTGACTTATTTCACTCAGCATAATCTCTTCCAGTCCTGTCCATGTTGCTACAAAAGTTGGGTATTCCTCCTTTAAAGAAGCCCCCTTAATATTTCCTGCAGTATCAGCTTAAAACCACATTGAGATATCACCTTACACCAGATAGAATGGCCAAAATTAGCAAGACAGGAAACAACATGTGTTGGAGGGGATGTGGAGAAAGGGGAACCCTCTTCCACTGTTGGTGGGAATGCAAGTTGGTGCAGCTTCTTTAGAGAGCAGTGTGGAGATTCCTCAAGAAATTAAAAATAGAACTTCCCTATGACCCTGCCATTGCACTCCTGGGTATTTACCTCAAAGATACAGATGTAGTGAAAAGAAGGGCCATCTGTACCCCAATGTTTATAGCAGCAATGGCCACAGTGGCCAAACTGTGGAAAGAACCAAGATGGCCTTCAACGGACAAATGGATAAGGAAGATGTGGTCCATATACACTATGGAGTATTATGCCTCCATCAGAAAGGATGAATACCCAACTTTTGTAGCAACATGGACTGGACTGGAAGAGATTATGCTGAGTGAAATAAGTCAAGCAGAGACAGTCAATTATCATATGGTTTCACTTATTTGTGGAGCATAACAAATAGCATGGAGGACATGGGGAGATGGAGAGGAGAAGGGAGTTGAGGGAAATTGGAAGTGGGGGTGAACCGTGAGAGACTATGGACTCTGAAAAACAATCTGAGGGTTTTGAAGAGGTGGGGGTGGGAGTTCAGGGTACCAGGTGGTGGGTATTATAGAGGGCATGGATTGTGGAGCACTGGGTGTGGTGCAAAAATAATGAATACTGTTATGCTGAAAATAAAAAATAAATTTAAAAAAGTTGGATATTCATCCTTTCTGATGGAGCCATAATATCCATATTGTATATGGACCACATCTTCCTTATCCATTCGTTCGTTGAAGGGCATCTTGGTTCTTTCCACAATTTGGCCACCGTGGCCATTGCTGCTATAAACATTTGGGTACAGATGGCCCTGCTTTTCACTACATCTGTATCTTTGGGGTAAATACCCAGTAGTGCAATTGCAGGGTCATAGGGAAAGTGCAGCCACTTTGGAAAACAGTATGGAAATTCCTCAAGAAACTAAAAATAGAGCTTCCCTATGACCCTGCAATTGCAGAGCAGTTGTTTTAATGCACATACCTGTTAACAGTGCAAATAGTCATGGTTGCTCAATAGCCTTGTTAAGACTTAATATTTTCCCAGGTGCCTGGGTGGCTCAGTGGGTTAAAGCCACTGCCTTCAGCTCAGGTCAAGATTTCAGGGTCCTGGGATCAAGCCCTGCATTGGGCTCTCTGCTCAGTGGGGAGCCTGCTTCCTTTCCTCTGTCTCTGCCTGCCTCTCTGCCTACTTGTGATCTCTGTCAAGTAAATAAATAAAATCTTAAAAAAAAAAAAAAAGACAGTATTTTCCGACATTTTCTTCCTTACCTTTGAGGATAATGTATATGGGACTTTAGTATTGTGATTTTATTTTGTATTATTCTAATGCTAAATAAAATTGAGACACTTTTTATATGTTTAATGGCCTTTTTAGAGATTTTCTTTTGAAACATGGTGATTAATATCTTCTGTCACCTTTGCATTGTATTTCATGTTAACTATTTTATTTATGGATTTGTAAGAGTTACTTTTATATTTTGCATGAGTCCCTTGTCAGCTCTCTGTCTGATTCTGTACCTCTGATAAAACTATCTTCTCCTACTATGAAAGTTTCCCTTCCACACTATTAATTTTGATGAACAGAATTTCTTTTTTTTTTTTAAAGATTTTATTTATTTATTTGACAGACAGAGATCACAAGTAGGCAGAGAGGCAGGGAGAGAGAGGGAGAAGCAGGCTCCCTGCCAAGCAGAGAGCCCAATGTGGGGCTCAATCCCAGAACCCTGAGATCATGACCTGAGTCGAAGGCAGAGGCTTAACCCAATGAGCCATCCAGGTGCCCTGATGAACAGAATTTCTTAAAACAGTTCAGTGGATCATTTTAAATCTTAGATAGCTATTGTTTTGTGCATTCTGTTTAAAATGTTGTATATATTTCTATATCATAAAGACGTCCCACTGTGTTTTCCTTTTAAAGTTGTTTGCATTTCACATTTAGACCTTTAATTCAAGTAGAATTGAGTCTGTATAGGACCTGAGTATGTGCCAAGATTTTTTTTTCCCTAAAACAAATAGAAAAAATTACCCTAATAACATTTATTGAAAAGATCATTCTTTCACTTCTAGAAAATAATGATGCATCTATCATATGTTAAATGACAATATACATGTGGATCTGTTTCTGTTGTCATCAGTCTAGTCCATTGATCAATTAGTCTGACTTCTGTAACTGGTTTTCTTTCTTTTTTTATTGAAGTGCAGTTGAAGTGCAGACACACAACATTACATTAGTTTCAGAGGCACAGCATAGTGAATCAGCATGTTTATACATTCTTTTATGTCCACCACAAGTGTAACTGCCATCTGTCACCATACAATACCGTCAACTATATTTTTTATGCTATACCTTTTATCCTGTTACTCACTTATTCCATAATGGGAAGTCCCCCTCACCTGTTTATTCCTTCCCTGTATTTTTTTCCCCTCCAGCAGCCATCAGTTTGTTCTTGGTATTTATGGGTCTGTTTCTGGTTTTTTGTTTGTTTTGTTTTTAGATTCCATATATAAGCGAATTCACATGATATTTGTGTTTCTCTGTCTGACTTGTTTCACTTTCCACAATGCCCTCTAGGTCCATCCATGTTGTCACAAATGGCAAGAGCTCATTCTTTCTAATGGCCAGCTAATGTTTTATATATATATATATATATATATATATATATATATATATAATCTATTCATCTATCAATCAAGCTATCAAGGGCTACTTGGGCTGCTTCTGTAACTTGACTACTGCAGATAATGTTGCAATGAACATAAGGGTGCATGTATCTTTTTGAATTCATATTTTCATGTTCTTTGTGTAAATAACCAGTAGTGAAATTACTGGATCATATGGTATTTTATTTTTAATTTTTAGAGGAACATCCATTCTTCTTCCTTAGGGCCTTTATCAATTAGGAGTATGTTTTCTTAATTGCTACAGCTTTTTAATAGGTCATGAAATCTGGAAGTGTAACTCCTGTGACTTTATACTCTTTCTATAAGACTGTCTTTAACTTTTTATCATTTTGCCTTGCATAGTAACTTTTAGAATCAGCTTCCATCACTCTAAAAGGAAGAAGAAAAGACAAACAAAGAATGAACAAGGGAAGAATTGTTTTAAAAAATCATCTAACTATATTAAAGGAGTTGATATCTGTTATTGGAAACCTCTGTGTTGTTTATTCTTCAAAGATATTCTAGACCCTTTGCATTTCCACATAATTCTTAAAGTCAACGAGTATTAAAAATACTATTGGATTTTTGATTGTTGCTGCATTAAAAGCATAGAATAATTTAGGGAGGATGAACCCCATCACACAACATCTATTTCATCCAAGCAATGGGATGGTATATGCTACATTTATGTCTTCCTTAATAATTCAACAATGATTTTGTAGTTTTTAGGAAACAATCATGCAAATCCTTCACTACAATTTTCCCTTGGTATTTCAGTTTTTATTTCTAGTAAAAGCAATAGTTTAAAATGATATTTTTCCTTGGGGCCTCTGGATGGCTTAGATGGTTAAGTATCTGCATTAGGCTCAGGTCATGATCCCAGGGTCCTGGGATCGAGTCCTGCATTGGGCTCCCTGCTCAGCAGGGAGTCTGTTTTCTCCTCTGTCTCTGCCTTTCTCCCCTGCTCATGCTCTCTCTCTTTATTTATTGAACAAATAAAATCTTTAAAAAAATTAAAATAATAAAATTATATTTTCCTGTTTTTTTTTTTTTGCCAGTGTATAGCAAAAACAAACAAACAGAAGACAAACAAAACAAAAACAAAAGAAACCCACTGATCTCTTATATGCTGGCCTTATGCACCACTCTTTAAAAATTGACATTTTATTTCTAATGTTTCAGAATGAAGAGTATTTTGGAATTTTTACTGTATGCAGGTAAGCCACCTGAAAATAATCACACTTATTTCTGCTTTCTAAAACATATATAGGCTCACATATCATCATTTAACAAATTCGGAGATGTTATCCACCACAAGGGACTGTTAAATTGCCATTCAAACAGGTAGCATTGATTATTCATTTATACATATATTCCTTCTCCAAAAACAGTAAGTGCCATCTATCTATGCCCTATTCAGTATGGTAGGCACTAGTATTTATTTAATATTTAATAAAGATACAAAAAAGCCTTTTAAAAAATATTATCTAAGCAGAGGTGTGTTTTAAACACAACAAACCAAAACTTGTCTTCATTTGCAACATAAGTACTTGGCAATGTGAGAACAGTGGTCCAAACTTCAGCCTCTTGCACTGAAACTAATGTTGATATCAGAAGAATGATCACTAGTGAAACTTCTGTAAGCTGATAACAAGAAAAATATTTCTAGGTGTCCATGACTTTTACACATTGCTCCTTTATAAGACATATGTCAAATGATAAAAAGCAGTGTATAACCTAATTTATTGAATACATAATCTATGTTGCATTCCACGTAGGTACTCTGTGCAGATTTTTCCAAATCCTATGTAGGGCACTTTTTACCTCTTTGTTCCTCAAGCTGTAGATCATGGGATTCAGCATAGGTATTATCAGAGTGTAAAATACAGAGGCAATTTTATCAGTATCAAAAGAATGACTGGATTTGGGTTGCACGTACATGAAGAATAGTGTTGCATATAATACAACAACCACTGTCAGGTGAGAACCACAGGTAGAGAAGGCCTTGTGCCTTCCCTCTGCAGAGTTCATCCTAAGGATGGCCATAAGGATTAGGATGTAAGACACTAGCACTATCAGAAGGGATGAAACCAAATTAAATGCTGAAAAGATCAGTATTATCAACTCAATATCACGTGAGCTTGAGCAAAGCAAAGTTAACAAGGGAAGATTGTCACAGTAAAAATGTCTAATGACATTATGGCCACAGAAGGATGACATAAAAATCTTTATGGTAATTATCAGAGAAAGAAAAGTACTGTAGACATAAGGGACTGCCACCAGAATCCAGCGCATCCTTTGTGACATAACAATTGTGTAGAGCAGAGGGTTACAGATGGCCACATAGCGGTCATAGGCCATTGCTGACAGAATGAAAAGCTCACTGATGATGAACAAGATGAAGAAAGACAGCTGTGTGGCACACCAGTTGTAGGGGATTGTATTTTGGTTAGTTACCAAATTTACTAACATTTTGGGTCCCACAGCAGTTGAATAACCAAGATCAATGAAAGCCAGGTGTCTAAGAAAGAAATACATGGGTGTTTGGAGCCTGGAATCCATGTTGGTGAGGATGATCATGCCCAGGTTGCCCACCACTGAGACTGTGTAGATGATGAGGAAGAGCCCAAAGAAGGGAGCCTGCAGCTCCGGACGGTCCGTGATTCCCATTAGGATGAATTCTGTTAGCACTGTTAGATTTTGTTTGTTCATCCAGGCTGTTAAGGAAAATTGCTGTGGGAACAACCATCACAAGAGTCACTGGGTTTCAGGAGACAACATTTGTTGACATTTTAGGAGGCAAAGCCATTGTGGGTAAGAAAAATCCAATTTTTTAGACGGGTTAATTAAAATAAGACTCACCTCCATCACTGAACCTGGAAACAAATGATGAATGTGTTACAACCTAAGGTGTATGGTAACCATTTTATTTTTTGTACCACATGCTGGCTATCATCATCACGTCAATGAAATCTTTTTATGGTCTGTCAACAATGTATTATTAGTAATGTTTGGTCTTGAGTGGAAATACTGATTTTTTTTAGAAATGGTTTTTACTTAAGCTACCTATAATTGGTTAAGCCATTTCATACTTAAGAAAGAATTGTAATAAAAGTAATAGCCCACTGCTTCTTGTCCTTTCAACTTTTGTCCCAACCTCCAATGAAAAGTCATTTAGTAAGTCTTTGACTTACTTTTCTTATTATAACTCTACATATCTAATAGCATTCTCATTCTACCATTCACTTCATTTTTAAAACTGTATTTTTAATTCCACTATGCTTGTATGAGTTTTAAACAGTGTTTATGATATTTTTATAATGCTGGACAATAATTTAGGTCTTATGCAGAAGTCCCTAACTCATGCGTTCTTATGCACATAAATAAACTTTTATTTTCTGTAGAGTCGTGCATGTGAAAATTCAGCACTCAGATGTCGATCATTTTCAGCTTATGATTATTGCTATGTTACATACCAAGTAAGGCCTGCATCTCTCTCTCTCTATATATATAAGTTATTAAATATGAGAAAAAACAATTAGTTGTCATTCCCACATTTGCTTTGACCTTACTGCTAATATCTTTGATATAGACTTAATGTGGTTATACTATTCTAGCATACTTAAGGCAAATAAATTAAAATGTATTTCTTAAGGTATCTCCTATAATTGTTGAGTAAACTGCTATAAATATATTTACACAACAAAGAGAAGTATCACTCCAAATTAGGGAGTGCTATCTCAAATGCATTAGAGGCTGCAAATAACACTGCATGAAGTACATGAATGAAAGACAAAGTACTAAGGAATGAGGGGAAAGAAATAAGGCAAGATTCATTAAAAATACTTAATTATTTTAAAAATTATATGGGCAAGGACGAATGATTATCTGATCCAGATAAAGCTGGGAATGGCATTGAGAGAAATGGAGTACATTTACTATATTTTAATTGACTTCTGTTCTTACACCTTTATTTTTTCTCTTGTCAAGTATACATGAAATGTTTTAACGTATTTTATTGAAGAATTGCACTTCATCTACCTCTACTTTTTCATCTCCTTTCTCCCCCAGATTGCTTCTAAAGGTAAGTGCTTCCAAACTTTTCATGGGAAAAAATTATCTAATTTTATTATAAACTTTCTGGAATATAAAAAATGACTACATTGTGACTCATTCTACAAGGCCTAAAATTCTGATTTAAAGATAAATATTTATATTTAAAAACCCATTATATATACCAGCCTTTAATTTTATTTTAGATGTATAACCCTACACAATAGTAATATATCTTTGATATCAATTTTTAAAATGTGTAAGAATTATAAAAAACTTGTTTAAATTGCATTAATCCCATTTTTGGCTAGACATTTAGTTTTGGAAGATTTGTAATATGAATTCTACACAGTATCAGAATGAATTAGAAAAAAATAAATATTTGAATAAATATTAGTGCTATTTAGAATGGACAAAAGTGACAAAAATTAAGGAAAAAAAGGGAAATTTCATTGTGATAGGATATCTTCTAAAAACTGACTGCACCTACTTTAAAAAAGAAAAAAAAAACTTTTTTGGGGAAACATTATAGAGGTCCTAAATAAATTGATAGAAATATTATGTTCCTGGATTGCACAATTTAGTGTGACCAAATATCACTTCTGCTGAATTTAGTCTATTTGTTCAATGCCTTTACAATCAAAACTCACTAAGGAAATTGGTAGAATTTAACAGATTTCAAATGCATTTAGAAAATGCATACTGTAAAGAAGAAAGATAGTTTTGAAAAGACCTGTACAACTAGATAATAAAACTTATAAACCTGGAGTTCTTGAGACAATATGGCATACTTACATCAATGGAAAAGAACAAGGACCTCAGGAAAGGACCCATGAATGCATAGAACTGCAGTGTAAGACAGAAGTGGCATGTTAGGATGTCCTTAGTATTAAAAAATGGTCTACTTAGTGAAACTGAGAACGTGATTATCCCTATCCCTAATGATAAAATTGGATGTTTCATTCATCTATACAAAAATCAACCCTAGACTGGTTAAGTATTTAATGTCATAGGAAAGTGTTAAACTTTCATAAACTCAAAAACTGGAATATCTGGATTCCTTAAATAAACAGAAACAAAACATAGAATAGAAATCCAACATTAATTTGGCAGATAAAATTACATAAATTTGCTTTATTCAAAAATCTATTCAAATTAACAAAATATTTATAGCAAAGCAATAACAAATATCCATTATCAGCAGCCAAACAAATGACAAAGTCAAATAACTCACGCTACAAAAATTATACCCAAAGAAATTGCTATTCCACAGCAGTTTGGACAGTTTGGTAAATCTCTTCATTCTAACATTCATTTTATTGTGATTTTGCAAATCCCTGGCATTCTTTCTAAACTCATTTGAATATTATGTGGCACTGATCCCCATCAGTCATTCCTAAACACTTCCTGGAAACAAACAAACAAACAAAATAAGCATCAAACCTGACTCTTCTCAAATGGAAGCAGAAACTCCAGAGTTGTGGCAGGACCTAGGGAATGGACATGAAAACCAAGGATGTCTCTTGTGCAAATGCAAACACCCAATCTCAACTAAATATTCTATAACATTTTGTAAATAACCTCAACTGAATAAATAGGTTGGTCAAATTGAGAACATTTCACTCTTATCAGAAGGAGAGAGAAAGGCAGAGAAGGAAGGAAGAGGAGGATTCTAAGTTGAGTTTGCAAAAATGCTTACTCTCCCTTCACCATATATATTGTCTAGACTCTCTATATAAATGTAGAAATAGTAACAAATAGAAATGAGGTCACTTACCACCTTCAAAGAACATACTCATAGTGGTAAACATATATAATTACTCCAGAAAACCTAGTTATTAAAAGAGAAGATTATTATGCATAGTGTAATGTACTGAGTCTGGCATTGATGACTATACTCATAACTGTCCTTTAAATGGAAGGTAGTTATCAATAATCATCACTGCAACTAATCTAGTGATCATTACAATCAGTAGCATCTACTAACCTTAAGTGAGGACTGCCTTTGTGTTCCCTTGTGTGATTACCAGCTTGACGCTGTCAGAAGAATTTATGAACATCTCCTCCCTTTGAGACACTCCCCCTGGGAACTTGAAAGCAATTCTTGGTTATTCCCAAATCATCTGACAGTAGGAAATGATGTCACTGGTCTTTACTAATTATTCAGAGTAACTTTGATTCCCCTGTTGAGGAAATGTCTTTTTACATAAACAATTCACCTGCTTTCCCCAGTTGTTATTTTTATTGTATTCATTCAAATATCGGGATTTAAGTAGATTATTTCTTATATGCCTTAATCATCTATAAATCACATAAACTTTCAGAATCTCCACAAAGTCTTCTTCCATGTTTTATATCTGAGGATTAAAAACAAAACTTTTAAATATGTCCTATAGTATGTTAGAGGATTCAGAAGGGATAAAAATTATGAATATATGTGTAGCTCCTATTTTTATTTCTTTTTCTAAACTAAGGGACTAAATTGAGTTAATGATACCCTAATTCCACATCCCATGTGCATGCTCAGTACTAATTTCCCATGTCTACTTCTGTTACTTTTCCTTAAATAGGTATGAATCTCTTTTCAAAAGTTAAAATATGTCCTTAATATGGAATGTAATTTATAAAGTAAATATGATATACATTTTAAAATACACAACATTTTGTATAGATCATTTTGATATCTAAATGTTCTCACTCTACTATATGTTTTTGAATTTTATTCATTTTACTACATGTATACCAATATTTTGCTAACTTTTATTTTAATAAAATTGCTAGAATCTGATTCTACCTCCATTGACTATGAATGAAAGACAAAGTAATAGGGACCAAGGGGAAATAGATATGGTATGATTTATTTGAAGTACTTAAATTTTGTCTGTTTAAAGGTACATGAACAGGGCAGGAGTCCAAGATAGCAGAAGAGTAGGAAATCTTAATTTTGTCTGGTCCCAGGAATTCAGCTAGATAGCTATCAAACCTTCTGAACACCTGAGAACCCAACCAGAGACTGAAGAAGAGAATAGCTGTAACTCTATGAATAGAAAAGCAACCACTTCCTACAAAATGACAAGACAGAAAAACTCACCTCAAAAAAAAAAAAAAAAAAAGAAAAGAAAAGAAAGAAAGAACAGGAGGCAGTACTGACTGCCAGGGACCTAATCAATATGGACATTAGTAAGGTATTGGAACTAGAGTTCAGAATAATGATTACAGAGATACTAGTTGGGCTTGAAAAAAGCAGAGAAGACAGTGGAGAATCCCTTTCTGGAGAAATAAAAGAACTCAAATCAAAGCAAGTTGAAACCAAAAAGACTATTAATGAGATGCAATAAAAAATGGAAGCTCTATCTTCTAGGATAAGTGAGACAGAAGAGAGAATTAGTTATATAGAAGACCAAAAGATGATAAATAAAGAAGCTGAGAAAAAAGAGAGGTACACAACTAATAGATCATGAGGGGAGAATCTGAGAGATAAGTGACACCATAAAGTGAAAAAATATTAGAATAATTGGGATCCTAGAACAAGGTGAAAGAGAGAGAGGGGCAGAAGGTATATTGGAGCAAATGATAGTGTAGAACTTCCCTATTCTGGGGGAGGAAACAGGCATCAAAATCCAGGAGGCACAGAGAACCCTCTTCAAAATCAATAGGACACATAATAGTGAAACTTTCAATTCTCAAAGACAAAGAGAAAATCCTGAAAGCAGCTTTGGACAAGAGGTCAATAATCTACAAGGTTGGAAATATTATATTGGCAGCAGACCTATCCACAGAGACCTGGCAGGCCAGAAAGGACTGGCATGATATATTCAGTGCACTAAACTAGAAAAATATGCGACCAAAAATACTTTATCCAGATAAGATGTCATTCAAAATAGACGGAGTGATAAAAAAGTTCAAGTGCAAACAAACTGAAAGAATTTGTTATTACCAAACCAGCCCTACAAGAAATATTGAAAGAGGTCCTCTAAGTAAACAGAAAGCCCAAAAGTAACATAGAAAGGAACAGAGACAATATACAGTAACAGTCACAGACAATACAATAGCACTAAGTGTAGATCTTTCAATAGTTACCCAGAATGTGAATGGGCTAAATGCCCTAATCAAAAGACAAAGCATATTGGATTAGATTAAAAAACAAACAAACAAACAAAAACAAGAGCCATCAGTATTCTGTCTTCAAGAGACTCATTTTAGACCCAAAGACACCTCCAGATTTAAAGTGAGGGAGTAAAAAACCACTTATCATGCTAATGGATATCAAAAGATAGCTGGGATGACAATCCTTCTGTCAGACAGATTAGAATTCAAACCAAAGACTGTAATAAGAGATGTGGAAGGATACTATATAATAATTTAAGAATCTATCCAATAAGAAGATCTAACAATTGCAAATATTTATCCCCCTAATGCACCAGCAACCAATTATATAAGCCAACTAATAACAAAATGTAAAGAACACATCAATAATAATGCAATAATAGTAGGGGACTCTAACACCCCCTCACTGAATTGAACAGATCATCTAAGCAAAAGATCAAAAAGGAAATAAGGGTTTTAAATGGCACACTGGACCAAATGGACTTCACAGATATATTCAGAACATTTTATTTAAAGCAACAGAATATGCATTCTTCTCGAGTGCACATGGAACTTTCTCCAGAAAAGATCACATCCTGGGTCACAAACCAGGTCTCAACTTGTACCAAAAAATTGGGATTATTCCCTACATATTTTCAGGCCACAATGCTTTGACAGTGGAACTCAATCACAGAGAAAAGTTGGAAAGAACTCAAATACATGGAGGCTAAAGAGCATCCTATTAAAGAATGAATAGGGCAAGCAGGAAATTAAAGAAGAATCTAAAAATTCATGGAAACAAATGAAAGTGAAAACACAACTGTTCAAAATCTTTGGGGTGCAAAAGCAGTCCTAAGGAGGAAGTGTATAGCAATACAAGAATTTCTCAAGAAACAAGAAAAGTCTCAAATACATAACATAACCCTACACCTAAAGGAGCTGGAGAAAGAACAGTAATAAAACCTAAACCCAGCAGGAGAAGAAAAATAAGAAAGATCAGAGCAGAAATCAATGAAATAAAACCCAAAAGAACAGTAAAACAAATCAACAAAACTAGGAGCTGGTTCCTAGTTGAGAGAATTGATAGAATTGATAACCCCCTGACCAGACTTATCAAAAAGAAAGGGAAAAGGACCCAATTAAATAAAATCATGAATAAAAGAGGAAAGATCACAACCAGCACTGATGAAAAAAACACACACTTATAAGAACATATTATGAAAAACTATACACCAACAAATTAGGCAATCTGGAAGAAATGGATGCAATCCTAGAGACATATAAACTACTAAAACTGAACCAGGAAGAAATAGAAAACCTGAACAGAACCATAAGCAGCAAGAAATTGAAGCAGTAATCAAAAATCTCCCAACACACAGGAGCCTAGAGCCAAACAGTTTCCCAGGGGAATTCTACCACAACATTTAAAGATTAATACCTTTCCTTCTGAATCTTTACAAAAAGTTGAAATGGAAGGAAAACTTCCAAACACATTTTATAACGTCAACATTATCCTCAAACCAGAAAAAGACCCCACCAAAAAGGAGAATTACAGACCAATATCTCTGTTGAACAAAAATTCTCACCAAAATACTAGACAATAGGATCTAACAGTAGAATAAAAGGATTTTCAATTTAACCATGTGGGATTTACTTCCGGGCTGCAAGGTTGACTCAATTTCTGTAAATCAATCAATATCATGCACTCCATAAAAAAAGAAAGTGCAAGAACCATGTGATTCCCTTAATAGATGCAGAAAAAGCATTTGAAAAAGTACAGCATCCTTTCTTGTTTATCCTATCCTGATTAAAACTCTTCACAGTGTAGGGATAGAGGGTACATACCTCAATATCATGAATCCATCTATGAAGAACTCACAGCAAATATCATTCTCAATGGGGGAAAACTGAGTTTTTTCCCTAAAGTCAGGAATATGGCAGGGATGTCCACATCACCACTGATGTTCAGCATAGTACTAGAGGACCTACCCTCAGCAATCAGACAATAAAAAGAAATAAAGAAATCTGAATCAGCAAAGAAGTCAAACTTACTTTTTGCAGATGACATGAAAAAAAAAACCAAAAAACTCTACCCCAAAATTTCTAGGACTTATACAGAAATTCAATAAAGTGGCAAGGTATAAAATCAATGCACAAAAATCAGTTGTATTTCTATACAGCAACAATGAAACAGGAAAGAGAAATTAAGGAATCAATCCCATTTACAACTGCACCCAAAACCACAAGATACCAAGGAATAAACCTAACCAAAGAGGCATAGGATCTGTACTCAGAAAACCATAGAATGTTCATGAGAGAAATTGAGGAAGACACAAAGAAATAGAAAAATCTTGGATTGGAAGAATAAATATTGTTAAAATGTTTATGCTTCCTAGAGCAATCTACACATTCAATGCAATCTCTATCAAAATACCATCAACTTTTTTCACAGAACTGAAACAAATCATCCTAAAATTTATATGGAACTAGAAAAGATAGCCAAAGGAATGTTGAACAAGAAAACCAAAGCTGGTGGCATGACAATGCCTGATTTCAAGCTATATTACAAAACTATAATCATCAAGACAGTATGGTACTGACACAAAGACAGACACATAGATCAATGGAACAGAATAGAGAACTCAGACATGGAAACTCAAATCTATGGTCAACTAATCTTCAACAATGCAGGAAAGAATATCCAATGGAAAAAAGACAATCTCTTCAGCAAATGGTCTTGGGAAAATTGGACAACCACATGCAGAAGAATGGTACTGGACCATTTCCTTACACCACATACAAAAATGGACTCAAAATGGATGAAAGACCTAAATGTCAAACAGGAATCCATCAAAATCCTTGAGGAGAACACAGGCAGCTACTTCTTCAACCTTGGCCACAGCAACTTCTTGCTATACATGTCCCCAAAGGCAAGGGAAACAACAGCAAAGAGGAACTATTGGGACTTCATCAAGATACAAAGCTTCTGTACAGCAAAGGAAGCAGTCAACAAAACCACAAGTCACTGACAGAATGGGAGAAGATATTTGCAAATGACATATCAGATAAAGGGCTGGTATCAAAGATATATAAAGAACTTATCAAATTCAACACCCAAAGAAAAATAATCCAATCAAGAAATGGGCAGAAGACATGAACAGATATTTCTGCAAAGAAGACATCCAGATGGCCAACAGAAACATGAAAAAGTGTTCCACATCACTTGGCATCAGGGGAATACAACTCAAAACCACAATGAGATATCACCTTACACCAGTCAGAATGGCTAAAATTAACAAATCAGGAAATGACACATGCTGGCGAGGATATGGAGAAAGGGGAACCATCCTACACTGCTGGTGGGAATGCAAGCTGGTGCAGCCACTCTGGAAAACAGCTTGGAGGTTCCTCAAAATGTTGAAAATAGAACTACCCTTAGACCCAGCAATTGCACTACTGGGTATTTACCCTAAAGATACAAATGTAGTGATCTGAAGGGGCATGTGCACCTGAATGTTTACAGCAGCAATGTCTACATTGTATATGTTTTTCAAGAAGATATTTTTGTATTTATATTTTATTTATTTATTTATTCAAGATTTTATTTATTTATTTTTCAGAGAGTGAGAGAGAGAGAGAGAGCACAGGCAGATGGAGGCAGAGGGAGAAGCAGGCTCCCTGCTAAGCAAGGAGCCCAATGTGGGACTGGATCCCAGGATGCTAGGATCATGACCTGAGCTGAAGGCAGCCACTTAACCAACTGAATATCCCTATTCATGGAATCAGGTCAAAGCGACTGCTTCTGTCTGGTCCTGTGGTCCTGTTTGAAGTGCCCTAACTTTCACAGGTATTGTCAGACCTTGCTTTATGGCTATGCCATGCATCTTCTCTGTCCTTCACCACTAGGGGACTTTTGTTTTCACTATATGGAAACAAAAGCCATGGAACCTCCAGAGCAGTTAGTCAGGGATAAGCTAGAAGTACAGGTGCCTTAACATCTGACAGGGTAAGTTTGATCTGTTGGAGATCAAAGTTGCCATATAAATTATCTTCCCTGTCTTACTCCATGGACAACTAGTACTGGGTTGATGTGCCTGCCTGATTGGTGGATTGGGCTGATTTATTTCTGATAAATGTGTTCTAGTGATATGCAAGCACTTGTGTATGTATGCCTACAGTTTGTTACCTTTGAACCAAATGATTTTAGTTTATCCTTCAATCAAAGAGGACTTTGTGTATAGTTTGTTTAGGATAAGTTTTGTAGCTAATATATGTAGAAAGGGTATATAGTATGCAAGTTTTTGAGAGAATATCCCATGGAGTACTCATGAATGAGACAGGTGCAAGATTTTAGATTGCCTAGCTATAGAATATATGTCAATATAAATGTAGATGTTTTAGGCAGAATAATGTGCCCTCACTTACCCACCATAGATGCCCATGTCCAAATCCCCAGAACTGTGAACATGCTGCCTTTCATAGAAAAAAGAGACCAGAAGTGTCTATCCTATAGTGTGACTTTCTTTTCAGCTTTGCTGTTTATTTATGACTAAAATTAGAAATTGATTCATGGATCTGAGTTTCCTAGTTCCTATATCTGCCTTCTTTCAGAATCCCTGAAAATTTCACACCTAGTTTATTTCCAGATATTGTCTGACTTGCATGCCTTGACTAGTCTCCCTTACTCTATTGTAAATTAGGAGCATTTTACATGTACAGAAGGAGCTATGGCACATGATGACTGTTAACTTTTTTCTGTTTTTTGATCCCAGTGTCCTTGAGAGTTGGTGTCACTTTGAAGACAATGGTTTATTTTTGTTCTAATAACACTTTACTCCAAAACACACTAAATAAAAATGCTAAAAGTAATGAAATTTGCTGTTATGAATCCATAACACAGACCATGACCTCTATACCATAGTGTTTGCTATGATAATATGACATGGAGAATATTAATTTTATATCATATCATGATAAATATCAACATTTTGCTTTATGTACCTATAGCACATGAGAGCATTTAAAAAGTAGAATCCTCATTTGTATGCTTTCTTTTTCTGTTTTGCTAAATGTTCTATTTCAATGTATGTATAAGCGCTTTTTTTTAAAGATTCCATTTATTCATTTAAAGAGAGACAGAGACAGAGACAGAGACAGAGAACATGCAAGGGGAGAGGCAGAGTCAGAGGGAGAGGGAGAAGCAGACTTCCAGCTGAGCTGAAAGCCAGACATAGGGCTCAATCCCAGGACCAGGAGATTATGATCTGAGCTGAAGGTAGAAGCCCAACCATCCAAGCCAACCAGGTGCCCCGAAGCATTATTTATTTAGTTTTTCTTCTGACCCGAAGACTTCTTTTTCTGTTATTCAAATTTATATTAAGTGCAAGGTAAAAGTGGATTCAAAAAAGTTAAGAAATTGAAACACAAAATACACCAAAAAGGAAAAATAAAACTTTTAATAGTTGAAAAGAACAGATCTATGGCAAGTAGGATGACCTCACTCAACCATAGTCCAAGAAGTGTTCTCACATTCCTTCCTCGGGTCTCAGACTTTTTCATCCTTGGCTAGAAATTACAAAAACTCAGTAGCAAGTTGTGTTATACTTTAAAATGTATTTATTTTGAAACTATTGTTTACTACTTAAATAAGTATACTTTCCTTGGTCACCTAATACATCTTTGTGCTGGGGAATGTTGGATATTTGAGGACAGAATTGAAAGGGTTAAGATCTTCCCTTTGAAATCCATGTAATTTTTAACTATTGCCTCTGTATTTAACAGAGATTAGTTTTTTGGGAGCAGGTTAACTTTTCAGAGATTGTCTTAAATGAAAACCACTGAAGCTTTAAATTTACATTAATTTGAAAGCCTGACAAGGATTCTTTAGGAATCTCTTCAAAGCATCCTTCACATCCTTGTTCCTTAGGCTGTAAATGAGGGGATTCAGCATTGGTATCACCAAGGTGTAGAAGACAGAGGCCATTTTATCAGTATCTAAGGAGTGGTTGGTCCTTGGTTGCAAATACATGAAGAGAAGTGTCCCATAGAACACAGTGACAGCCATCATGTGAGAGGCACAGGTGGAAAAGGCTTTTCGTCGGCCCTCTGAAGAACGGATCCTCAAAATGGCAAGGACAATGTTGAAGTAGGATGTTAGAACAATAATCATAGAGAAAAACAAATTGGTCCCTGAAAAGGTAAACACTGCTGTTTCTGGAAGATAGGTATCAGAACAGGACAATGCCAACAAAGGGACGTTATCACAGTAAAAATGGTTGATTTCATTGGAAGAACAGTATGACATGGAGAACACACAGGAGGAGACAGTCAGTGCTGTGATCAGACTGTAGAGGTAAGTGAGGGACACCAGCAGTATGCACATCTGTGGAGAGACCACCACCATGTAGAGCAGAGGGTTGCAAATAGCCATGTAACGATCATAGGCCATTGCAGCCAGCATGAAAATCTCCCCGACAATGAAAACTAGGAACCCACCCAGCTGGGCTGCACATCCATAGTAGGATATGGTTTTCTTTGTAACCAAGAAGTTTACCAGCATTTTGGGGGCAATGACAGTAGAATCGCCAAGATTGATGATAGCCAAGTGCCTGAGGAAGAAGTACATGGGCGTTTGGAGCTGAGAGTCAACACTGGTGAGGGTGATGATGCCCAGGTTCCCTGCCATGGTCAGTCCATAGATCAGCAGGAAAACAAAGAAGAGTGGAATCTGGAGGTCTGGGCGATCTGAGACTCCCATGAGAATGAACTCGGTCACCTGGGTGAGATGTTCTGAGGCCATTTATTTTGTTGTTCTCATCTTTTTGTGGGGGGAAAATGAGAGGAGATTAGTAGATGATGAGGTTGATTTTCCTGGTAGATGCTAGATTTTAGACTGTCTCATTTAAATCAGATTATTTTTGTTCACAATTAAAAATGTTAGACCTTATTGTATTTCTCCACATCTTTTAACAAAATTGAGAAATACAAACATTTTAAAGTCCTGTTTCAGGACTTTAAAAAATTTAAATTTAAATTAAAAAAAAAATTTTTTTTTTACTTTTTTTTTTTCTCATTTTTTTCTCATGTTAGTCACCATATAGCACATCATTAATTTGATGTAGTGTTGCATGAGTCATTGTTTGCGTATAATACCCATTGCTCCATGGAATCCGTGCCCTCCTCACTACCCATCACCAAGTTCACCATCCTCCCAACCCCTATCTTTTCAGTTTCAGGTTAATAGAACAGTTGTAACAAGATATTACTTTTTCAATTGTGTTTTAAATATAATTTATATTCATTGAATATATTTTAATCTACTATAGTATATGCATTAATATTTATATGTATATTAAACATATTAATTATAATATTGCATGAATATATATCTACATATACACATTCATGCCTCTGTGTTGGTTTCCTCTGATAAATGATAGATACATATAAGAAGCTGATGAACCAGAGTGACTTCCGGTGACTTTCAGTTATTTTTAACTTAGCTGCCAGTGGCTGTCTGTTCAATCCACATCTTATCACCACGCTTGGAAATTTTATTTTTCTGCATGAAATACTGTGACAATGCTGGGTTTTCTATAACAGTTTCTATCACACTATGCTATTTCAGCTGCCTACCAAGAGACTCTACCTCCTTAGTCTTCCTTTTTAGGGTTATCCAGAAACTGAATTTTTTTTTTTTAAATAATTATGTTTCTTCTGCCACTACCTCTGACCTCTACCTGCTCAGACCCTTCTCTATTATTATGTTCTCTATTATTTCATCCATCTTACAGATCTTTTCTTTAAATTGTTTAAAACCTGTTTTGATGTTTTGAAAAATATTACCTGTAGTTTTGAATTGCTCAAGTTTGATCATTTTGTTTTCCTTATTCAGAGAAAGGCATAGAGAAGACTGTTAACATTATTTGCTATGTGAGGCATTCTGGGCCCAGAACAATGCTAGCCATTTCAAAATAAAGTTCTCATTATCTCCCTGGAGTGTCCTACAAGATGAACATAATTATTTATATGTCTGATGAGACAGTTGAGGCTTGATGAGATTAAGTCATACAAAGAGTCTGTGTACAATATTGATTAATGCTATGGTTTTTCAGTTTTGCTTTATGTGTTTTGTTTGTTTGGTCACTTGGTTGATTGGATGTTAGGCCACCAATTATTAGCTGTGTGATTTTTATCAAGTATTTATATTCTTGTGTTGTGTGACTGTAATGAAACAATATACAAACATGCATTAGTACAGAGCCTGTTAACAATGAGCACAGGATAATTGGTTCCAGCTGTTCTTATTAGCATGTTTTGAATAATATTTAAATGTGGTTTCCTGTTTGTGTCCCAGTTACTCATTTTATCTCACTAAGTTTCATAGTTGAAATGTGAAATAACAAGTGTATTATAATTTTGCATATTTAAGCAACTGGGACACGTGATATCTGGCTATATATTTAACAAACAATGCAGGTTGTGTTCTCCCACAACCTGATTCTTTCTTTAATGTATGGTGATTGCTGAATCTAAGATACTTTATTCCATACATCAAACATGTCTGATGAGGTTATATGATTGTGTTGCACTAGATATCCTATATCTCTTTTCTCCTGCCACCACATCTGAAAAGAAATTTACAGGTAAGTTCATGGTAGAAAATGGAATGGTCACACTGACTTTACACAAAACATTTCTGGTTTGTTTTGTGTACATAAAGCAGCTCAGTGCATATTTCACTCGGAGATATAACATACTCAATAAACATCCTTAATTTAACAAGAGAAAACAAAAAGTACCAACAATAGTAACTGTGGATTGTGTATTATGAATTCATACAATTAGCTTTGAAAAAACATATTTGCATATATCATTACCAGTTATTAATTCCTTCTTTTAATAATTCCTTCTTCTAATGAAATATCACTAACAGCAAAGCTTAGGCTTTTTTTTTTGTCTTGTTTTGTTTTTTTTTTAATCTTGATAAGTATGCTACTGAAATAAAGACTTTTTCTCTTACTCAGAAATTTTCTGACTTGTTTCTGATAAAGCTATGTTAGTTTCTTACACATATTTTTTCAAGTTTGTTTTTGAAAAGAAATATTTTATAAGCCTATCAAATAATAACACGTCAGAAAAGAAATTTAAAGATATACATAATGTGGAGGGGCCTGGTTTCAACTCACTTCATGATTTTATGTCCCTGAGATCAAGCTCTGAGTGGGGCTATGTGCTCAACATGAAGACTGATCGATATTCTCTCTCCTTCTCCCTCTGCTCTCCCCACTCATGCTTTCTCTCTCTCTAAAATAAATAAATAAATAAATAAATAAATAAATAAATAAATAAAAATATTTATCTAATATTAATCATTTATATTAAAATTAGGCTGAAGAATAAGAGTGAAAATATAAATATCTTCTGAAATGATTTCAAGTGGTATTCTATTGATCTCTAACTGGACAACTTGTCCTCAACTTATTTAAACCTGAGTTGTGTTCCGACAAACTGCACCGTGACAGGAGCTAGTGTCCTAGATGTCCACCAGCATCTGCAAGCCCACCAGTCAGCATCAGGGAATCTTTCCATCTTAGGGTTTGTCACCTGGACAATGTGAACATCCAGGAGGGGAGACACTTATTTTTCTTGATGTTAAACAATTTAGTAGGTCTGTTTAGGAGAAGAAATCAAATATTTCAAATCACTTAAGAGGCTTCCTGTCTGTAGAGAGGGCTTTCTAAAATATCAGTTCTGCCATCTCTAACACAGAAATCATCCTAAGGTGGAATAGAATCCTCATAATGACTCTTCATTTATCTGCAGAAATGCTTACACTGTCTAATTTACCAGAAGCGGTGCTGGGGACCATGCTTTTAGTCATTTCCCTGTCCCTTCCACTGAGGCTTCAGAGAACAGGGAGTTAAGTCCCCAGAAGAAAGCAGAAAAGATATTTTATTCCTGAGTCTGATTTGAATCCATAAAGTTCCCTAGATATGTAGTCTTCACATCCCGGATGAGTACTAAGTAAATGGTTGGGGTGAACTTACCTGTCCAGAGATCTGCTGAGACCCACTGTGGAGGTTCTTCAGGAGGCACGCTGAAGAAATTTACCTGGTCTGATGTCCCTGAAGACCTGCACACAGGAATAAGCTTGTTTATGGGCTCAGTCCCTACACATAGAAACAGGAATTCCCAGACAAAGTTCTGATTCCCCAGAGAGAGAAAGACCAATTATGTAGGTTTCCACACAAGAACTGCACCCAGAAAGTGAAAATGTGGGGCCAGCCTAGGATTTGCCTAGATGATCCTACTGAGGAACAATCTTATGCAATGATTCCACCCTTTGGGTGTTTGTTTCTTTTGAATTGTCCCCTGTAATGTTTGGGAAGGGTGCTTGCTGACCCTGGGGTGGAGAAAATCCAACAGTTGGAAAGCCCAGGATTCTGGCCCCAATGTTCCACGTTCCTGTGAATGTTGGGAATTGACCTGAAGGCAAAGCTTGCATTCTGATCAAGAACAAGCCCTGATGTATTTGTCATAAGAAACACATGGTTTCCGTGATAAACATAAAATGTGCATTATTGTAAGAAGACTATCAATTGTTTTGTTGAAATTTGAAGGTACCCGTCATATATCTGGTTTTATTGCTGGCTTTTAATTAAAATTATTTGATAGAAAATGCATTTTTCATATGATCTTCTTTTAAAAAAGATTTTATTTATCCATCTGACACAGAGAGAGACAGAGAAAGAGAGCACAAGCAAGGGGTGTGGCAGAGGGAGAGAGAAAAGCAGGCTCCTCACTGAACAGGGAGCTCCACGCAGGGCTGGATCCCAGGACCCCAGGATAGTGATCTGAGCTGAAAGCAGACAGCAAACCGACAGAGCCACGCAGATGCTCCTGCATATGACCTTTTGATCTTTCCTCACGCATGTATAAATATTGCAATTAAATATTGATAGCATTTTATTTTACTTCTTGTGTCAGATTTTCTGGTCTGTATGTTTTATAAGTGAAAAAGGTATGTTTAAATAATTTGTCTTTGTATTAATAGCTTGTAAAATAATACCCAAGAAAGAGTAGGTGTTCAAAATATATTTGGTGACTTGCTGACAGAGACAATGAATGAAGAATAAGTGAATGAGGGAATATACTATCCATATTCTGAAATAAAATATGAGGTCTTGTCTTCAGCTGTGTCATACATCTTTAATGTGATTTTAACTTTGATAGAGAAACAGTGACAGTTTGCTTATCATTCCCTAGAATATTCACACTTTAGGGCAGGACACACTCTTCCTTCATTCCGGTATTCCTAAAATCTAACATGGGTGTGGTACATTTTAGAAGTAACAGACAAGTTGTGGATCATAAAGAGGAAATACCAAAGATTTTTATACAACTTATGTTACTTATGAGAATGAATTGAAATCCTTAAGGTTCCTTCTAGGGTCCAAGTGTTCACATGAAGCTTGTGTTGTTGCTTTAAAGATAGTCTGAACCTTGCTCAGTTAACAGTACTTTCATTCCTTCATCAGTTCTGTGAAATTCCTCATCTATTTAGTGTTCCTGTATCATTGTAAAATAAAAAAAAAATACTTTCACACTTTCCATTTTTGAAAAAAAATTAGTTTTACACTTTCCATTTTTAATAATGCTTTATTTTACAGTTAATCTCTCATTTGAACCTTATTATTTATTGTATAACATATATTTTCTGTACCCTAAATTCTGACTATGCTATATAAAAACATTCTTTGGTCAAGCAGATAAAATTATAAGACAGAATAAGACCATTACTGGATCACAAAATTTCACCTTTTCAAATATTTGTAGGAAAGGCACTCACACATGTTCTTACCAGCAGAATGCTAATGTTTCCTTTATGTGCTCACAATCACTTGATAGTCCCAGACTTTTCTATGTCAGTCAGTGATATGAGTGTGTAAAAGTGTTTTTATATCATTTTACATTCACATTTTCCTAATTGTTATTAAGGTAACATATATTCATTGGCCTGAAGAATTTTCTTTTCTTGTAATTATCTGTGTATAGTTTTTGTTCATTATTCTATGGAATTTTAGTCCATTATTTATTAATTCAACCAGATACATAATTACATTTGTTTCCTTGAGTTTACAGTTATTTCTTTTACTATATTTGTGATTTTTTTTCATTTAGACCTTTATAATTTTAAAAATCATAAAATCTATTTTTGTGGTTATAAGTTGTGTTTAAGGGTCTCTTTAATGCTGAATCACAAACACACACACACACAAAGTAACTCTTCATTTGCATGGTTCAGATATGGAAGGATAACAAATATCAGTAGCTATAGTTTAGTTTTTGAATTTAGAGAAAGGAACTATGTGAAGAGCAGCAGGGAGAGCCTTGTAAACAGGAGAAAATAAATGCAGAAAAATTGTGGTGGGAATATATGATGATAAGAGATGCTTTGTATAAGAACTAGTGAGCAGTCATTTAGACCTAATAATCCCACTTTAGAGAAATATCTTTAAGCAGGACTCTAATTCTAAGGAGATGGTCTCATTGGGATTATAAAATAAAGACACTCCTTGAAAAAAGAGTTTTCACAAAATAATGATAAAAAATATATATGAAAATGAAAGAAGGGAGAACATCACAACATAAAATTTGTCCTTGAAGGAGACATCTTTGCAATGACAATGACGTCTGCTGAAAGGAAGACAAAGCAAGCAACAGAAGGTGCTCTTTTCTGTACCTTGGTTCTTGGTCCTGGGCACTGAGTCGTGGCATCTGCAAAGCCATCAGAGGGCGAAGGTCGAAGGAAAACAGAGCTAAAAGCTGAGCTGGGGCCAAGCTTTCAAGGATCCCATAGGGATAAGCTGGGTTTAGTTGGGGGAAGAACCAAATGTGTCAGCCAATTATGCCTTAATTTCTAAATTGTGCTTCTTATTGCCATTCTTGAGTGTAAGTATGATCTTCATACATGCTAATGCTTAGACTTTGTTTTCTATAAGAAATTAAAGCAGGTTTAATGCCCATGCTCTGGACAAAATAGCAAAAAGGGGAAAAATACACTCTCACAAGCAGCATGTTAGTTACTCCAGGGATTTGAACATATTATCTGTGATCCTTGAACCACAGTCTGGGATTTGATGCCAATGTGTGGATCTAGGGTTGGAGTAGAGTCTGAACCAAACACTCCACGGAAACTGGATTAGGATCATATGAGATATGGCTGTGCTACCAATTAGGTGATAGTTGATCAAGTTAATCAGATATAATTATGTTATTTACAATTGCAAATATTGTAACCTATGCATTCAAGTAATACGGAGATGAAAGAAAATAACTTACAACATTCTAAAATAAAGGTTGCATACATATATGCCTTTGTGTGCATTCATGTTGTATCCATCAGTAAGGCTTATACAAAAACATACGTGTATATATGTATATGTGTGTGTGTGTGTATACATATATCAGCAGGAGCACATGAAAAAGCAAATGGATGATACACATTTTCTATTTATGAAAACAGTGTGAGTAGAGGATTGATTATGATCTTAATTTTAAAATATCCAGATATTTAAAATATCCATGAATGTTATTTCAAAAAAAACAAAAATAAAAATAAAATAAAATATCCAGGGAGAACAGAAATACATTAATAAGCTAAAGCAAACATTTTCATCATACCTCCTTGATATTGAAGTACAGAATGTCACTCTCAGTTTTTAAATTCAATTTTTTCCTATAAAAATACAGTTTATTGAATCAATTTTTGCTAAACATTTTCTGCATCGCCTCTTTTACATCTTTGTTCCTCAAACTATAGATGACAGGATTCAGCATTGGAATCACAATCATGTAAAATACACTATCATGTCGTGGTCGAAAGCATGGCTGGAACTTGGTCTCACATACATGAGGAGAACTGTACCATGAAATCTGGCACTCCAGTTAGGTGAGAAACATGTAGAAAAGACATTCTGTCTCCCTTCAGCAGAATGACACATGGAAAAAATGCTCTACATCACTTGTCATCAGGGAAATACAAA
>NC_081557.1:13881599-13891281 GCF_022355385.1 Mustela nigripes
TTTTAATTTTTTTAACTTTTTTAGTAACAAATAATTTATTATTAACCGCAGGGGTACAGGGCTGTGAATCGCCGGGTTTACACACTTCATAGCACATAGCTTCCCCAATGTCCATAACCCCACCATCCTCTCCCTATGCCCTTCCCCCTGGCAACCCTCCATTTGTTTTGTGAGATTAAGACTCTCTTACAGTTTGTCTCCCTCCCGATCCCTTCTTGTTTCATTTATTCTTTTCCTTCTCCCCAATTCCCCCACGTTGCCTCTCAACTTCCTCATATCAGGGAGATCATATGATAATTGTCTTTCTCTGATTGACTTATTTCACTAAGCATGATACCCTCTAGTTCCATCCACATCGACACAAATGGCAAGATTTCATTTCTTTTGAAGGTTGCATAGTATTCCATCATATATATATATATATATATATATATATATATATATATATATATATCTCACATCTTCTTCATTCATTCATCTGTTCATGGACATCTAGGTTCTTTCCATGTTTTGACTATTGTGGACATTGCTGCTATAAACATCCAGGTGCATGTGCCCCTTCAGATCACTACGTTTGTATTTTTAGAGTAAATGCCCAGTAGTGCAATTGCTGGGTTCATCTATTTCCTTTTACTGTGTTTCAAATTGATTCATATTAAATATTTGGTGATGCAAGTGTATTGCTATTTTCAGTCACTGTGGAATTTTCTTCACTCAGTGCTACTATAGCTTCTGTACTCAGGGTTCTACAGATTGACGCATCATCACACTGTTTATAGAAAGTCATTCCCACTCGTTATGAGGTTAATTCTCCATCCTGAGTTCCCTCAGCCAGACCTCCTTAAAATTGTTTCATTTGCTCTTCATGTACTTTCAGAGTAAAATCCATCAAGGCTAATGGCCATGACTTTTTCACTATTTGGCCCAACACTATGTATTTTTTTTAATTTTTTTTTAATTTTTTAATTTTTTATAACATATATGTATTTTTATTCTACTATCAAAATCTTTCCTCATTACTACTGTTCAATCACAGAAATGGTAAGATCCATTTATGAAACTCCAAAAGTTTTACTGGTAAGTATTAGATAGAGCATTTATTGATGTACTTAAGCTCAGGAAGAACAAATAAGTTGAACTTAGAGAACTGGTTAATTATATAAATATATGTGCATAGAATATATATGCACAGTATATATACACACCATAATACCCTATATATAATACACATATGCATTATATATATGTGTGTGTGTGTCTATACATATATATATATACATTTATATATATATATAAATGTAGTTTGTGTGGGTGTCAGAGCAAGAAATGGCAAGTAGTGGAGGGATTTCAGAAAAGTCATGTCTAATTTCATTGGATGCACAGAAGGAGAGGCTGAATGTGGCCACCGTGTGTACAGAAGCATGCAAAATGCCACCAACGTAGGAAGCAACGATGAGTGGCACGTAGACTCTGGGTGACATGCTCACGGAATAGAGGAGAGGGTTGTAGATTGCCACGTAGTGATCGTAAGCCGTGGCAGCCAAGAGGAAGCATTCTGTGGTCCCAAAAGTAACAGCAAGAAACATCTGTGTGGCACAACCAAGGAATGAAATTACTTTATTCTTTGACACAAAACCTACTAGCATATTTGGGGTAATTACTGAAGAATAGCAGGCATCCACAGATTGTGAAGCCGAGGATCCCCAATGACCAATACAACCAGTCCTAAATTTCCCATCAGGGTAAAGAGGTAGATTGTCAGAAACAGGAAGAATAAGGCCATCTGTAGTCCAGGTTTGTCAGTAAAGCCCTTCAGTACAAATGTGGTAACTCCAGTGACATTTTTCATGTTGACACTTCAGGGAACAGACTTGAAGATGTTCATAAAATTATAATCTCTTAGCTAAGAAAAACAATTTGTGACTCAATATTTTAACTCAAGGGAACAGGCAGTGTATCCTTATATTTATTTTTTGGCAATATACAATTTCCCAGTGGTGGATCAGCAGACAAGGACAAGATACTCAAGTGTTCATGCCACTTACTACAAAATCAAGGGGAAAACACAGGTGTTCACTCACTGGCTGAATTCCTTTTATTGCTAAAACTATCAGGTCAACTGGTTAATTTGCCACTGCATTTTATTATCTGTTTTCAAATTCACTGTATGATTGGCTAAAAATAATTTCCTTTGACATCTATACATGTGAAACAGTATATCAACATACAGACACTGAAATAAAATCCCAGCATTCTAGACCTTTTGGTCGTTGTGTAAAATAATCTGCTACAAACTACTTATCTGTTGAATGGAAATGTTGATATTTATTTTACAATATTGAGGCAAATATTGAAAGACAAAATATGTTAATAAGATTGAATATTTAAAATTACATTAAGTGGGAGGTATGGGTGGCTCAGTTGGTTGGTTAAACGGCTGCCTTCAGCTCAGGTCATGATCCCAGAGTCCTGGAATGGAGTCCCACATCAGGCTCCTTGCTTGGCAGGAAGCCTGCTTCTCCCTCTGCCTCTAGCCTGCCACTCTGTCTGCCTGTGTTTGTGCTCTGTCTCTCTCTCTTTAACAAATAAATAAAATCTTTTAAATAAAATAAAATTACATTAAGTATAGGATGTGTTAATTAATTTGGTTCTACAGAGTAGCAAACTTCTGAGTGATAACATTTCATGAGCTAATCTCTAAAAGTTTTCTAACTCTGTACCATCTTGAGTGTATCTGACAAAACCAATGTTTTTTTCAGGATGATGGGATGTGATTGAATTACACAATTATATGACCACTTATATTTCACTCAGATCTATTTCTCAAATACTTAACATCCCATTGTCCTGTTTTGCTTGGATAGGTGGTCATACTTAACACTTCTGGATATCTAAATTCTATATGATTTTTGACTCCTTCAAAACTGGGGTGAAAAGGGAAAGAATTATTCTGAAAATCTGTATTTCTTTAAGTATTATTCTTGTCTAGTTATTGTTTATTACCTGGTGAAAGAACAACTATATATTTATTATCTAAGTGTTACAAGTAAGCTTTTCATTAAAAAAAAGTAAATAAAATATAACATCAGAAGTAAACAATGTTTACACAAAGACATAAAATATTCAAGAGTAAAAAAGTAGGAAAAAATGAAAAAAAGAAATAGCAGAAATATTTCCTGGATAATCCAGTTGTTAAAAAATTTGAAGTCAAATTTATACCTGAATCCAGAGTTTCAATTATTAGCCAATTATTTTCACAAGTTAGAGGGTAAATTTTTTTTAATTTAAATTCAATTAGCCAACACATAGTATATCATTAATTTCTGATGTAGAGTTCAGTAATTCACCACTTGTGTATAGCACCCTGAGCACATAACATCATGTGCCCTCCTTAATGCCCATCATTCTGTTACCCCATGTTCCCAGCCACCTCCCCTCCAGCATCCCTCAGTTTGTTTCCTAAGGTTGAGTCACTCTTCAGTTCCTTCCTTCCTTCCTTCCTTCCTTCCTTCCTTCCTTCCTTCCTTCTAGTTTTTATAACATACCCATTCATATGAAATTTAAGTCAGTCTTGAGAGCGTATGCTCTACTGAAAATAAAAATGTGTACTCTATTTAAATCCATAATGTATGTCAAACCCTTATTGCAATATATTGACATGGATCCCGTCAATAAGAGAAAGTGCTGTTTGGGTTAGAAATAGTGATGGAAGCAGAAGGAGGCACAACAACCTTCTGAAAAAGACAAAATCAGGAAAGCCTAAAAAAATTGTCAGTGTCAGCAGAAAACATTTTCATCAATTACTGGAAAGATTAAAGACAAAGAAAAAAATTACTGAAATAAAACATCAAGAATACAGATTTTAGGGACGCCTGGGTGGCTCAGTTGGTTAAGCGGCTGCCTTCGGCTCAGGTCATGATCCCAGCGTCCTGGGATCAGTCCCACATCGGGCTCCTTGCTTGGCGGGGAGCCTGCTTCTCCCTCTGCCTCTAGCCTGCCACTCTGTCTGCCTGTGCTCGCTCCTTCTCTCTCCCTCTCTCTCTCTGACAAATAAATAAAATCTTTAAAAAAAAAGAATACAGATTTTAGATGAAATCTTATGTATTAAAAATAAAAATACTGATAAATCATAACCCACAAGCTATATGCGCTAACTGAATACTTTGAGGGGCTCTATAACAAGATTCTTTTAAATGCATACTTTAATTAAAATGTCTTAATAACTTGATTGGGAAAACCATATATTTTTTTATTCTTATTTTAAAAAGCCATAAGGAACAGCATGACCTGAGTATTAACTGAACAGAGGTTGAGACTAGTGTTTATTTAGACAAAGGTTAAAAGAGTCTATGAGGTAAAACCTACAAACAAAAGAAATGAAATACAAACTTGGAAGAATTTCAGCCCCAGTACAGTTCGTGACGTCAGTTCAACCATATATCCTGTTCAAAACAACACAAGATTTAGAATCTGAAAATGTGTGTTCATCAGCCAGACTCATGATTAAAAGACAGGTGTGATGTTAGGTTTTCTTTCTAAACTTTACTCCTCTTCAAAACAGGAATACACTTGAGTGATGAAGCAGACAAAATAATGTAATAATATACAGCTGGGCAGGCTAATTAAATGTATAAAGCAAGAAATACATAAAGCAAATATAAGATGGCCATATAATTGCATGTTTGTAATCAGATGGACTTATTTTGAAACATTAGCAAGTATCGTGTCATGAAATTAATATTTTATATCATCACTGGGAAATAAACATTTCTAGAACCCTGAGCCAGCTATTTCATTCTTCAGCTACATATGATATATTCTTTTAGTTATTTTTAATACACACAAAATCATTATTGTCTCAGGATTAAAACCAATAACTCTCATTTTAATATTTTTTTCTTACTCTTTAAGTCTGGGGATTATGCCTTAGAGAGTAAAAAAGTTTTGTGAATTGTAGGATCTGCTTATACCAAAAATGCACACACCTCACCATGATTCAGTTAGCTACATTACTGTGGGCTTAAGTTTACTTGGGTATATAAGATAGGGAAAGATGATACTTTTAAGAACTTCAGCTAGATTTCTCTTGAAACAGGGATTTCCACTAAATGTCTAAATAAAATTCACACTGGATATATGTAAGTCAATATTAGAATATCTTGAAAAGAATCAGAGTTATCTAGAGAAAATGACTATGATTCTTGAAGAATTTAATACACTTCAACTGTCAAAATTAAGGTAAAGTCACGTTTAAAGATATGACTGGAATAAAAGGGCACAAGATTCCAAATTTATTTGGCTCAACATTGAAATAGTGTTTGCAGGAGAGAGAGAAGTATCAACTATGTGTTGAACACATGTAGCAGGAAGAGACTTTGGAGTGTATTACTTTATTTCAGGCTTATCACAATTCTCACAGTCAATAATTCTCAAAACCCAGATTCACTCCCACCTGCCACACAGCATACACACACTTTTCATCATTTTCCGCAATCTCTGGTTACACCATAGCTTCATCCTGTAACCGACCTCCTCACATGCCACCTCCAGTAGAAGTAAATATGATTCTCGATAAATATTTAGATAATGTCTAAACATCAAGACTAGAGAAACATTATGAATTCCAGGTGGTTTTGACCTCACAAAGCAGGCAAAATAAAAAGATAATTGATTTTCTTTCTCATTATAGCTAAATATAAGCTCCCAGGTAGTGAATAGATCCAATGCTTTCTTGCTTCTAGTGACACATTTTCTGACTGTTCTTGCTTTAAACTGCTCTGTTTTCTGTGAGGAAAATGAAAACATAGATTCAATTTGGAGCACTCTTATTTAATTCTACAAACATAAATTCATTAGTTTCTATTTTCTTTGTTGTATTCATTCGCCTGTGCAATAGGCAACAACCTAAAGGGTTTAGTACTAGAGATTTCATAAGATGTTTGACCTTTGATATTTTAGAGCCCACCTCTGAAAACATTCTGCAATGGACCTGAAATTTTCTTTTATCTGTGCAAAAGCAAACTCAAGGTTAGATGCACCACAAATATGATTAACTTAGATTGCTTATATCCACTAACTCAACTGTTGTTGAAACCACAGGAGATGCCCCAAGGGGAATATGTCCCAATTATCTTCTCTTTCAAAATAGATACATGGTGATTTACTCACTAATAAAGAAGAAAATTAGTCTGGAATAATTCACTACATGTTATTATTTATTGCATACATAGAATTCTTTGGTGTCTAATTTATAATAATGTTTTAGTTTTGCGTTAATGGATGATTAGTAACATTCAGTATTTTTTTCATATTGGCCAGTTGTATGTCTTTTTTGGAGAATGTCTGTTCAACTGATGTGCAACTATTTTCTCCCATTGTGTAACCTGTCCTTTCCCTCTGTTGATTGTTTTCTTTGTTGTGCTGAAGATTTTTAATTTGATGTATTCCCACTTAACTGATTTTGTTTTGTTGCCTGAATTTATGGTGTCTTATCCATGAAATTGTTACCATGCTCGATGTCATGAAGCATCACCCTCCCATTTTCTTTTAGGAGTTTGACTTTAGTGCATTGTGTAAGACAAGTGTTGGATTTTATTCTTTTGGATGTAGTTATCCCGCTTTCCCAACACAATTAGTTGAACTGACTGTTTCCCATTGTGAAGTATTGATGCTTCTGTTGAAGATCAATTGAGTATATGTGTGCAGGTTTATTTCTGGGTTCTTCATTCTGCTGCATTCCTTTCTATGTCTGTTTTTATACCAATAACATACAGATCAATTACTTTAGCTTTGTAATATATTTTGGAATCAGTAAGGATGCTCACTCCAGCTTTGTTCCTCTTGCTCAATATTTCTTTGCTTTTTGAGGTTTTTTTTTGGTTCCTCATGAATTTTAGAAATTTTTTTCTACATCTTTTGGTATTTTGGTATTTTGATAAGGATTGCACTGAATCTTTGGATTTCCTCAGATAGTATGAATATTTTATCAATGCAAATCAAGACTACAGTTGGTTATAACCTCTGGCCTGTTAGGGTGGCTATTATGTAAAAAAAAAAAAAGAAGAAGAAGAATGTGAAGTAAGGGAAACTTGTGCACTGTTTATAAGGAATGGAAATTGGCATAATCATTATGGAGACCAGTATAGAGAGCCCTCAAAAAATTAAAAATAAAGCTACCATTTGATCTAGTAATCATTTAATCACTTTGTGGTATGTATCCAAAGGAACTGAAATCAGGATCAGGGAAGAACAGTCCCATGTTCACTGCAACATTAATCACAATGCCCAAGATATGGAAACATCCTTAAAATATCTATTTATGAAACAATGAATACAGAAAATGTGATATAAAGGTACAACAGAATATTATTCAAACTTCATAATGAAGGAAATTCTGTCATTTGTAGCCATATGAATGAACCTGAAAGATGTTTGCTAAGTGGATAGATCAGACACAGAGGGACCAAGCATGATTTCACTTCTGTGAGTTATTTAAAACAGAGAAACTTGTAGAATCAGGGAATATAATGGTGGTTTCTAGGGGTTGAAGGATGGGAGAAAAGGAGCGGTTATGGTCAAAGGATGCAATGTTTTAACTACTCAAGTTAACTAAGGTTAGGCATATAATTAGCAACATTGTGTACTTAAAATCTGCCTAGAGGGTAAATCTTATTCTGTTTTTACTATGAAACGAGAGCAACAAAGGGGGCTGAGGAAACCTGAAGATGTGAGGATATGTTTATGACCTTGATAGTGGTGATGTTTTCACAGGTGTAGTGAACATTAAATAATCCAACATTTTACATGTCAGTTATACCTCAATAAAGTACTAAGTGTATACATGTAATAATTGCACTTGTATATATGTGTGTTTTAGTACTACCTGAGAACTCTTGAGACATGAGACATAATTTTATATAATATCTCTGATACTGAGTTAGTATTTAATCTTCTCTGAGGCTCAGTTTCCTCATCTTGGCAATGTAATCTATTTATATAACACGAAATCAGTATGTGTGGTAAACCATAAAATGTAAAATTACACTACATTTTTTGTAGGACATAGCACATGGATTTAGAGGAATCCAAATCCATCCCATTCATTATAGTTTTACTCTGTTTATATTATTAAGTGCTGTATATAAAGAGCAAAAGATAAATTTTGGACTTATTGAAATGGTTATTATTCAAGAAATAAGAAAAAATACAAAATACCATAAGCATGCAGAATAGGAGGCATAGACATTTAAAGCTCAGTATGACTCCAGAATTCATACAATATTGTGATTCCTGAATACTAATCTATGGCATATTTAGATGGCATGGTAATATGTGTATATCTATCTCTACACACACACACACACACACACACACACACACACATTTCCTGGAACCTAAATACAGAACTTTAACATTGATAGACAAAAGAGACGTATCAAAAATTTTATTTTTCTTCAATTCTCCAGATGCTCCTGGTGAGCAGTTGGATTGGAAACAAGAGATCTAGTGAATATTTTCTCACTGTATGTATGACCTCTGGGGTAGTAAAATGTTCATTTGTTTATCTGTTCAAGAATACGTCTGAGGAGTTAGTAAGTTGGGGAGAAGCAAAAAAAAAATGATGTTGGGGATGTTTACACAAAGGCAAAACAAAACTAAGAAGGTAAAGTGGGATGTTGCAGGGTGGATTGGGAGTGTTTTAGAGGTTGTGTAGTATGTCTCTATGTTGATGTTGGAAATGAATTTGAATGAAGTGATACACATGACCTTAAGAATTCCTTTTAGTGGCCTTCATGTAACAACGGACAGGCAACATAAGTTATCAGACATCTGACTACATCTTCTACTATGGAAGAGAACAAAAGAAATAAATAACAAACAGAATTAGAAATTTTGGGTTTCTAGCTCCATTGGTGAGAAGACTGGAAGATGCCACTCTGTCTTATCAGCAAGTAAAAGAGCTGAACACACACACACACACACACACACACACACAGGATCAGTAACTCTTATTGGATCCTTAAAGAGAAGGAAGCACAGGGCAAGCAGCAGCCTCCGAGATTGAAATATACAGTCAAAGACTGGGAGTCAAATCTTACCTGAGCGGAAAACAGCATGGGGATGAGCGCCTAGAGAAGAACACCCGAACCGTAACTGAAAAATTGTTGAAGGTGGAGTGTGATCATCTCTGGGAGTTAAAAATTTCAGAGGTATCCAGACAAGGTCTCCCCACTCGAATATTGTGAGATTTACTTTCAGGACTAGGTTCCCACGGTAAATATTGAAGAAAATATTCTTTTGCTTTCAGAAGGAGAAGAGAGAAGGAACTGTTGTCAAATAATGCCAAAGCCTGTCCTCAGGAGAAATTAGTAACCTAGTGCTTAGCCTGCTGGAGTATTATCAGAACCGAAGTAACAAGGAGGGAAGGAAATACCCAACTCCAGCCTACCCTAGTCATCTAGACCCACCTAAGGGGGAAGAAAAAGACCAAGGAACAATTGTGAAGTTTATAGTCTGGTGGCACAGCCTCACAAACAGACTGAGTTCCAATCTTGAGACTATAGAGCATGTCCGCAACTCCCATACCTCACCACATCATTGCTGATGGTCCAATTACAGCAGCTCCTTTTACCCAGTACCTTATGCCTGACTATCCAAAAAAATAGTATGTTTCATACTAAAA
>NC_081557.1:13894281-13899402 GCF_022355385.1 Mustela nigripes
TTTTAATTTTTTTAACTTTTTTAGTAACAAATAATTTATTATTAACCACAGGGGTACAGGTCTGTGAATCACCAGTTTTACACATTTCATAGCACATACCTTCCCCAATGTCCATAACCCCACCACCCTCTCCCTATGCCCCTCCCCCGCAACCCTCCATTTGTTTTGTGAGATTAAGACTCTCTTACAGTTTGTCTCCCTCCTGATCCCATCTTGTTTCATTTATTCTTTTGCTACCCCCTACGCCCCCCACGTTGCCTCTCAACTTCCTCATATCAGGGAGATCATATAATAATTGTCTTTCTCTGATTGACTTATTTCGCTAAGCATGATACCCTCTAGTTCCATCCATGTCGTCAAAAATGGCAAGATTTCATTTCTTTGATGGTGGCATAGTATTCCATACCACATCTTCTTTATCCATTCATCTGTGGATGGACATCTAGGTTCTTTCTATTTGTGGAAAGAACAAATAGCCATTTGTCTATTGTAGACATTGCTGCTATAAACATCTGGGTGCATGGGCCCCTTTGGATCACTACATTAGTATCTTTAGGGTAAATGGCCAGTAGTGCAATGCTGGGTTCATCTATATACTTTTACTATAGACCTCTACATACTTTTATACTTTAGTTTTCAAATTGATTCATGTTAAATATTGGTCGATGCAAGTGTATTGCTTTTGTCAGTCACTGTGGAATTTTCTTCACTCAGTGCTACTATAGCTTATGTACTCAGGGTTCTACAGATTGACGCATCATCACACTGTTTATAGAAAGTCATTCCCACTCATTATGAGGTTACTTCTCCATCCTCAGTTCCTCAGCCAGACCTCCTTAAAATTGTTTCATTTGCTCTTCATGTACTTTCAGAGTAAAATCTATCAAGGCTAATGGCCATGACTTTTTCACTATTTGCCATTTTTGAATATTTTTATTCCACTATCAAAATCTTTCCTTATTACTACTGTCCAATAAAAGAAATGGTAAGATCCATTTATGAAACTCCAAAAGTTTTACTAGTAAGTATTAGATAGAGCATTTATTGATGTACTTAAGCTTAGGAAGAACAAATAAGTTGAACTTAGAGAAAAGCAACAACTGGTTAATTATATAAATATATGTGCATAGAATATATATGCAGACTATATATACACACCATATTACCCTATATATAATACACATATGCATTGTATATATATGTATGTATATATACTACATAAACTACATAAACATATACATAAACTACATACATATTATATATAATATATATAAACTATATAAATGCTACATAAACTATAAACTACATAAACATATACATCAACTACATATATATATATATGCATATAGATAGATAGTTAGATAAATATAAATATGTAGTTTTTGTGGGTATCAGAACAAGAAATCTAAGTGGTGGAGGGATCTTGCACAGGACATGCCTAATTTCATTGGATGCACAGAAGAACAGACTGAACGTGGCCACTGTGTGTACAGAAGCATGCAAAATGTCACCAAGGTGGGAAGCAATGATGAGTGGCCCATAGACCCTGAGCGACATGCCCATGGATTAGAGTAGAGGGTTGTAGATTGCCATGTAGCAGTCCTAATCCATGGAAGCCAAGAGGAAGCATTCTGTGGTCCCAAAGTAACAGCAAGAAACATCTGTGTGGCACAACCGAGGAATGAAATTACTTTATTCTTTGACACAAAATCTACTAGCATATTTGGGGTAATTACTGAAGAATAGCAGGCATCCACAGATTGTGAAGCCAAGGATCCCCAATGACCAATACAACCAGTCCTAAATTTCCCATCAGGGTAAAGAGGTAGATTTTCAGAAACAGGAAAAATAAGGCCAACCATCCAGGTTTTTCGGTAAAGCCCTTCAGTACAAATGTGGTAACTTCAGTGACGTTTTTCATGTTGACACTTCAGGGAACAGACTTGAAGATGTTAAAAAAAATAATAATCTCTTAACTAGAAAAAGATAAAAAAAACAATATATGACTCTATATTTTAACTCAAGGGAACATACAGTGTATCCTTATATTTATTTTTTGGCAATATAAAATTTCCCAGTTGTGGATCAGCAGACAAGGACAAGATACTCAAGAGTTCATGCCACTTACTGCAAAATCAAGGGGAAAACACAGGTGTTCACTCAGTGGCTGAATTCCTTTTATTGCTAAAACTATCAGGTCAACTGGTTAATTTGCCACTGCATTTTATTAGCTGTTTTCAAAGTCACTGTATAATTGGCTAAAAAATAATTTCTTTTGACATCTATACACGTGAAACAGTATATCAACGCACAGAACCTGGAATAAAATCTCAGCATTCTAGACCTTTTGGTAGTTGTGTAAAATAATCTGCTACAAACTACTCACCTGTAGAATGGAAATGTTGATAATTATTTTTCAATATTGGGACAAATACTGATACAAAATTTGGGTATTCATCCTTTCTGATGGAGGCATAATACTCCATAGTGTATATGGATCACATCTTCCTTATCCATTTATCCATTGAAGGACATCTTGGTTATTTCCACACTTTGGCAACCATGGCCATTGCTGCTATGAACATTGGTGTACAGATGGCCCTTCTTTTCACTACATCTGTATCTTTGGGGTAAATACCCAGTAGTGTAATTGCAGGGTAATAGGGAATTTCTATTTTTAATTTCTTAAGGAATCTCCACTTGTTTTCCAAAGTGGCTGCACCACTTGCATTCCCACCAACAGTGTAAGAGGGTTCCCCTTTCTCCACATCCTCTCCAACACACGTTGTTTCCTGTCTTGCTAATTTTAGCCATTCTAACTGGTGTAAGATGGTATCTCAATGTGGTTTTAATTTGAGTCTCCCAGATGGCTAGTGATGATGAACATTTTTTCATGTGTCTGATAGCCATTTGTATGTCTTCATTGGAGAAGCGTCTGTTCGTATCTTCTGTCCATTTTTTGACATGATTACCTGTTTTCTGTGTGTTGAGTTTAAGATGGGGCAACTATTGAAAGACAAAATATATTAATAAGATTGACTATTTAAAATTACATTAAATATAGGATGTGTTACTTAGTTTGGTTCTAAGAGTAGCAACATTCTGAGTGGTAACATTTCGTGAGCTGATCTCCAAAAATTTTCTAACTCTGTAAGATCTTGAGTGTATCTGACAAAACCAATGTTTTTTTTTAAGGATGATGGGATGTAATTGAATTACACAATTATATGACCACTTATATTACACTCAGATCTATTTCTCAAATACTTAACATCCCATTGTCCTGTTTTGCTTGGATAGGTGGTCATACTTAACACTTCTGGACACCTAAATTCTATATGATTTTTGACTCCTTCAAAAACTGGGGTGAAAAGGGAAAGAATTATTCTGAAAATCTGTATGATTTTTAGGTCTTATTCTTGTCTAGTTATTGTTTAGTACCTGGTGAAAGAAAAACTTGAAAGAAAAACTGTATATTTATTATCTAAGAGTTACAAGTAAGCTGTTCATTAAAAAAAAAAAGTAAATAAAATATAACACCAGAAGTGAACAATGCTTACACGAAGACATAAAATATTCAAGAGCAAAAAATTAGGAAAATATGAAAAAAGGAATAGCATAAATCTTTCCTGGATAATCCAATGTTAAAAATTAGGAGTCAAACTTATACCTGAATCCAGAGTTTTAATTATTAGCCAATTATATTCACAAGTTAGAAGATAAGTTTTTTTTTAATTTAAACTCAATTAGTCAACATATAGTATATCATTAATTTCTGATGTAGAGTTCAGTAATTCGCCAGTTGTGTATAACACCCTGGGCACATAACACCATGTGCCCTCCTTAATGCCCATCATTCTCTTTTTTTTTTTTTTAAAGATTTTATTTATTTATTTGACAGAGAGAGATTACAAGTAGACAGAGAGGCAGGCAGAGAGAGAGGAGGAAGCAGGCTCCCTGCTGAGCAGAGAGCCCGATGCGGAACTCGATCCCAGGACCTTGAGATCATGACCTGAGCCGAAGGCAGCGGCTTAACCCACTGAGCCACCCAGGCGCCCCCCCATCATTCTCTTAACCCATCTCCCCACTCACATCCACTCGTGTAACCTTCAGCTTGTTTCCTACAGTTGAGTCACTCTTTAGTTCCTTCCTTCCTTCCTTTCTTTTAGTTTTTATAACATACCCATTCATACGAAATTTAAGTCAGTCTTGAGAACATATGTTCTACTAAAAATAAAAATTTGTACTCTATTTAAATTCATAATGTATATCAAACCCTTATTTCAATATATAGACATGGATCCTGTGAGTAAGAGAAAGGGCCATTTGGGTTAGAAATAGTGATGGAGGCAGAAGGAGGCACAACAATCTTCTGAAAAAGACAAAATGAGGAATGCCTAAAAAAATAGTCAGTGTCAGCAGAAAACATTTTCATAGAATTACTGGAAAGATTAAAGACAAAGAAAACAAAACAAAACAAAAAAAGCTCAAATAAAACATCAAGAATACAGATTTTAGATAAAATATTATGTATTAAAAATAAAAATACTGATAAAACAAATCAGAACCCACAAGCTATATTCTCTATCTGAATATTTTTGAGGGGCTCTAATATAAGATTCTTTTAAATGTATACTTTAATTAAAATGTCTTAATAACTTCATTGGGAAAACCAGTATTGTGAGATTTACCTTTAGGACCAGGTTCCCAGAGTAAATATTGAAGAAAATATCCTTATGCTTCCAGAAGGAGAAGAGAGAAGGAACTGTTGTCAAATAATGCCAAAGCCTGTCCTCAGGAGAAATTAGGAACCTAGTGCATAGCCTGCTGGAGTATTATCAGAACCTAAGTAGCAAGGAGGGAAGGATATACCCAACTCTAGCCTACCCTAGCCATCTAGACCCACCTAAGGGGGAAGAAAAAGACCAAGGAACAATTGTGAAGTTTATAGTCTGGTGGCACAGCCTCACAAACAGACTGAGTTCCAATCTTGAGACTATAGAGCATGTCTGCAACTCCCATACCTCACCACATCATCGCTGATGGTCCATTTACAGCAACTCCTTTTGCCCAATACCTTATGCCTGACTATCCAAAAAAATAGTATGTTTCATACTAAAA
>NC_081557.1:13902402-13910795 GCF_022355385.1 Mustela nigripes
AAGTCTTTTCTACATGTGGTTCTCACCTAACTGGAGTGACAATTTATCATGGAACCATCCTTTTCATATATATGAGACCAAGTTCCAGCTATGCTTTGGACCATGACATGATCGTGTCGATCTTTTACACAATTGTGATTCCCATGCTGAATCCCATTATCTACAGTTTAAGGAACAAAGATGTAAAAGAGGCGATGAAGAAATTGTTTGTGAGAAATTGGTTTCTAAGTAAAACACATTATTAGCACTGAGTTAATCTTCAAGGACGGTTGTATAAAAGTTCATGTCTCTATGTTCAGAAACTAAAGAAAATGTCTTGGTTTTAGTGAATCGTACTGTCTGTATATCCTAGAATATTTCCAAATAAAGCATTCATCAGCCCTCCAACATTGTATTTTACAAATATGATCATTTGTATCATCTATATACTTTTAATTTTCTTAACTTTTTTAGTAACAAATAATTTATTATTAACCGCAGGTGTACAGGTCAGTGAATCACCAGTTTTACACATTTCATAGCACATACCTTCCCCAATGTCCATAACCCTACCACCCTCTCCCTATGCCCCTCCCCCGCAACCCTCCATTTGTTTTGTGAAATTAAGAGTCTCTTACAGTTTCTCTCCCTCCTGATCCCATTTTGCTTTATTTATTCTTTTGCTACCCCCCAAACCCCCCACGTTGCCTCTCAACTTCCTCATATCAGGGAGATCATATGATAATTGTCTTTCTCTGACCTACTTATTTCGCTAAGCATAATACCCTCTAGTTCCATCCACATCAACGCAAATGGCAAGATTTCATTTCTTTGATGGTGGCATAGTACTCCATCGTATCTATATATACCACATCTTCTTTATCCATTCATCTGTGGATGGACATCTAGGTTCTTTCTATTTGTGGAAAGAACAAATAGCCATTTGACTATTGTGGACATTGCTGCTATAAACATCCGGGTGCATGTGCCCCTTTGGATCACAACGTTTGTTTGTATCTTTAGGGTAAATGCCCAGTAGTGCAATTGTTGGGTTCATCTATATACTTTTACTGTGTTTCAAATTGATTCATATTAAATATTTGGTGATGCAAGTGTATTGCTATTGTCAGTCATTGTGGAATTTTCTTCACTCAGTGCTACTATAGCTTCTGTTCTCAGGGTTCTACGGATTGGTGCATCATCACACTGTTTATAGAAAGTCATTCCCACTCGTTATAAGGTTACTTCTCCATCCTGAGTTCCCTCAGCCAGACTTCCTTAAAATTGTTTCATTTGTTCTCCATGTACTTTCAGAGTAAGATCCATCAAGGCTAATGGACATGACTTTTTCACTATTTGGCCCAACACTATGTATTTTTATTCCATTATCAAAATCTTTCATTACTGTCCAATAACAGAAATTATAAGATCCATTTATGAAACTCCAAAAGTTTTACTGATAAGTATTAGAACATTTATTGATGTAGTTAGGCTCAGAAAAAACAAATAAAAGTAGACCTTAGAGAAAAGCAACAACTGGTTAATTATATAAATCTATGTGCATAAAATATATATGCACACTATATATACACCATATTACCCTATATATAATACCCATATATACCATATGGGTATTATATATAGGGATATATATCTATGTGTGTGTGTGTGTGTGTGTATATATATATATATATATATATATATATATATATATAGTTTGTGTGGGTGTCAGAACAAGAAATCCAAGTGGTGGAGGGATCTTGCAAATGATGTGCTTAATTTTTTGGGGTGCACAGAAGGACAGACTGAACATGGCCACTGTGTGTACAGAAACATGCAAAATGCCACTGATGCAGGAAGAAACAATGAGTGGCACACAGACTCTGGGCAACATGCCCACGGAATAGAGGAGAGGTTTTAGATTGCCACATAGTCATCGTAAGCCATGGCAGCCAAGAGAAAGCATTCTGTGGTCCCAAAAGTAACAAAGAGAATCATCTGGGTTGCATATCCAAGGTAGGAAATGATTTTATTCTCTGCTAGGAAATTGATGAGCATTTTTGTAGTAACAACTGAAGAATAACTAGCATCCAAGAATGATAAAACACTCGGAAAATTTTACATGGGATGGTGAAGCTAGGCCTCCCCAAGGACAAATATAACCAGTCCCAATACATTGCCCTATGATGTACAGTGTAAACAACCTGACATGAGCTGGCTGATCACACCAGGTAATGGTGCCATGTTGGCCCTTAAGGATTGGTCTCTGCTCCTGGTAGACTGGTTGCTCAGGCATGGGTTCAGACTAGTCAGCCCTTGTGAATGGAGGTCTATGTTACTGACCCTACACAAACCTTCATCCTTGCTGCCACAGTCACTTCATGAGCCCATTACTTGGTAAGAGGGATGGCTAGTGAAATAAGATGAATGATATCCATAGAATGAGTCCTCCCATCTACTTGATTATGAAAATCCTTCTCTGCTGAGGTCAATCTTTGGTGGGCATTGACAAGGGACCCAAATATCCTCGATGTTTAACACAGAGTGGGAAGTCTATCCACATACCTCTTGACCAGCCCTCTTGACACCAATTTTTCCCTCATGTACCTTCCAGGTCCCTGACTGTCCAACCAAACGACTGGCTATAGAACATCAATCACATCTGGTTATTTCTCTTTACAAGCAGAATAAACATCTGGATATACAGCTCACAGTTCTTCCCACTGGAAGGATATCTTTTCACTGCAGTCTTTCAGGGATGTCACAAAAAGAGGCTATCTTGACGCAGCTGTCTACTTCTAGGTGGTGTTTGCATGTCATGTAGAAGCATTTGTAAACCAGGCCTAATTCTTCTCGACCTCTGTCAAATAATCATAGGGAACTCCATGGAAGCCATAGATTCAGGCTATAATAGAGAATTGTGGAGCCTTGGTGTGTAGGCTACTTCTTCACCTAACTTACTTGGACCTTCAAGGCCTGCTCAAACACAACTTCATATATAACCATTTCATGATGGTGTATGCTCAAATTTATGACTTTTGGGGTCAGAAAACACCCAGCTTTGAATGCGGAAACTCAGCTTTTGTGGTAATTTAGTGGCTGGTAAAGTGTTCAGTCTCTCCTAAGACCTAGTGGCAGGTTCAAAGCTGTTTTACAAAGAAAAGTAGTTATCTATAGAGGCTGGGAAGGCTTTGCCGCACAATACTAAGGGTCTGTGATTTCCCCATAGGGGCTGACTGAAAGCTCCAAACAGTGTCCTTCTCTGCCACTGCCACTCCAAGCACCAGAGGACCTGATGGATCATATACTTGACTTGGAAGAGAAGGTTCACAGCAGCCTTAACCTATAGCAGAGCCTTTTCCTTATCATTAACCCTTCAAAACGATCAACTTTTGAGATCAGTTAGGACATGGCTGGAGTAACACAACTAAATGAAGAATATATTACCTTTAAAAACGAGGTCCACTAGTGTGACATTTTTGCTTGTGAAAGTGACCAGATGCAACAAATTTCCCTTGATCTTAACATGCCTTATACCACTGAAATGCAGAAAGCCCCTGAATTTTCATCAGATTAATTTTCCACTCATGTCACACGAATGTCTTACCAGTAAGTCTAGAGTAGTTACTACTTCTTGCTCATTAGGTCTACTTAATGCAATGTCATCAATGTTGTGGATCCAGACGATATCTTGTGGAAGGAAAAAGCACACAAATCTGTATGAATCAAATTATGACATAGGCCGTAGAACTGTTGTACTCTGAGGTAGGACAGTGAAGTTTGTTGGTTTCACTAGCTCAGAGAAAACTAATTTTTTTTGGTAAGCCTTATGAAAATATATGAAAGAAAACACAGTTGACAGATCAATAGCTGCACACCAAGTACCAGGGTATGTGTTAATTTACTCAGGCAATGAAGCCACATCTGTCCAAGAGCAACAATGGAAATGGTCATGTAGTAAAGCTTATGGTAATTCTCTGTCATTCTCAAAGATCCATCAGTTTTCTGCATAGGCTAAATAGGAGATTTAAGTGAGGATGTAATAGAATCAACCCTCTTGCATCCTTCAAGTGTTTAATGTGAAACTAATCTCTCATTACCCTTCAAAATGCAGTATTGATTCTGGTTTACTATTTTTCATGGGAGAGGCAGATATGATTGCTCTTACTTGGGATTTTTCCATCATGATAACCCTTACTCCACAGGTCAGGAAACCAATGTGGAGATTCTGCCAAGGACTGAGTTGTTCTGTTCCAAGTAGACATTCTGGAACTGGAGGAATAACTCAGGATGACTCAGGATGGTGCAGGGACATGCAGCATTCACTGTGAGATGGGCCAGAAGTAAAACTCCACTGGTCACCTGACCTCTCCAACCCCCTACCCCAACTGTTGGGCCACAAACTCACAAACACACAGCAATGTCTTGGGTCTTCTGGAATCATCATCAGTTCAGAACTAGCGCCCAGTATTTCTCAAAGATTGTTTATTTCCTTTTCACAAGTACATAGTTACCCTGGTAAATGCCCCCCAAGCCTTTGGGGAAGGCTTGGAGGAAATTAAAATTTAAATTCTTGGTAGTATACCTTGGTCCTTTTTCAGGGTCACTGGCCTCCCTTCATTAAGGGGTTCTAGAACTCTAAGCTGCCTCAGTTCACAGATTAACTGAGGGACAATGGCTCTGATTTTATGATTCAAGTTAGATTTTGTGACAAGTTAAACTAGTCATTTAACCTAGAACTTTTCTGCTTATAAGGATAAGTCAGAATGCAGCATTTCTCCTCTATTTCACTTCTGGGAATACCATGTTCAACTTGCCACTGCCATTCCTTTAAATCAGTAAGGCTATTCTGTTTGCCGCTTTGAGTCTGCCATCCTATGGGGCAACCTAGGGTGAGGTGAACACATCTACTGGGGCTCTGCCACTCCAGAGTGAATGTTTCCTATGCAAATAGAAATGTAGCAACACATATCCCAAACAGGAAAGTTCTCATACAGGAGGTGCAAAGAGAGATGGAAAGAAACCCTCTAAGTTTAGGAAACGTAATACACCTGTATTAAATACTTTCAGTTAAGAAAACATTACTTAGGATATAAAGGCTTAAACTAAACATTCAATAAGATTGTTTTTGTAGGTGAGTATATATAAAGATTTGACTTTGACAAGTTTCTCTCTTTATAAGTGTAGGGGCAGCATTTATGAGAACTTCTATTTGTTAATGAAAAGTAAGATCTGAATTAAGAAATTTTTTTTTAAAAATTGCTTTCTATTTGGAAATGACTAACAAATTTTTAAAAAACTCTCCAACTATTCCATGAAGTATTTTTAGACGTTACTAAGCTACTCCTAAGTTTAAAAAAATGGGAAAAAACAGAAATATTGATGATGAGAATATGAAATAATAAAATATGTGTGATTCCACTCACACACTCTTCATTGGAAAATTGAACCTAAATGAGACAGCTAGGAAAGAATAGCAAAGTAGACTAATAAAAAGAGCAAATGTTTTATTTCTTTTTTTTTTTTACATGTTTTTATTTAAATTCTAGCTAGATAACATATATGTAAAACTAGTTTCAGGAAAAGGATTTAGTGATGCATAACTTACATATAACACACGTGCCCTCCTTAATTCCATCTCCCATCTAGCTCATCCCCTTTCCAGCTCCCTCCCTCACACCTTGAGTTGGGTTCTCTGTAGTTAGCTATAGTTCTGGTTTACTTTCTTCCCTCTTTCTCTCTCTCTTTTTTCCTTCCTCTATGTTCATCTGCTTTGTTTCTTAAATTCCACATGGGAATGAAATCATAGGGTATTTGTCTTTCTTAACTGACTTAACTCACTTAGCTACTATAATCTAGCTCCATTTGTGTTGTTACAAATGGCAAGATTTCATTCTTTTTTATGGTTGAATAATATTTGTGTGTGTGTGTGTTATACCACATGTTCTTTATCCATTGATCAGTGGAAGGAGATTTGGGTTCTTTCTATAGTTTGGCTACTACAGATAATGCTGCTATGTACATCAGGGTACATGTGCCCTTTAAATCTATATTTTTCAATTCTTAGGCTGAATATCTAGTAGTACAATTGTTGGGTCATAGGGTAGTTCTATTTTTTTTTTTTTTTTTACTTTTTGAGGAACCTATTTTAAGGGAAAAATAAACTAGAAAATTTAAAAAACTAACTACTATTTAAATAGAACATTCTATATCTTGTTTCACGTGCATCTTTTCATTGAGTTAAAAAATGCTTTTGACCATTTCGTATGTAAAATATTTATTCACTTAGGGAATATTTATTGGGCAACAATTTGTTTCAGACAATATTTCAAATATATGTGTCTGGAAAATAGATCAGATAATAAATCAAATATAAATTAAGTGTATATTGTATGAAAGAGTGACAAGTGCAATGGCTATATTCAAGAAAGAATATGAGGATAGTCAATGGAAATAAATTGTAATTATTATAATGTAGTCAATGAAATCCTCACTAAGAAAAGGCATTTTAAAAAAGGAGTCATGAATGGCAGCTGAGTAAACAGTCCAAATAGAAGAAAAGAAATGAAGAAAAATTGGGGGTGGTGGAGTATATAATGTTGTAGGAGATTATCTGTATTTGTGTAGTTAAGGTATTATTTAAACCCAACAATCCCATTTTAGAGAAATATCCCTACATTGTGTTCTATGTTTTAAGGAGATCATCCTATTGGAAACAAAGGGATTTAACACTTAAAAATAATAACACATAAAAATAATAATAATGGTGGGGCAGCTGGGTGGCTCAGTCAGTTAAGCATCTGCCTTCCATTTAGTTCATGATCCCAGGGTCCTGAGATTGAGCCCCACGCTTCTCCCTCTCCTTCCCACTTGTGCTTTCTCTTGCTATCTCTTTTTCTTTCTCTCAAATAAATAAAATCTTTTTAAAAAATGGTGATAATGAAAGGAAGGAGGGAAGGATGAAAAACCAAAACCATTTACAATTAATTAACTTTGAAGGACACATGTCCTTGCAATGAAAATGAGGTCTGTTGGAAGCAGGACTAAACACAAGTATAATCAGGATGCTTCTCTGTACCTCAGTTCTTGGGTCTGGGCACTGAGGACTGGTGGCATCTCTAATTGCATCTCAAGGTGGTAATGGTCAAAAGAAAGCAGAGCAAAAGCTGAGTCTGTAACGGGTTATGAGGAAAACTCACCAAGATGGGCTGAGGATTAGCTTAGCTTCTACCAGTTGGCTGTGTCTTACTCTCCAAATTGTGTCTGTCTATCATTCTTGAGTTTAAGTATAATCTTGATATATTCTAATGCCTAGTATCTGTATTTTGGGAGGAAGTAAAAATGGATTCAACGTCCATGTTCTCAATGAAATAAGAAAAAGAGGAGAGATGCACCCCCACAAGCAGGGTGGTAATGACACCCGAGATTTAAATATATTATCTGTGGCTCCTGCTACCACTGCACAGATTAAAGGATAGAGCAGAATGCTTTCATGAGGAGACAGATATAAGAGACTCTAGGGAAATGGATTGGGATTCTGTGAGCTGGAGTTTTGCTATCAGTTAGGTGGTATTTGCTCAAGATAGTCAGATATAATTATAAAATTATTAAGAACTGCAACTATGGGAGATAATCAAGTTTGATGTATATTGAGGGTGAAAATTAATACTATGCATTTTAAAGTAAAGATCACATGTATATGTAACTCTGCATGTATAAATATACTTATATATGATAAATATGGGTGTATATGTAAATATATTTATATATAGATATATGCAGTATATCTATCTATCTATCTATCTATCTATCTACAAGTGTCCACATTATACTTTCAGAACACAGAGTCACAGAGAGGAATGGCCACATAGATATAGAAAGAAAAGACTGCAATTAAAAAAAAAAAAAAAAGACTTCCCCTTGCAAGTGAAAGGGGGAGGCCTCAAAAGAAATTCACTCTGCCTTCACCTTCAGAATTATAGATTTTATAACAATGATAAATAAATTTCTTTTGTTAAGCCAGTACTCTGTGGCACTTTGTAAGGGCAATCTGAGCAAAATAATACAATCACTATCATTTTAATATTAAGACAATAAATATTATTCTTACCTTTTCTTAATTTTGTGGTCAGTGTGAACAATATACTTTATTTAGGTAACCAAATTTTACCAAACATTTTTTTCATTGCCTCTTTTACATCTTTGTTCCTTAAACTATAGATGATGGGATTCAGCATGGGAATCACAATTGTGTAAAATATCGACACGATCATGTCATGGTCCAGAGTGTAGCTGGAACTCGGTCTCACATACATGAAGAGGATGGTTCCATGATACACTGACACTCCGGTTAAGTGAGAACCACACGTAGAAAAGACTTTCCGCCTCCCCTCAGCAGAATGCATCCTCAGAAT